>NC_057796.1:28005325-28189787 GCF_018294505.1 Triticum aestivum | reverse complement strand
GAGCCTGACTAGTACCGGCAACGTCCTGGGCTTGTGCCACCAAGTTTTGCCACGTACGAGTCATATGTTCCCGTTCGGCCAGCGTGGCCGAATGGGCTATGCGAGAAAGTTACTTAGAGCTTTTGAAGGACTAAGTTAGGTACATGAATCCAATATGAAAAGTTATATCAATTATTTAAGCAGAGTAGTGCATAATTATTATGTATGCTATTGATACATCTCCGTCATATCTACTTTTTCAAACACTTTTGCCCTTGTTTTGGACTCTAACTTGTATGATTTGAATGGAACTAACCCGGACTGACGCTGTTTTCAGCAGAATTGCCATGGTGTTATTTATGTGCAGAAACAAAAGTTCTCGGAATGACCTGAAACTCCACAGAACTTATTTTTGGAAAATATTAAAAATATTGGCAAAAGAATCAAGGCCAGGGGGCCCACCACCTGTCCACGAGGGTGGGGGGCGCGCCCCCTGCCTTGTGGGCCCCCTGTTGGTCCACCGACCTCAACTCCAACTCCATATATTCGTGTTCGGGGAGAAAAAAAATCAGAGAGAGGGATTCATCGCATTTTACGATACAGAGCCGCCGCCAAGCCCTAAAACCTCTCGGGAGGGCTGATCTGGAGTCCGTTCGGGGCTCCGGAGAGGGGAATCCGTCGTCGTCGTCATCACCAACCATCCTCCATCACCAATTTCATGATGCTACCCGTCGTGCGTGAGTAATTCCATCGTAGGCTTGCTGGACGGTGATGGGTTGGATGAGATTTATCATGTAATCGAGTTAGTTTTGTTAGGGCAATTCTGATATGTCACATGTTATTGATGATGCCACTTCTGCTATGCATGATACTTATGATGAAACTACTTCTATGTTTGATACTACTGTGCCACTTGGTGAATTTCTTGATGAACAACTTGCTAGGGCTAGAGAGAATGAAATTATTGAAACTGATAATATTGGTGATAGTGATGATGAGGACTCTCCCCCTAATAAATATGAATTGCCTGTTGTGCCTGAGGGCTATGTTATGGATGAAGAAACTAAAAGAGACTTTCTTGCTTGCAATGATAGAAGTGATCTTAAGAAACTATTAGCTAAGCTTAAACAACAAACTCTGAATGCTAGAATGAAATATGATCCTGCTTATGCTACTTCACCTATCTTTGTTATTGATAAGGATTATGAATTCTCCATTGATCCTGATATAATTACTTTGGTTGAGTCTGATCCTTTCTATGGCTATGAATCTGAAACTGTTGTGGCACATCTTACTAAATTAAATGATATAGCCACCCTGTTCACTAATGAGAGAACTCGCTACTTTTATATCCTTAAAATATTTCCGTTCTCATTAAAGGGTGATGCTAAGATATGGTTTAATTCTCTTGATCCTGGTTGTGTGCGTAGTCCCCAGGATATGATTTATTACTTCTCTGCTAAATATTTCCCTGCTCATAAGAAACAAGCTGCTTTAAGGGAAATATATAATTTTGTGCAAATTGAAGAAGACAGTCTCCCACAAGCTTGGGGGAGGCTTCTCCAATTACTTAATGCTTTGCCTGATCATCCTCTTAAGAAAAATGAAATACTTGATATCTTTTATAATGGACTAGCCGATGCTTCCAGAGACCACCTACATAGTTGTGCTGGTTCTGTTTTCAGGGAAAGAACACCGGATGAAGCTGAAATTCTATTGAATAATATGTTGACAAATGAAAATAATTGGACACTTCCTGAGCCAACTCCTGAGCCAACTCCTGAGCCTATTCCTAAACCAACTCCGAAGAAGAGGGGTGTTCTATTTCTCAGTACTGAAGATATGCAAGAGGCAAAGAAATCTATGAAAGAAAAGGGTATTAAAGCTGAAGATGTTAAGAATTTACCTCCTATTGAAGAAATACATGGTCTTAATTTACCGCCTGTTTAAGAAATATATGATCGTAAGTCATCACCTATTGAAGAAACACATGGTCTTGATAACCCGACACAGGTAGTAAAGGTAAATTCTCTCTATAGATATGATAAGGCTGAAGTCCCTCCTACTAAGTTTGCTAGCCAATGTTTGGATGAGTTTGATAATTTTATGGTTAAGCAAGAAAACTTCAATGCTTATATTGGTAGACAATTGAAATATAATTCCGATACGCTTGACCACTTGGGTGATTATATGTCTAGAGTTAAGGGTGAACTTAAACTCATTAGCAAACATGCTTCTATGGTTACCACGCAAGTAGAACAAGTACTTAAAGCTCAAAATGATTTGCTCAATGAATTGAATAGTAAGAATAATGACTATGCCGTTAGAGTGGCTACTAGAACTGGTAAAATGACTCAGGAACCTTTGTATCCTGAAGGCCATCCTAAGAGAATTGAGCAAGATTCTCAGAGAAATAATATTGGTGCACCTACTCCTTCTAAAAAGAAGAAAAAGAAAAATGATAGGACTTTGCATGCTTCTAGTGAACCTGTTGCTGACACACCTGAGAATCCAAATGATATTTCTATTTCTGATGCTGAAACACAATCTGGTAATGAACATGAACCTAGTGACAATATTAATGATGATGTTCATGTTGATGCTCAACCTAGCAATGATAATGATGTAGAAATTGAACCTGCTGTTGATCTTGATAACTCACAATCAAAGAATCAACGTTATGATAAGAGAGACTTTGTTGCTAGGAAACACGGTAAAGAAAGGGAACCTTGGGTTCAGAAACCCATGCCTTTTCCTCCCAAACCATCCAAGAAAAAGGATGATGAGGATTTTGAGCGCTTCGCTGAAATGATTAGACCCATCTTCTTGCGTATGCGATTAACTGATATGCTCAAAATGAATCCTTATGCTAAGTATATGAAAGAAATTGTTACTAATAAAAGAAAGATACCGGAAGCTGAAATTTCCACCATGCTTGCTAATTACACTTTTAAGGGTGGAATACCAAAGAAACTTGGAGATTCATGAGTACCAACTATACCATGCTCCATTAAAAGAAACTATGTTAAAACTGCTTTGTGTGATCTTGGAGCCGGTGTTAGTGTTATGCCTCTCTCTTTATATCGTAGACTTGATTTGAATAAGTTGACACCTACTGAAATATCTTTGCAAATGGCTGATAAATCAACTGCTATACCTGTCGGTATTTGTGAGGATGTGCCTGTTGTGGTTGCAAACGCTACTATTTTAACGGACTTTGTTATTCTTGATATTCCCGAGGATGATAGTATGTCTATTATCCTTGGAAGACCCTTTTTGAATACTGCAGGGGCTGTTATTGATTGCAACAAAGGCAATGTCACTTTTCATGTTAATGGTAATGAGCACACCGTACACTTTCCGAGGAAACAACCTCAAGTCCACAGTATCAATTCTATTGGAAAAATTCCATCGATTATTTTCGGAGGTTTTGAATTTCCTCTCCCTACTGTCAAGAAGAAATATGATATTCTTATTATTGGGGATGTGCATATCCCCGTTGAGGTAACATAGTGTTATTCAAAATTTCTCCGGTTCCATGTTATTCGGAATGAGTTTGTTAACAAGACCTGATCAACCTTGTTAGTGGATTCCTTTTGATGAGCATGAGATGGATGAAATTAGAAGGCACAACCTTCTGTACCCTTCCCCTACTTACCGTTATTTAGTTGAAATAAAGTAAAAATAGTATTTTCTGTCAGTTTTCTGAATTATCCGTGCAATATAAAAATATCCCGAAAATAAAAGTTCTCCAAATGCCTTGCCAATTTAATATTATTTTTTTCTGGAATATTTGAGAATATCTGGCACTGAGAACACAGCAGGGGAGCAAGCACCTGGCCACGAGGGTCCAGGGCGCGCCCACCCCTACAGGGCGCGCCCCTTGCCTCGTGGGCCCACGGTGGCTCCCCTCCACTTATGCCAGCCACCACACACTTCTTCCTCCCAAAAAAATCACCATCCAGCTCAAGCACGAGTTCTAGCTCATTTTGCTGTGATTTTCGATCTCCTTGCTCAAAGCACCTCTCACAAAACTGCTTTGGGGGATTGTTCCTTGGTATGTGACTCCTCCATTGGTCCAATTAGTTTTTGTTCTAGTGCTTTATTCATTGCAAATTTGTGCTGCCTAGGTGACCATGTTCTTGAGCTTGCATGTCAAATTTATATGGTTCCAGGTAGTTCTAATGCATGATATAGTCTTTAGGCACTTGTAGGAGTAGTTGCTATCAATTTTGTTGAGCTTGGTTCACTTTTATTTGAAGTTACTAAAATTTTCAGAAATTTTTCAAAGCAAGAAATATGTTTAGGAAAATGTACCAAGGTGGTTCTTCAAGGAAGCAAGGACCCAAGCTTGCAATGCGTGATGCTGACGATGAACCACCAAGGGACGCTCCAGTGCGGCCTTGTGAATGGCCTTCAGAAGACTTTATGGATCGAGCAGGAATCAAGGAAGAATTTAACGCATATTTGCGTAACGTTGATCTTGTGAGCTTCGAGGCAGAAAAGTGCCGTCAGTACCACTATCTCACTAGTTCCTTTGTGAGGAGGTTTGAATTTTCATCTTCACGTAATTCTCAAACTGTCCTGTTTGATCTTTATGAAAATTCTTATACTATGGACTTAGAGGATTTTACCACTGCTTGCAAACTCCCACAATGGGGTAGTCCTAGTGAACCTCGCAAATCTGAATTTAGAGATTTTGTTGCTAGTAGAACTGTGGGTGAATCTAGAGACATAACACAAGCTACCATAGGAAGTATTCATTTTCTTGCTATACATTATTTGGCTCTCTTCATAGGTAGGTGCATAAATTGTAAGGATGAAGCATGTCACATGTGTGTCCCTGACCTCAGTGTTCTCAGGAGTGCTGTGTTAGGAGACAAACATTATAATTTAGGAGCCATTGTCGCACGTAGGTTGCATAATAATAATAAAATTAATGGAGATTGGAGGAATTTATGCAACCCGTCTAGCTAATTTTCTTGAGGTACCTATACGTGAGTATGATGTTGAGCTGCCTAATGTTTATTTAGATTAGAATGACATGGTTCATCATCATTTTCTTGAGAGGAACGAGCAGTCACTTCAGTATCGCTTAATCTTTGAAAGACGTCGCGCTGTCCATATTACTCTCCCTGCTCTTGCCTTCTTTGATTACCAGGCAAAAGGAAGACATGTTATTACCAGAGAGGAGACAGATGAGTACGAGAGGAGGGCGGAGGCAGCTCGGCGCCACGCTGCAGCTCAGGAGGCAATAGCCACTGCATCTCAGTACGACCCCGGTTATAACTTTGGATATCCGCTAGGCCATCCGTGGCAATAAACCAACTTAGGCCAAAAGCCTAAGCTTGGGGGAGTACGTATTTCCCACCGACATTACATTTATGTTCACACACTCATTGCTAGATGTCGGTGCTCATACTTTTTCACTGTAATATCCATGCTAGTTTATTTTCTTTTTACGCTTTCTTCTTGTGTGTTTAATAAACCTTAAGAAAAACAAAAAAAATTAGTTGTAGCTTTTAGTTAGTTTACCTTTCTTGCTGTAGTAGTAATATTTAAAAAGAAAACCCAAAAAGATTTCCCGTTCTTCTTTTGCTTGTTGGGAGCTTTCCCGTGTAAATAGTTTTATTTCTTTTCTTTTCTTTGGGGGTCGATAGGAGAAGACCATGATTAAATTGTTGAAGTGGCTCTTATATGCATTATTGTTGATTTAACCAAGAGCCCATATTGCCTTGTCTTCTCCTGTTTATTGAATGCTCACAGATTCCAGCTTAGTCCAATGCACGTGCACTATTATCATTATTCACATCATTCGGTCGTGCAAGTGAAAGGCAATTATGACGATATATGATGGACTGATTGAGATGGGAGAAGCTGGTATGAACTCGACCTCTCTTGTTTTTGTAAATATGATTAGTTCATCGTTCCTGATTCAGCTTATTATGAATAAACATGTTTGCAATGACAATTAGAGATTATAGTTGCTCGTGCCATGCTTGATTAGCTATGAGTTATAATGGTTTACCTTGCGTGCCAACATGCTATTAAAATGGTTGTGATGTGGTATGATGGGGTGGTATCCTCCTTTGAATGATTCGAGTGACTTGACTTGGCACATGTTCATGCATGTAGTTGAAACAAATCAACATAGCCTTCACGATATTTATGTTCATGGTGGATTATATCCTACTCATGCTTGCACTCAATGTTTATTAATTTTAATGCATGTTCATGACTGTTGTCGCTCTCTAGTTGGTCACTTCTCAGTCTTTTGCTATCCTTCACTTGTACTAAGCGGGAATACTGCTTGTGCATCCAATTCCTTAAACCCCAAAGTTATTCCATATGAGTCCACCATACCTTCCTATATGCGGTATCAACCTGCCGTTCCAAGTAAATTTGTATGTGCCAAACTCTAAATCTTCAAATGAAATTCTGTTTTGTATGCTCAAATAGCTCATGTATCAACTAGGGCTGTCCGTATCTTCCATGCTAGGCGGGTTATTCTCAAGAGGAGTGGACTCCGCTCCTCACTCACGAGAAAATGGCTGGTCACCGGGATGCCCAGTCCCATGCTTTTTGCAATAATTGCAAACAAAACTCCCCCTGGGACTGTTGTTAGTTGGAGGCACTCGTTGTTTCGAGCAAGCCATGGATTGATGCTTGTTGGTGGAGGGGGAGTATAAATTTTACCATTCTGTTTGGGAACCGCCTATAATGTGTGTAGCATGGAAGATATCGCCATCTCTTGGTTGTTATGTTGACAATGAAAGTATGCCGCTCAAAATATTATTTATCTCTGCTTTAAAATCGAGCTCTGGCACCTCTACAAATCCTTGCTTCCCTCTCCGAAGGGCCTATCTATTTACTTTTATGTTGAGTCATCACTCTCTTATTAAAAAGCACCAGCTGGAGAGCACAGCTGTCATTTGCATTCATTATTGTTAATTTATATTGGGTATGACTATGACTGGATCTCTTTACCATGAATTACAATGTTTAGCCAGTCCTTGATCTTTAAAGGTGCTCTGCATTTATGTTTTGCGGTCTCAGAAAGGGCTAGCGAGATACCATCTTGATTATATCATATTATGATTGTTTTGAGAAAGTGTTGTCATCCGAGATTTATTATTATTGCTCGCTAGTTGATTATGCCATTGACATGAGTAAACATGAGACCTAAGAGTTATTGTGAATGTGGTTAGTCATAATCTTTGCTGAAAACTTGAATGCTGGCTTTACATATTTACAACAACAAGAGCAAACAGAGTTTGTAAAAGTTTTTCTTTATCACTTTCAGTTTATCAACTGAATTGCTTGAGGACAAGCAAAGGTTTAAGCTTGGGGGAGTTGATACGTCTCCGTCGTATCTACTTTTCCAAACACTTTTGCCCTTGTTTTGGACTCTAACTTGCATGATTTGAATAGAACTAACCCGGACTGACGGTGTTTTCAGCAGAATTGCCATGGTGTTATTTATGTGCGGAATGACCTGAAACTCCACGGAACTTATTTTTGGAAAATATTAAAAATATTGGCGATAGAATCAAGGCCAGGGGGCCCACCACCTGTACACGAGGGTGGGGGGCGCGCCCCTGCCTCGTGGGCCCCCTGTTGCTCCACCGACCTTAACTCCAACTCCATATATTCGTGTTCGGGGAGAAAAAAATCAGAGAGAGGGATTCATCGCGTTTTACGATACGGAGCCGCCGCCAAGCCCTAAAACCTCTCGGGAGGGCTGATCTGGAGTCCGTTCGGGGCTCCGGAGAGGGGAATCCATCGCCGTCGTCATCACCAACCATCCTCCATCACCAATTTCATGATGCTCACCGCTGTGCGTGAGTAATTCCATCGTAGGCTTGCTGGACGGTGATGGGTTGGATGAGATTTATCATGTAATCGAGTTAGTTTTGTTAGGGTTTGATCCCTAGTATCCACTATGTTCTGAGATTGATGTTGCTATGACTTTGCTATGCTTAATGCTTGTCACTAGGGCCCGAGTGCCATGATTTCAGATCTGAACCTATTATGTTTTCATGAATATATGTGAGTTCTTGATCCTATCTTGCAAGTCTATAGTCACCTACTATGTGTTATGATCCGGCAACCCCGAAGTGACAATAATCAGGACCATTCCCGGTGATGACCGTAGTTTGAGGAGTTCATGTATTCACTATGTGTTAATGCTTTGGTCCGGTACTCTATTAAAAGGAGGCCTTAATATCCCTTAGTTTCCGCTAGGACCCCGCTGCCACGGGAGGGTAGGACAAAAGATGTCATGCAAGTTCTTTTCCATAAGCACGCATGACTATATTCGGAATACATGCCTACATTACATTGATGAATTGGAGCTAGTTCTGTGTCACCCTATGTTATGACTGTTACATGATGAACCGCATCCGGCATAATTCTCCACCACCGATCCAATGCCTATGAGCTTTTCACATATTGTTCTCCGCTTATTTACTTTTCCATTGCTACTGTTACAATCACTACAAAAACCCAAAAATATTACTTTTGCTACAGTTACCGTTACTTCCATACTACTTTGCTACTAAATACTTTGCTGCAGATACTAAGTTATCCAGGTGTTGTTGAATTGACAACTCAACTGCTAATACTTGAGAATATTCTTTGGCCCCCCTTGTGTCGAATCAATAAATTTGGGTTGAATACTCTACCCTCGAAAACTGTTGCGATCCCCTATACTTGTGGGTTATCAGCTATCCATCCGTAACATTGACTATCTATTTTCGTTGGCAGCATAACGACATGGATGATAAAGGCAACGATGGAGAAAACTTGGGTGATACAGGCAAGGATGACAAGGACATGGGTGATAGAGGCAAGGAAGGCAAAGGCATGGATGATAAGGACAATGATTTCGTAGTCATGGACCCCAAAGGAATGGATAGTATGTGCATGGATGATAAGGATAATGAGGATGCAGGCAAGCATGGCATAGACATGGATGATGTACACATGCAAGGTAAAGGAATTGATAATAAAGGCATAGCTAGTTCACATCTGAATGAGTATATGGAATACTTAGAGATTGTGAAGAAGACTTTCAGGACTGAGGAAGAAGCCTACATGTTCTACGTAGGCTATGCAAGAAAAAAGGTTTTGGTGTTAGAAAGGATGATCTGAAGTACATGGGTCCGGGTCAGAAACAAAATGCATACAGAAGGACATACAAGTGCTGCAAACAAGGATGATGGGCCCTTAAGCACTTTAACAGAGCTGAAAGAAAAAGAACACCGAGGGGTGTTTCTCGGTGTGGGTGTCCCACTCTTTTTCAGGTTGAGCTACAAGATAACAGTGGCCTCTGGTTCGTCAAGAATTTTGTGGACAAGCATAACCATCCGTTTGTCCCTGCTAACCTGACTCCCTACTTATCGGCTCATCGTAGAATGACTGACGCGCAAAAGGCCGATGTCATCGAGTATGCAGTCGGTGGATCGGACTTCGAACACATCAGATTATGAATGTAATGGAGAAGAATGCCGGAGGTCCCCACAAGCTTGGATGTATAGATCGAGACCTGTATAACCATGTTTCAATCCAGAAGAAGCGCAAGATAGAAGGCAGTGATGCTAGATATTTGCTCACTTATATGATTGCACCGAAAAAAGCAGACCCAAAATTCTTTTTCAAATACACAGAAGACAGCGAAGGCCATTTGAAGAACATATTCTGGGCTGATTCACAATCCCGGATTGACTATGTTGCCTTTGGTGGTGTCGTGATGTTCGACAGTACATATCGTTCTAACAAGTAAAGGCTTCCATTTGTCCCATTTGTTGGTCTGAACCATCACCACAACATAGTTTTGTTTGGGGTTGGTCTAGTGTCAGACGAGACAGTTGCATCATACCAGTGGCTTCTTCATGTATTTTTGGAGGCAATGTCCCAGACGCCACCCATTTCAACAATCACCAATGGGGATGGTTCAATGGCTAAAGCAATAGCTACTGTCTAGACCACAACAGATCATCGTTTGTGCACGTGGCACATGGAGGAGAATATGGTGATGCACCTCCGGAAGAAAAAGCTTGAGGAATTTAGGGAATTCATTTTACCATCGTTGGGATGTTGATGAGTTTGAGAAAAGATGGGAGTCTTATAAGGTTTGATTCAAAATAAAACCAACGGGGAAGAGATCATCATGGGTTAACATGATGTACGAGATGAGACACAAATGGGTTGCGGCATACACAAAGGGTAGATATTTCCTAGGCATGATGAGTAATCAGCGGGGAGTGAGTCTCTCAACTCAAGGCTACATGTGCACCTGAACAGGAAGATGCAACTTGTTGATTTGTTGCAGCATGTTGAGCACTGTGTATCGATAATGCGTAAGAATGAAGCAGCATTAGACACAGTAGCGTCACATATGATACCCTTCACTAAGCTGAATGCACAACCTCTAGAGATTGCTGCCTCTTATATTTATACTCCTGTCATGTTTCCAAAGGTAAAGCATCAGATTTTCGAAGGAACAAATTGGCAGGCCGCAGACCGGGTGGCGTGTGATGCTCTGGTCATGTTTGGAGTTTTACGCAAAGTCCCATATGATAAAGTCCCATATGCCAAAGATGTTAGAGAATTGCAAGGTAAGGGTGGTAAGGACTCGGATGCTAAGGTTCCTACATACTTGGAAGGTAAGGATGGTGAGGACTTGCATGCAAAAAACTTGGATGCTGAGGATCCCAATGACTTGGAAGGCAAGGATGGTGCGGACTTGGATGCAAAAAACCTAGATTGTAAGGATCCCAATGACTTGGAAGGTAAGGACATTGAGGAGTCGGATGCACAAGGCGTGGATGCTAAGTCTGTGGATGTTAGATATCACATGACTTGTCTGTTTACAGGACCAAGACTGGATGCTGCAACATGTAAATGTAAAAAGTTGGAAAGTGAGGATTACACATGCGCACATATATTCTGCGTTCTGGATCATCTTGGTGTACACACATTTCCAAAAAAAATTGTGAAGAAGATGGACAATGCATGCCAAGCCAGCGTTCCCTTCTTTGAGGACTGCGAATACCCATGTATGGTCTGATCACATGAATAAGTATCATCAACTATGCAACATGGCTAGTGACACTTTATTCACAGCCGCACCTAGTGATTCACACTCATAATAGGTGATGGAGTTCCTCCGGAGTATATTGGTTGATGGAGAAAAAACTGATTTGGATGAAGCCAGAAAATCATTTGTTCCTTTGCCAGCATACATCTCTACTTCTCGTGAATGCTGCACTGATGACATGGAAAATCCAGTCAAACTAGTTCCAAAAGGGCGACGAACTACCGAAGAATCGAACAAGAGGATTAATCTAGGTGCGTGCGGATGAGAGGGGAAAAAGCAACGAAGTTAGTGCACATGTTTATCTCATTGTTCATTTCCATACATGCTTACGGTGTCAATATGTTCTTCGGGAGAGTGTTCACATGTTTTTCTTCAATTTATGCAGGAAAAATCAGGGAAATCAAAGGGCACAAGGAGGAGGAAGTGAAAAGAGAAAGACTCGAAGACAGAAAAAGAGACAGAGTTAGATACAAAAGAAGAGGAAGATTCAGATGCAGAAGAAGAGGAAGATTCAGATGCAGAAGAAGAGGAAGATTCAGATCCAGAAGATGGTGGGCTGAGGAGGGCTAGGAAGAGACCATTGAAGGATGGTAGGCTGTGGAAGGGTACAAAGAGAGCGTTCAAGGATGGTAGGCTGCCGAAGGGTAGGAAGAGACCATTGGAGGTTGCAGAAGAGGATTCTGCAAAACCAAACAAGTGGGCATTAGCACAATTGTGCGTAGTTAAAAATATTTTCAAATGTTAGCTGCATATTCATCTATTTCCTTTTTTTATAGGAAACGCAAGTGCACTCAAAATGTCAAGGCTGGGACGAAGAAAAAGCAAGATGACAAGGAAGTGTCTGCTACGAATGTTGCAGCAAAGGGTGCGCGAAGAAAACCAATGAAGTCAGTGTCTATACTTACATGTCCGCTCTACAAGTCAGTTCTTTGTTAGTACTATGCTGACGTTTCTTAACTTTTCCAGGAAAGACTCCAGGAAGGACGGTAAAGAAGGGCCAAAGGGGTGATGAAGATAAAAAGGCCTGCTAGGAATGTACCAAAGGCTTTGGGAGTAAGAGCTATGAAGTTAGCTTCTGCAGCTATGAAGAGAAAATCAGCGAAGTTAGTGTTTTTTGTGTTCACGTGTGATGTACATGCTCAAATCTTCTTTGCTATCCTATTAACAAACGTTGTTTCATGCAGGAAAGCTAAAGTGAAGTCGAGACGGGATGTTTATATGCACAGGGTCAGGTAGAGAAAACAGAAGAATTTCTGGGGTGCAATGATTGAGAACAAACTGAATTAGACCGTTTTCCATGCCGTGACTGTTGGGGAACGTAGTATTTCAAAAAAAAAATCCTACGATCATGCAAGATCTATCTAGGAGAAGCATAACAACGAGCGGGGAGAGTGTGTCCATGTACCATCGTAGAACGAAAGCGGAAGCGTTTAGTAACGCGGTTGATGTAGTCGAACGTCTTCGCGATCCAACCGATCAAGTACCAAATGCACGACACCTCCGTGATCTGCACACGTTCAGCTCGGTGACGTCCCACGAACTCTAGATCCAACTGAGGTTGAGGGAGAGTTTCGTCAGCACGACGGCGTGTTGACGGTGATGATGAAGTTACCGACGCAGGGCTCCGCCTAAGCACTACGACAATATGACCGAGGTGGAAATCTGTGGAGGGGGGCACCGCACATGGCTAAGAAATCAACTTGTGTGTCTATGGGGTGCCCCCCCGTATATAAAGGAGTGGAGGAGGGGGCCGGCCGGCCTCATGGGGCGCGCCCCAAGTGGGGAATCCTACTCCTACTAGGAGTAGGTTCCCCCCTTTCCTAGTCCAACTAGGAGGGGTAAGGAAGGGGAAGAGGGAGAGAAGGAAAGGGGGCCCGACCCCCCTCCCCAATTCAGATTGGGCTTGGGGGGCACGCGCCTCCACTCGGCCGCCTCCTCCTCTCTTCCACTAAGGCCCATTAACCCCCCGGGGGGTTCCGGTAACCCCCCGGTACTCCGGAAAATGCCCGAACCTATCCGAAACCTTTCCGATGTCCAAACATAACCTTCCAATATATCAATCTTCATGTCTCGACCATTTCGAGACTCCTCGTCATGTCCGTGGTCACATCCGACACTCCGAACTACCTTCGGTACATCAATACTCATAAACTCATAATACCGATCGTTATCGAACGTTAAGCGTGCGGACCCTACGAATTCGAGAACTATGTAGACATGACCGAGACTCATCTCCGGCCAATAACCAATAGCGGAACCTCGATGCTCATATTGGTTCCTACATACTCTAGGAAGATCTTTATCGGTCAAACCGCGTAACAACACACGTTGTTCCTTTTGTCATCGGTATGTTACTTGCCCGAGATTTGATCGTCGGTATCCTCATACCTAGTTCAATCTCGTTATCGGCAAGTCTCTTTACTCGTTCTGTAATGCATCATCCCGTAACTAACTCATTAGTCACATTGCTTGCAAGGCTTATAGTGATGTGCATTATCGAGAGGGCCCAGAGATACCTCTCCGATACACGGATTGACAAATCCTAATCTCGATCTATGCCAACTCAACAAACACCATCGGAGACACCTGTAGAGCATCTTTATAATCACCCAGTTATGTTGTGACGTTTGATAGCACACTAAGTGTTCCTTCGGTATTCAGGAGTTGCATAATCTCATAGTCATAGAAACATGTATAAGTCATGAAGAAAGCAATAGTAGCAAACTAAACGATCATAGTGCTAAGCTAACGGATGGGTCTTGTCAATCACATCATTCTCTAATGATGTGATCCCATTCATCAAATGACAACTCATGTCTATGGCTAGGAAACTTAACCATCTTTGATTAACGAGCTAGTCAAGTAGAGGCATACTAGTGACACTCTGTTTGTCTATGTATTCACTCATGTGCTAAGTTTCCGGTTAATACAATTCTAGCATGAATAATAAACATTAATCATGATATAAGAAAATATAAATAACAACTTTATTATTGCCTCTAGGGCATATTTCCTTCAGTCTTCCACTTGCACTAGAGTCAATAATCTAGATTACATATTAATGATTCTAACACCCATGGAGTCTTGGTGCTGATCATGTTTTGCTCGTGAGAGAGGCTTAGTCAACGGGTCTGCAACATTCAGATCCGTATGTATCTTGCAAATCTCTATGTCTCCCTCCTTGACTTGATCGCGGATGGAATTGAAGCGTCTCTTGATGTGCTTGGTTCTCTTTTGAAATCTGGATTCCTTTGCCAAGGCAATTGCACCAGTATTGTCACAAAAGATTTTCATTGGACCCGATGCACTATGTATGATAGCTAGATCGGATATGAACTCCTTCATCTAGACTCCTTCATTTGCTGCTTCCGAAGCAGCCATGTACTCCGCTTGACACGTAGATCCCGCCACGACGCTTTGCTTGGAACTGCACCAACTGACAGCTCCACCGTTCAATATAAATACATATCTGGTTTGTGACTTAGAGTCATCCGGATCAGTGTCAAAGCTTGCATCGACGTAACCATTTACAACGAGCTCTTTGTCACCTCCATAAACGAGAAACATATCCTTAGTCCTCTTTAGGTATTTCAGGATGTTCTTGACCGCTGTCCAGTGACCCACTCCTGGATTACTTTGGTACCTCCCTGCTAAACTAATAGCAAGGCACACATCAAGTCTGGTACACATCATTGCATACATGATAGAACCTATGGCTGAAGCATAGGGAATGACTTTCATTTTCTCTCTATCTTCTGCAGTGGTCGGGCATTGAGTTTGACTCAATTTCACACCTTGTAACACAGGCAAGAACCCTTTCTTTGCTTGATCCATTTTGAACTTCTTCAAAACTTTATCAAGGTATGTGCTTTGTGAAAGTCCAATTAAGCGTGTTGATCTATCTCTATAGATTTTGATGCCCAATATATAAGCAGCTTCACCGAGGTCTTTCATTGAAAAACTCTTATTCAAGTATCCTTTTATGCTATCTAGAAATTCTATATCATTTCCAATCAACAATATGTCATCCACATATAATATTACAAATGCTACAGAGCTCCCACTCATTTTCTTGTAAATAAAGGCTTCTCCAAAAGTATGTATAAAACCATATGCTTTGATCACACTATCAAAACGTTTATTCCAACTCCGAGATGCTTGCACCAGTCCATAAATGGATCGCTGGAGCTTGCACACTTTGTTAGCATCCTTTGGATCGATAAAACCTTCGGGTTGCATCATATACAACTCTTCTTCTAGAAATCCATTCAGGAATGCAGTTTTGACATCCATTTGCCAAATTTCATAATCATAAAATGCGACAATTGCTAACATGATTCAGACGGACTTAAGCATCGCTACGGGTGAGAAGGTCTCATCGTAGTCAACTCCTTGAACTTGTCGAAAACCTTTTGCAACAAGTCGAGCTTTGTAGACAGTAACATTACCGTCAGCGTTAGTCTTCTTCTTGAAGATCCATTTATTCTCTATGGCTTGCCGATCATCGGGCAAGTCAACCGAAGTCCACACTTTGTTCTCATACATGGATCCCATCTCAGATTTCATGGCCTCAAGCCATTTTGCGGAATCTGAGCTCATCATCGCTTCCTCATAGTTCGTAGGTTCGTCATGGTCAAGTAACATGACCTCCAGAATAGGATTACCGTACCACTCTGGTGCGGATCTTACTCTGGTTGACATACGAGGTTCGGTAGTAACTTGACCAGAAGTTTCATGATCATTATCATTAGCTTCCTCACTAGTTGGTGTAGGAATCACAGGAACTGATTTCTGTGATGAACTACTTTCCAATAAGGGAGCAGGTACAGTTATCTCATCAAGTTCTACTTTCCTCCCACTCACTTCTTTCGAGAGAAACTCCTTCTCTAGAAAGGATCCATTCTTAGCAGCGAATATCTTGCCTTTGGATCTGTGATAGAAGGTGTACCCAACAATCTCCTTTGGGTATCCTATGAAGACACGTTTCTCCGATTTGGGTTCGAGCTTATCAGGTTGAATCTTTTTCACATAAGCATCGCAGCCCCAAACTTTAAGAAATGACAACTTTGGGTTTCTTGCCAAACCATAGTTCATATGGTGTCGTCTCAACGGATTTAAATGGTGCCCTATTTAACGTGAATGCAGCCGTCTCTAAAGCATAACCCCAAAATGATAGCGGTAAATCAGTAAGAGACAGCATAGATCGCACCATATCTAATAAAGTGCGGTTACGACGTTCGGACACACCATTACGTTGTGGTGTTCCGGGTGACGTGAGTTGCGAAACTATTCCGCATTGTTTCAGATGAAGACCAAACTCGTAACTCAAATATTCTCCTCCACGATCAGATCGTAGAAACTTTATTTTCTTGTTACGATGATTTTCCACTTCACTCTGAAATTCTTTGAACTTTTCAAATGTTTCAGACTTATGTTTCATCAAGTAGATATACCCATATCTGCTCAAATCATCTGTGAAGGTAAGAAAATAACGATACCCGCTGCGAGCCTCAACACTCATCGGACCGCATACATCAGTATGTATTATTTCCAACAAGTCTGTTGCTCGCTCCATTGTTCCGGAGAACGGAATCTTAGTCATCTTGCCCATGAGGCATGGTTCGCAAGCATCAAGTGATTCATAATCAAGTGATTCCAAAAGCCCATCGGCGTGGAGTTTCTTCATGCTCTTTACACCAATATGACCTAAATGGCAGTGCCACAAATAAGTTGCACTATCATTATTAAACTTATATCTTTTGGCTTCAATACTATGAATATGTGTGTCACTACTATTGAGATTTAGTACAAATAGACCACTCATCAAGGGTGCATGACCATAAAAGATATTACTCACATAAATAGAACCACAATTATTCTCTGATTTAAATAAATAACCGTCTTGCATCAAACAAGATCCAGATATAATGTTCATGCTTAACGCTGGCACCAAATAACAATTATTCAGGTCTAAAACTAATCCCGAAGGTAGATGTAGAGGTAGCATGCCGACGGCGATCACATCGACTTTGGAACCATTTCCCACGCGCATCGTCACCTCGTTCTTAGCCAATCTTCGCTTAATCTGTAGTCCCTGTTTTGAGTTGCAAATATGAGCAACAGAACTAGTATCAAATACCCAGGCACTACTGCGAGCATTAGTAAGGTACACATCAATAACATGTATATCAAATATACCTTTCACTTTGCCATCCTTCTTATCCGCCAAATACTTGGGGCAGTTCCGCTTCCAGTGACCAGTCCCTTTGCAGTAGAAGCACTCAGTCTCAGGCTTAGGTCCAGACTTGGGCTTCTTCACTTGAGCGGCAACTTGCTTGCCGTTCTTCTTGAAGTTCCCCTTCTTCCCTTTACCCTTTTTCTTGAAACTCGTGGTCTTGTTGACCATCAACACTTGATGCTCCTTCTTGATTTCTACCTCCGCAGCCTTTAGCATTGCGAAGAGCTTGGGAATTGTCTTATCCATTTCTTGCATATTATAGTTCATCACGAAGCTTTTGTAGCTTGGTGGCAGTGATTGAAGAACTCTGTCAATGACACTATCAACCGGAAGATTCACTCCCAACTGAGTCAAGTGATTATGATACCCAGACATTTTGAGTATATGTTCACTAACAGAACTATTCTCCTCCATTTTGCAGCTGTAGAACTTATTGGAGACTTCATATCTATCAATCCGAGCATTTGCTTGAAATATTAACTTCAACTCCTGGAACATCTCATATGCTCCATGACGTTCAAAACATCGTTGAAGTCCCGGTTCTAAGACGTAAAGCATGGCACACTGAACTATCGAGTAGTCATCAGCTTTGCTCTGCCAGGTGTTCACAATGTCTGGCGTTGCTCCTGCAGCGGGTCTTGCACCTAGCTGTGCTTCTAGGACGTAATTCTTCTATGCAGCAATGAGGATAATCCTCAAGTTACGGACCCAGTCCGTGTAGTTGCTACCATCATCTTTAAACTTAGCTTTCTCTAGGAATGCATTAAAATTCAAAGGAACAGTAGCACGGGCCATTGATCTACAACAACATAGACATGCAAAATACTATCGGGTACTAAGTTCATGATAAATTAAAGTTCAATTAATCATATTACTTAAGAACTCCCACTTAGATAGACATCCCTCTAATCATCTAAGTGATCATGTGATCCAAATCAACTAAACCATGTCCGATCATCACGTGAGATAGAGTAGTTTTCAATGGTGAACATCACTATTTTGATCATATCTACTATATGATTCACGCTCGACCTTTCGGTCTCAGTGTTCCGAGGCCATATCTGCATATGCTAGGCTCGTCAAGTTTCACCCAAGTATTCTGCGTGTGTAAAACTGGCTTGCACCCGTTGTATGTGAACTTAGAGCTTATCACACCCGATCATCACGTGGTGTCTCGGCACGACGAACTGTCACAACGGTGCATACTCAGGGAGAACATGCTACCGCCGAACTAAGCAAAATAAGATGCATAAAGGATAAACATCACATGCAATCAAGATAAGTGATATGATATGACATCATCATCTTGTGCCTTTGATCTCCATCTCCAAAGCACCGTCATGATCACCATTGTCGTCACCGGCTTGACACCTTGATCTCCATCGAAGCATCGTTGTCGTCTCGCCAACTATTGCTTCTACGACTATCGCTACCACTTAGTGATAAAGTAAATAAATTACATGGCGATTGCATTTCATATAATAAAGCGACAACCATAAGGCTCCTGCCAGTTGTCGATAACTGTTACAAAACATGGTCATCTCATACAACAATTTATATATCATCACGTCTTGACCATATCACATCACAACATGCCCTACAAAAACAAGTTAGACGTCCTCTACTTGTTGTTGCAAATTTTACGTGGCTGCTACGGGCTTAGCAAGAACCTTTCTTACCTACGCATCAAAACCACAACGATTTTTCGTCAAGTGTGCTGTTTTAATCTTCAACAAGGACCGGGCGTAGTCACACTCGATTCAACTAAAGTTGGAGAAACAGACACCCACTAGCCACCTGTGTGCGAAGCACGGCGGTAGAACCAGTCTCATGAACGCGGTCATGTAATGTCGGTCTGGGCCGCTTCATCCAACAATACCGCCGAATCAAAGTATGACATGCTGGTAAGCAGTATATTATCGCCCACAACTATTTGTGTTCTACTCATGCATATAACATCTACGCATGGACCTGGCTCTGATGCCACTGTTGGGGAACATAGTATTTCAAAAAAATTCCTACGATCACGCAAGATCTATCTAGGAGAAGCATAGCAACGAGCGGGGAGAGTGTGTCCACATACCCTCATAGACCGAAAACGGAAGCGTTTAGTAACGCGGTTGATGTAGTCGAACGTCTTCGCGATCCAACCGATCAAGTACCGAACGCACGACACCTCCGCGATCCGCACACGTTCAGCTCTGTGACATCCCACGAACTCTAGATCCAGCTGAGGTCGAGGGAGAGTTTTGTCAGCACGACGACGTGTTGACGGTGATGATGAAGTTACCGACACAGGGCTTCGCCTAAGCACTACGAAAATATGACCGAGGTGGAAATCTATGGAGGGGGGGCACCGCACACGGCTAAAAAATCAACTTGTGTGTCTATGGGGTGCCCCCTCCCCCGTATATAAAGGAGTGGAGGAGGGGGCTGCTACCTCTTGAGCATGCATTGGTTTTCCCTTGAAGAGGAAAGGGTGATGCAGCAATGTAGCGTAAGTATTTCCCTCAGTTTTTGAGAACGAAGGTATCAATCCAGTAGGAGACAACGCACAAGTCACCTAGTACCTGCACAAACAATCAAGAACCTTGCAACCAATGCGATAAAGGGGTTGTCAATCCCTTCACGGTCACTCGCAAAAGTGAGATCTAATAAAGATAATAAAGTAAATATTTTTGGTATTTTTGTTGTATAGATTGGAAAGTAAATATTGCAAAATAGTAAACGAGATGCGATGTAAATAAAAGAGATGCAATGTAATAAGAAAGAGACCCGGGGGCCATAGGTTTCACTAGTGGCTTCTCTCAAGATAGCATGTATTACGGTGGGTGAACAAATTACTGCCGAGCAATTGATAGAAAAGGGCATAGTTATGAAGATATCTAAGGCAATGATCATGAATATAGGCATCACGTCCGTGCAAGTAGACCGAAACGATTCTGCATCTACTACTATTACTCCACACATCGATCGCTATCCAGCATGCATCTAGAGTATTAAGTTCATAAGAACAGAGTAACGCTTTAAGCAAGATGACATGATGTAGAGGAATAAACTCAAGCAGCATGATATAAACCCCATCTTTTTATCCTCGATGGCAACAATACAATATGTGCCTTGCTGCCCCTACTGTCACTGGGGAAGGACACCGCAAGATTGAACCCAAAGCTAAGCACTTCTCCCATTCCAAGAGAGATCAATCTAGTAGGCCAAACTAAACCGATAATTCGAAGAGACTTATAAAGATATCAAATCATGCATATAAGAATTCAGAGAAGAATCAAATAATATTCATATATAAACTTGTTCATAAATCCACAATTCATCGGATCTCGGCAAACACACCGCAAAGAGTATTACATCGAATAGATCTCCAAGAACATCGAGGAGAACTTTGTATTGAGAATCAAAGAGAGAGAAGAAGCCATCTAGCTAATAATTATGGACCCGAAGGTCTGTGGTAAACTACTCACGCCTCATCGGAGAGGCAATGGTGTTGATGTAGAAGCCCTCCGTGATCGATTCCCCCTCCGGCAGATCGCCGGAAAAGGCCCCAAGATGGGATCTCACGGGAACAGAAGGTTGCGGCGGTGAAAAAGTGGTTTCGTGGCTCTCCCTGATGTTTCTAGGGTATAAGAGTATATATAGGCGAAATAAGTACGTCGGTGGAGCTTCGAGGGGCCCACGAGGGTGGGGGCGCGCCTACTCCCCTGGGCGCGCCCTCCTGCCTCGTGGCTTCCTCGCGGAGTTCCAGACTTCAACTCCAAGTCTTCTGGTTTGCTTTCGGTCAAAGAAAGATCATCGCGAAGGTTTCATTCCATTTGGATTCCGTTTGGTATTCCTTTTCTGCCAAACTCTAAAATAAGCAAAAAACAGAAACTGGCACTGGGCCTCCGGTTAATAGGTTAGTCCCAAAAATAATATAAAAGAGCATATTAAAGCCCATTAAACATCCAAAACAGATAATATAATAGCATGGAACAATCAAAAATTATAGATACGTTGGAGACGTATCAGGGGCCGGCCGGCCTCATGGAGCGCACCCCAAGGGGGGGAATCCTACTCCTACTAGGAGTAGGTTCCCCACTTTCCTAGTCCAACTAGGAGGGGGAAGGAAGGGGAAGAGGGAGAGAAGGAAAGGGGGCCGCCCCCTCCCCAATTCGGATTGGGCTTGTGGGGGCACGCGCCTCCACCTGGACGCCTCCTCCTCTCTTCCACTAAGGCCCATGAAGGCCCATTAACCCCACGGGGGGTTCCGGTAACCCCCTGGTACTCCGGAAAATGCTCGAACCTATCTGAAACCTTTCCGGTGTCCAAACATAACCTTCCAATATATCAATCTTCATGTCTCGACCATTTCGAGACTCCTCGTCATGTCCATGATCACATCCGGGACTCCGAACTACCTTCAGTACATCAAAACACATAAACTCATAATACCGATCATTATCGAACGTTAAGCGTGCGGACCCTACGGGTTCGAGAACTATGTAGACATGACCGAGACTCATCTCCGGCCAATAACCAATAGAGTAACCTGGATGCTCATATTGGTTCCTACATATTCCACGAAGATCTTTATCGGTCAAACCGCATAACAACATACGTTGTTCCTTTTGTCATCGGTATGTTACTTGCCCGAGGTTCGATCGTCGGTATCCTCATACCTAGTTCAATCTCGTTACCAGCAAGTCTCTTTACTCGTTCCGTAATGCATCATCCCGTAACTAACTCATTAGTCACATTGCTTGCAAGGCTTATAGTGATGTGCATTACCGAGAGGGCCCAGAGATACCTCTCCGATACACAGAGTGACAAATCCTAATCTCGGTCTATGCCAACTCAACAAACACCATCGGAGACACCTGTAGAGCATCTTTATAATCATCCAGTTATGTTGTGACCTTTGATAGCACACTAAGTGTTCCTTGGGTATTCGGGAGTTGCATAATCTCATAGTCATAGGAACATGTATAAGTCATGAAGAAAGCAATAGCAACAAATTAAACAATCATAGTGCTAAGCTAATGGATGGGTCTTGTCAATCACATCATTCTCTAATGATGTGACCCCGTTCATCAAATGACAACTCATGTCTATGGGTAGGAAACTTAACCATCTTTGATTAACGAGCTAGTCAAGTAGAGGCATACTAGTGACACTCTGTTTGTCTATGTATTCACACATGTACCAAGTTTCCGGTTAATACAACTCTAGCATGAATAATAAACATTTATCATGGTATAAGGAAATATAAATAACAACTTTATTATTGCCTCTAGGGCATATTTCCTTAAGTGACCACCTTGTTTTCGATGTATTTGACCTATTTGATGGACTGCCACTATTTTTGTGAATTCCTAGTTTGATTGATACCCTCATTTTATTATGGACATGTCGAGATGGTAGGGTAGTTATGATCTATCAACACATCGATCAAATAATGCATTTTTAGTGAAGTTGGTTTTCTGTATATTTTTTCATTTTTACATAAAATATTGCTGAAATTTGTTCAAGGTGTAGTTAAATTTCATACTTCAAATATAAGATAGAAACCGAATAATTATAATTATATATATATATAATTATATATACATAAACACTATTCTGATCACGGGATGAGAATATTATTCTGATCACAACCTGAACTTCCTGAGTTACACAGCCTGAACTTCCCTTTGTATAGGAACCCGACCTTTGGTCTATCTTCGCAACCGTGTCTCCCCGCGCGAATTATTCTTGTCACCCGTGTTCTATATGATGTAAGTGTAATCTAGAAACGGTTTTAAGCAACTAAATGCCCGCTTTAAATAGGAATCTCGCTTGTTGGCGGATTTTGCTCTCGGGTCGTGATGAACTTGCGTCTTTTGCAATTTTACTGCCTAAGTTGTTTGACCTGAACTTCCCCAGGTGCTAGGTTGAACTTCTGCCAATATTTCCCAAATGGGGCTTGCGATATACCATTGGAAAGCTATCGACACGAGTATCATGACCCAAGTTAAATTTTTGGCAAAATGTAAGCAGTTTAAGAGCAGTTTTGAAAACCGTTTTTTCTTCACACAAAAAACTTGAATCGTATTTTCGATCGCATTTCTAAACCGTTTCTCAAAATGAGGCAAATAATATGGCGTTGGAAAGTTGTTGCAAAACGCTACTTCCACATGTTGAAAGTTTTCTCTAATTCCCTATGGTTAAAGAGTAATTTGGAAAATCGTAAAATTTCACAAACCGAACAGCCGAGTTCGTATTTTCGATGCCATTTCAAAACGGCTAATCCAATTGATGCACATGATATGGCGTTGGAAGGCTTATGAAAATGCGCTACTTTTTCATGTTGAATTTTTTTTCCTAATTTTAAACGGTTTAAAAGTAATTTAGAAAATGGTACAAGTTTCATCGAGTTCATATTTTTGAGCTAATTTTTTGTCTGTATGTCCGAATATAGCAAATGATATGGCGTTGGAAAGCTTGAGGAAATGCCAAACTTTTTGGTATATATTGTTTTTCCCAATTCCTTACGGTTTTAAGTCAAATATGAAAATGACTAAAAACATTTTTTGGCCGTAATTTCTACAAACTTTATCGAAATGGGGCAACTAATATACCATTGAAAAGCTACGGAAAATGCAAAACTTTTTCATGTAGATGGTTTTCTATGATTCCTAGCCGTTTTCAAGTAATATTGAAAACGGCGAGTTCATGCGTTCTGCCTTTATCGCGAAACAGATTATTCGAAAATGCATCGCGTGAAGAACTTGAACTTCTCGACATGTCTACTTGAACTTTACTCTATTTTGCATGTGCTTTTTTGCTCGTAGATCTTCATTTACTCACTGGAATAGAGCAAGTGATATACCGATGGAAAGTTGCTGTAAACACGCAACTTTCCCGTGTTGATCATTTTTTCATACTCGCGACGATTTTAAAAGTTTTTCATCTGAAATTCATTCAGTGTAGTAGTTGAACTTCCTTCTGTTTTGACGTTGAACTTCTGTGACGTATTTTCGTTTGTAATTTTCTCATCCACTCGTCAGTGTTACACAAATGATATTCTTTTTGTACAAACCTCTCTCACAATATTTTTTTAACTTTCTCCGATCGAGGACTTGAACTTACACAAATGATATTCCTGTCGTTTTGAAGTAAATTAGAAAATGACGAGATCATGATTTCTGCCTTCATCGCGAATGGAAATGCACTGTGTGAAGTAGGTGAACTTCTCAGGCATTTCTGTTTGAACTTCACTCTGTTTTTGACGTGCTATTTTTTGCCTGTAACTCCCAAACCACTTATCGGAATTGAGCAAATGATATACCAACAGAAAGATATTGAAAACACACAACTTTTTTGTGTTGATCAGTTTTTCATACTCGCGACGGTTCAAAATATTTTTTGAATGCGTAAAAATGTGTTTTTAATAGTATACATAAAAACTTTTAAACCATTCATCGGAATATAGCATACAATATACCGTTGGAAAGCTTATGAATAGGAGCATATTTTTCATGTAGACAGACGTTACAAATTTTTGTCGTTTGAGAGTAGTTTTAAAAATGGCAAAAACAACGTCATTTATTGCCATTTTTTACATGTAATTGAAGGTTGGACGTCTCGCACTAGAGATCTTGAACTTCACCGGGAGGAGCACGTGAACTTCTTGCAACAAACCTTTTAAGTTTTTTGTTTTCGATTCTTATATTCCTATCTAAAACGCATTTTGTGTAGTAGTTGAACTTCCCGCTGTTTTCATCTTGAACTTCTGTCACGTATTTTGTTCAACCTCTCTCACCAGAATTTTTGAACATTCTCAGGCCGAGCACTTGAACTTCTAGCAACCTATTCTACGGTTACGACTATAATAATAATTATTTAGTTTGCAAGGACATAAGTGTGTCAGACTGCTAAATTGTTTTATTATTCCTACAATATAAACTAGGGGATATAGGGGTAACACTGTCCCTATAAATTCCTTTTTTTCCTTCTCTTTTTGTCCAGGATTGAACAAAAAAGGAGTGGAAGAAGGGCGGAGACTCTTGAATGAGGAAAAGGATCCCTTCGAAAGAATTGACCGAGGAGCCGTATGAGGTGAAAATCTCATGTACGGTTCTATAAAGGGACAATAAGGGTGACTTATCTGTCGACTTTTCTTTTGAACTTAGAACACTAACAGGTCAAAATTTAAAATTTTAGCCTTTGCCTTTTTATTCACTTTTTCTCATACGAAATGCTCACCATGTAGTACGTGAACTTCCGGCTGTTATCAATTTGAACTTCTCTCTGTTTCGCTTCAGTAACGTAAAAAAATCTGAGTTCTTTATAGACATCGAACCGCTCTAACTTTTTATCCTCATCTGAAATGCATTCTGTGTAGTAGTTATACTTCCTGCTATTTTCACTTTGAACTTATGTCACATATATTTGTTCGTAATTTCTCACCCATTCATTTGGAGTTACACAAATGATATACCTTTTTAGAAACCTGTTGAAAAGATGCAACTTTATCTTATACGGTTAATTTTTTTTAATAAACATTGAATCGCTTCGTTACTTAAATTTGAACTTCTAAGATTTTCTAATAAATGAAGAAAATATTTTTTTATAAACTAGTTGAATTGTATTGTTATTTCCATTTGACCTTCTTGGTGTTATTTAAAAACATGCAAAGTATTTTTTTTTGTTACAAATTTTGAACGACCCTGTTATTTTACTTTCTGTTTTTTATCTTTTTTGTCAATAGCGGGAAATACATGAGAACTTTTCTTTGTACACGCATAACATTTTCTTTGAACTCTCCATTTTATTAAATTTGAACTTCGAGAGCTAACATTTCCTAGACGACGCTTGTTTTTTTCTTGGTATATGAAGATCGAGCTACTCTCTTATTTTAATTCTAATTTTTTGGTTTATTCTTTAGTAGTTGGAGAAATCTGAGTTTTGTAATAAACATCTAACCGCTCTGCTTTTAAAATTTGAAAATCTAGGTTTTTTTACCTTCGTCATTATTTAAACTTGAACTTCAAAGTTTCTTTTTAGAAAAATTTGACCTTCTTGGTTTTGTAATAAACATTGAAATTCTCTATTTTTAAAATTTGAACCTCTAGTTTTTTTGAAATGGGGGAAATCCACTACTTCTTAAATAAACATCGATCCATTCTTTTTGGCTGAACCCTCAGGGGTGTAGTGGCTTTTCAATTTTTAACATCAAACTGTTTGCTTATTTTCTTTTCAAATTTTTGATTTTTATATAAAGATTTTTTTTACTTTGTAGATTTTATTTTATTTTGACCACTAGACCTTTTTTCACTTTTTTCTACATTGCCTTCAATATTTGAACTTCAAGTGTTCACTTTCTTTCAGGCAAAATGGATGCAAAAGAAAAGAATTTAAATAACACCGAAAAACCTAGAAGCAAGTGTTAAACGTCGAACAGCTCCAGAGGTAAGTTGCAACACTCCTCTCTGTTTCTATTCTAAGCGAACATTTTGTATTACTTTATAACTTGCCACAGTCTTCTCTGTAAGTTGTACTACTCACAGAGATAGAAAGATATGGAGCCTACACAATGTACGTATTAAACCTGCACTTATACAGATAGCTACAAATGACGGTAGTCCATGTTTGTGAAAGGTAACCATTTTTTGGCCATTTTTTTATATAGCTGTGAATGTCGGGTGTCTTCCACCACACGTTTGCTCTCATACTCGCCCATTGCATTTTCTAACCTCAACATCACCTCTCTTTTATCCATTTTTTCTTCATAGCTTCCATGTGATGTAGCAGCGATGGGAAAAGCTAGCGAAACAACAGACAGCAGCAGATTCACCGAACAAAACAACCCAATGTACAGACGAGTTACTAGTACATCGTCCAGATCAGGCTTATCTAGCAGAATCTTTTAATGCGGAGCAACAGTAGTCATATATTCTATTAGTGCACTTCGTACCCCTTCCATCTCAAAATAAATGTCTCAACTTTGTACTAACTTTAATACAAAATTGTACTAGAGTTGAGACAGTTATTTTAGGACGGAGGGAGTATATACGAAGCCGACCTGTCATTGTTTCTGTAGCTGAACTGTCAAAATCCTAACATACAATTGACATAACAGTACAACACACGTCCTAACATAGAGCTGACACAACGACACTGCCTCTTTGTGTGTCTCAATGCCTGCAAGCATACCGTGGTGGCAAGGGAGCGAAGGGAAGTCGAACTTCAAGATGGAGAGGAGGTGGATGGCGCTGGACGGGATTATAACATGCAGTAGAATGGCCGCATCGGAAGCGGAGGAGGCCGCCTCCACCGTGGATCCAGGGGTGGGAGGCCGCAGCCACCGTGGATCCAGTGGCAGGGAGGCCGTCGCTGCGGTGGATCCAGGGGGAGGCGGAGCGAGCCGGTGGTCGGCGGCGGTGGTATGGGCGTCGGGCAGCGACCCGATTCAGAAAACTCGCTGTTGGTGGCGAGTGCGGAGACGGCAGCGATGGCGGATGGGGTCCAGGCCCGGTGGCGGCGACGGCGCCGCTTGGGAGTGCCGGGGGCGGCAGCGGCTGGGGTTTCCGAGGGCGGCGGCGGGTGGGTCGGGGGATCGGGGGGGGGGGGGGGGAGTGAGAGTGCGGGAGGTGAGGGACGGTTGGTTGGGCCTTTGTTTTTCTCCTTCGAGATCTTAGGAACTTGTATTTTAAAATTAGCATGCTCATTTGAAACACTGATTTGAAAAAAGCATGTCCAATTGAAAGTAGCATGAATATGCGGATTTAAAAATAGCAGGCTGCTTTGAATATGCAGTTTTTAAAATACCATGCTATTTTAAAAATAGCATGCTGTTTTCAATATGCTATTTTTAAAATAGCAGCTGATTTTAAAAATAGCGTGCTGAATATAAAAATATAGTGCTCTTTTCAATATGCTGTTTTCAAAATAGCATGCTGATTTCAAAAATGGCATGCTAATTTAAAAATTGCATGCTGTTTTGAATATGTTGTTTTAAAAAATAGCATGCTGAACTCAGAATAGCATCCTGATTTTATAAATAGCATGCTTTTCTAAATAGGTTGTTTTTAAAGTAGCATGCTGATTTCAAAAATAGCATGCTATTTTGAATATGCTAATTTTGAAGTAGCATGCTAATTTCAAAAATAGCATGCTATTTCAAAAATGGCATACTGTTTTAAAAATAACAATGTTTTTTTAGTATACTGTTTTTAAAATAGCATGCTCTTTTTAAAAATAACATGCTGGTTTGCTCTGTTTTTTAAAATAGCATGCCATTTCGAAAATAACAGAAACATCATTTTTGAAATATGAAATTGTCGATAACCCGCAAGTTTTTGTTTTTGCATTGCATTTTTTGTGCAACGCATACAAACATCATTTTCAAAATAACTCCTACTAGCCAACACAGAAACCTCGTCCTCTATGAAAGTAGCATCTAATCCATATGACACCCTGTTAGATTTGATTTTAAAAATACTAGCATCACTTTAAAACTATGGCAAAAAGGAAATATCATTGCAGTTTAAGGTAATGATATCAAGGAGGGTACCAGGGTGTGTTACACTACGTGGCACATATATAGACTTGCATATCAAGTACATTATGCCACATAAATTCATACTGCCACCTAGCAGTTACTGCCAAGTTCCACTTACTGGACGATCTTCATATCCAGTCGGCCCCAAAAGTTATACTACCAAAGTACCAGTTACTACCAAGTACCACTTACTAGTAAGTCCCGCTTACTAGACCCAAAAGCTGATACTACCAACTTTCAGTTACTGGCTAGTAAATACATATCATAACAACTAGCGTCAAACTATGCCATTCAGTCATGGTTCTTTCACATCGGTCAATGAATCTTCATGCCACTGGCCATGTTCACCTTAAGCCCACCTCCCCTCCTTTCCATGAACTTGAAGATAGCCATATGATCTTGTTTCATTTTGGCGCCCTCAATGACTTCTCTCCAGTTCTTCGTCATGATCGCACGCCCGTCCTTCTTGCCCATCTTGAACAAGACCTTTTTAGAACCTTCAAAACATTCATTGGTGACACGCACAACCATGGGCTTTCGTAGATAATCTTTGAGGTAGTCCTCATTGTAACCCTTTGAGAAGCACTGATTGCACAAGGAAATAAATAATGTTACATGATGGCATTTCACTTGTGAAGTATGATTTGCAAAAAGAAAGTCCAAGTGTTTACCATCTTGCTCTTCCCTCCGATGACTGCTCAGCGAGTGACGGTGCAGACATAGTATGGTATGGGAGTTTTGTAATGCTTTACTATGGATTTGAGACGGTCCCACCTAATTAGGTTTAGCGATACATGATTGTAGTAGAAGATGTGATCCTCGAAAGCTCTTCTCCCTTGGTATCCCGGACCTGCATCAAAAAAATTAAGATGACAGAGTAGTAAATAATTTCATACATAAGATCTAGAACATCAGCACTGGGTTGATGATCAATGCCTACTTCAATGATCAAGAAATGAAGGACATAGCTAACCCAATCACATCCACTCAGCAATATCTCCTAGAAACATGGGCAAATTGAATATTTGATTTATTTAAACTAACAACTAAACACTATGCTCTATCTAAGATCTAGCTCAGTCAATGTTGATTTGGAAACAAAGCAACAGGGTCATCTAGAACCCAAACAGAGTAATGTGTGGTAATCAAATGTTACTCAAACCTCAACTTTAGATAGTTCATGGTTCATTTAATATCTGATCAGCCATATAGAACTTTACCCCTGTCTGCCACGATGGGATCGTGGTCGACATATCCATCTCCATCAGAACTATCATCAGTGTCATAGTCGCTAGAGGTGTCGTCATCACCGCTATAGCCGTCACTCCCATGTGAAGTGCCATCTGAAGTTCCATCTGAAGTGCCATCTGAAGCATCATCTGAGGTGGTCCGAGGATCACTCTCTTCACTACTGATGAGGATGGTTTCCCTTGCCATTGAAACCTGTTGCATGCATTGCAATGAACAAATGATCATGGACTCACGAAAAGATATCACAACACAACTCTAGACACAAATTAAAGTCATACAAGCTTTATATTACAAGCCAGGGGCCTCTGATATGTCTTCATCGTATCTATAATTTTTCATTGTTCCATGCCAATATTATACAACTTTCACATACTTTTGGCAATATTTTATAATATTTTTTGTACTAACATATTGATCCAGTGCCCAGTGCCAGTTCTTGTTTGTTGCATGTTTTTTGTTTCACAGAATATCCATATCAAACGAAGTCCAAACGCGATAAAAATTTACGGAGACTTATTTTGGAATATATGTGATTTTTTCTTGGGGGGGGGGTGAAATCGACGCAAACCGAGACCCACAACCTCCACTACCCACCAGGGCACGATAGCCCCCCTGGCGCGCGGTGGTGCCTAGTGGGCACACCGTAAGTCGGTTGGGGCTCTTCTTCGACCGCAAGGAAGCTTATACCGGAAAATAATTGTGTTAAAATTTCAGCGCAATCGGAGTTACGGATCTCCAGATATTTAAGAAACGGTTTTCGGCTAGAAAACATGAACGCGAAACAGAAGACAACAGGGAGAGAGATCCATCTCGGAGCGGCTCTCGCCCCTCCGCCGCTATGGAGGCCATGGACCAGAGGGGCAACCCTCCTCCCATCAAGGGGGGGGGGGGGTCAAGGAAGAAGAAGAAGGAGGGGGGCTCTCTCCCCCTCTCTCTCTCTCGGTGGCGCCAGAGTGCCGTCGGGGCTAGGATCGTGACAACGATCTAGACCAACAACCTTGCTACCATCAGCACCAGCTTTCTCCCCCTCTATGCAGCGGTGTAATACCTCTTTCCCCCGTTGTAATCTCTACTTAAACATGGTGCTCAACGCTATATATTATTTCCCAATGATGTATGGCTATCTTATGATGTTTGAGTAGGTTTGTTTTGTCCTATGGGTTGATTGATGATCATGATTAGTTTGAGTTATATATTTTATTTTGGTGTTGTCCTATGGTGCCCTCTGTGTCGTGCAAACATGAGGGATCCCTGTTGTAGGGCGTTGCATTACGTCCATGATTCGCTTATAGTGGGTTGCTAGAGTGAGAGAAGCTTACGCCCGAGTAAGGGGGTTGTTGCATATGGGATAAAGAGGACTTGATACTTAATGACATGGTTGGGTTTACCTTAATGATCTTTGGTAGATGCGGATGCTTGCTAGAGTTCCAATCATAAGTGCATATGATCCAAGTACGGAAAGTAGGTTAGCTCATGCCTCTCCCTCATATAAAATTGCAATAATGATTACCGGTCTAGTTATCAATTGCCTAGGGACAAAATCTTTCTCTTGTGTTACAAAAAGCACTACAAAAAAATTCAATTCTGTGATGATACGTGTTTGTCACAGTAGGTCACATTTTCTGTCATGCATGTACATCCATGACAAATTTATGACAGAATTAAGATAGTCATACCTGTGCTGTCGTAGAAGTGTTCCTTGACATTACCAAAATTATCATCACGGAAGTGTCCACTTCCATGACGATAAATCGCGCGTCACAAAAGTGCTTTCGTCAAGGGTGACCGACACGTGGCATCCACCGTAACGGAACGCCGTTAAGCTATCGGGTCCGGTTTTGGATCCGATAACCCGTTAACAGCCCCGACCAATGGGGATTTTCCACGTGTAAAATCATCATTGGCTGGAGGAAACACGTGTCAGCTCACCGTTGGGACAGATGTCATCCACTCATTGGACACAAACCGCCTATGATACATCGACACGTGGCACGGCCCAACAGAGGCCCATTCCTGTGAAAAGGCCAACCCGTTTGACTTGGTCAAAAGGTGGCGGGCCGGCCCACGGCAAGCCTGTTAACGGCCTGTTCGCATATAGCCCATTTACAGCCCGCTAACCCAGGGCCCGTTTACGGCCTAACCGAATTAGGCCCAGTAGCGTCATCTGGGCCGTCCAATATAATTCCAGCCCGTTTTAACTTCCGGCCCATGTATGGCCCATGACGTCTTTCGGCCCATATGAGGCCCTTATTACTCCCGGCCCATTAACGGCCCATGGTAAAACTGGCCCGTAATGAACAGTGTATCACTTTATACCCATTAACGGCCCGTGGTGAAACTGGCCCATAATGAACAATGTATCACTTTATACCCATTAACGGCCCATTATTCCGTTGGGCCGTTTCCAGCCCATGTTATCTTTCGGCCTTCTCGGGGCCCATTTATTCTGGGCTCATTTCCACATTCGTTTACTTACGGCCCGTTACTGTCATTTTCTGCTTGTGGGCCAAATTCAGCCCGTGGTTACAGTCGGCCTGTTTGTGACCCATTAATACGTTGGGCCGTTTTCATAGCGTCATCAAAATACGACCAATTAACGACGACCCGTTATGGTCGGCCCATGAACAGACGATTTCAACTCTAGCCCATTTACGGCCATAATGTGGTCTGTTATTGGCCCATGTTTGGCCAACCGATCATAAGCCCGTAGAAGGCCCATTGATGATACGGCCCATAGAAGGCCCATTGTGTCTACGGCCCATATAAGGCCCATTGTTTCTACGCCACGTAGAAGGCCCATTGTTTCTACGACCCTTAGAAGGCACATTGTTTCTACGGCCCGTAGGAGGCCCATGTAAACTACAGCCGGTGGGCATCAAAGTTCGCCACCAGTGCAAATATAGGGAACACCCTACACTATACAAAAATGGCTTGCTGTTTTCTTCAGCCGGTGGCTGCACGTTAAGAACAAATTTTGTATCGCACCAAAACAAATTACAACTATAAAACAAAAGGAAGGTTGGCATAAAAGTTAACAGTCTAGCAGATAAATGCACCACCAGAAGTTCAGAAGCTCAGTTCATTTGACCTGACTGTTACGTTTTCATGTTGTATTGTCCGATGGAGCACCATAACCTTCGCCTTCAGTTCTCCTAGGCTCCTGAACAACATAGCAAATGTCTGATAGTCTGGTTTCAAAACCATGCATATCTTGACAACATCGAACAATGTCTCTCCTTGTTTCACAAAGGGTCTCTGTTAGGGAATGGACTTGTGTCTGGAGCGCAGATACAACATTGTTTTGAGCTTGCATATCTTGATCATGAGGCAGTTTGGACGAGATTGCCTTAACAACCAACCCAGTATTATGCAGGAACGTGCTTTTGGCACTGTTAGTGGACAGGTACTGACCCACTGCAGCAAGAGCTGACATTGCGGTTATAGTTGCCTCGCCACCTTCAGAAGGTGGTGGTTCCACCATTTTTTCCATAGCTCGCTGAAAAGTTGTGGTTTTACATTAGTAGTACCAGAACAGAAGATATTAAGGAGGCAGCAAAACCAAACAAAATAGCTTTGGTCTATATACAGAACTTATTCTGGTGAACCCATGTAAAATAATAGTTGTATTTTATTGCAAAGTACATAATAAAACCAGGTTCCAAACATATGACCATGTACCATCGCTAATGTATTGTCTATTTCTTCACATTGTATTGAGGGCTAAGGATAAAGAGACGAATTTTATAATACGATAAGCATAGTATGACATCATTCATATCACAAAACAACTAAGAATAGACAAACATGCAATTGTAACGTTGTGTGGGCAAGTCCAGCACGGAACTAGATTACATGTCAATATCAAAGGAACATCACTCGTCTCTTTTAAACCTTGTAAGGTGCAATGATACGCTAAGACAATTGTGTATAAAATTGAAAAGAGTAATAGACATTGGCTGCAAACCATGCAGTTCAAGGCACAAGTCAGAGTAAGTAGTAGTTAAAAGCATGAGGATTAAGGACTTACAATAGCGGCTTTGACTGGTGTAGTCATGCCCTTCTTCTTGCTGGTGTGACAGTCCTTGAAGATTTCCACAACATTTGGTTCAGGTACTTTTTGGTCCTTGCGGGCTTTCCTCTGCATTTGGAACAAGTCAATATAGATCTGATAATATGGTACAGCGAAAAGAGTGAAACAACAGCTAATTACAAGAGCCTCGCAGTGTGCAATATAGCTACGAGATCCTGTCGTCTGTTGGAATTTCACTTTTGTACGGTTGGCCTTGTTCTTTGAACAGTTCACCTACAAGAAGATAGCTTTGTGTGACACATGCGTAAATAGGACTTCAACATGTGATCTGATCACATATATATAATGTACCTGATACTTCGGATCAGACCAGTGTTTAACGAGGCCTCTCCAGTCTTCATCAGATATATTTTCCACTGGAGATGTTTGGGCAAGTTCACTATTAGCCTTGCCTTCAAAGTGAGTTTTCCTCAAGTTATACCGATACTGTCGCAGAGCAGACTTGAAAACATGGGTGCAAGCTTGTCTGGTTGCATCATCTTGGCTATCCAACTTGAACCTCATCTGTTGAAAATTATGGGAGTCTCATTATCAGCAACCTAGAAAGTATTGGACAGAGCAAGACGATATTACTAGTTTCCATACATAACCATACTTACAGATAAATGGTCGAGGAAGGTGTTGAACTGGGTTTCGTCTTTGTCATTCCTGTACTGAATCCATGTTGGGAGGATACGTACATGACACCTAGCAGCAACCGCTGACTCTGTAGCATCACGTGGCCTTTTTAAACCTGCCTCAAAATGGATCTCCATTCTTCCTCCTCTAGATTTAGTTAACCTATCGAGCATTATCCCTGATGTTTGTTTCCTCTTGTGCCTAGGTGCTAGTCCAACAACAAACATAGGAAGTGTTAGTGTACATCAAACTGTGAGACTACATATAAAGAAGCATGCAACTGTAACTTGACTCCAGCAACTACCTTCTTGCTGTTGAAGCTCACAAAGTTCATCTGATCTTGCCAACTCATCTTGTGTCAAGAGTTCTTAGGAAGTAGTGTCAGGTGGCAAGGGAGCTTGGGAACGTGCTGCTAGCTGAGTTGACGAACGAGTGAATCGTGCAGCTAGTGATACTGTGGAAGGTGTTGCAACAACTAGGGTTGTCTCTGCTTGTTTGGTGGCAGCTATTTGTTTCTGTTTGGCTTGTTCTGCAGCTCGTGTAGCATGGGATACCCTGTCGGTACAATTTCCACTGGACTTTGACCTTCTATTGCACCATCAGTACCAGCAGAATCTGCAGGATTGTTCCGCTTCCCTTTCCCCGTCGTTCTGTCTTGCTTCCTCTTTCTCTGTGCCATGTTAAGTCAAGCCGACAAGAAAAACGAATAACAATTTAGTTCTTCAGAACAAATGTACTTTGATGTAAGAACATGGTGTGATAGACAGGTATTGTATGTTCTCGAAACAGGAACACGTGTCTTAGTCACAAGTATAATGTGTAAAGTAAGCAGATGCAATTCAACAAAATTAGAAGTAGTACAAGCTAGACATCATACATAACATGCAACCACATATAACAGTGCCAGGTTAGAGGGAGCACCTGTGATGGTGCACTAGGGGAGACGTGCTCATCACCAACACAACTACGTTGAGTGTCTATGCATGTGTTGTCTTGGAAATCATCTTGGGGGGATGGAGGAGTAGAATCTGTAGAGGCCCTCCACTTGGAAGGAGCACCTTCATCCGCTGCCTTGCTAACTTCCTTCCGCTTTATTGATTTTGAATTGTCAAGTAAAACCGACAAGAAAAAGCAATAAAATTCACTCTTCAGAACTCATTCGTGCATGATACTGACAATCACTACTTTGATGTAAGGCAAACACATGATTCCAGGATGGAATAATACGAAAAACAGGACGGCATGGCATATTCACAACTGTTTGTGTAAACTAAGCAGAAACCATTTCACCAAATAAGAAGCAATGCAAGCTAGACACCACGTGAAAGATGCAACCAATATGACTCTGCCAAGTTAAAAGTGTCCCATCATAAATGGCATTTCAACAAATTAGAAGCAGCGCATGCTATAAATCATATCAAAGATGCAACTAATATCACACTGCATATACTGAAGGTGTCTCGTCATATTGATTTATGCGGGATACAAAAAAACAATAGTTTTATGTGAGGACATGCTTAATAGACAGATGTACTATGTACTAAATACAGGAAGGCATGTCACATTAACAGGTATAATGTATAAGCTAAGCAGAATAGCACATGCAGTTTAACCAGATTGGAAGAATTACAATCTAGACACCATATGCAACATGCAACCACATATCACGCTGCCAAGTTAGAGCAAGCACCTGCGATGCTAGTGTAGGGGAAATGCGGTAATCAACTACAGAGCTACGTTCACTATCTTCATCTAGCCTTGCTGTTTCTTGAGAATCATGTCGGGAGGCTGACGCTGCATTCTTTAAATGAGGAGTATTCCGCTTGCCTGACTGCCTCATCATAAGTGATTGATGAGGGATACACAAGAACATTAGTTTGATGTAAGAACATGGTTAATACACAGATGTACTAGTATGTACCAAAAACAGAAAGGCATGTCATATTCAAAGGTATAATGTGTAAGCTAAGCAGATGCAATTTAACCAAATTGGAAGCAATACAAGCTAGACATCCGGCTGGAGTGGTGAGCATGATCATCTAGGACCTGAGAGCCTGGTGGGAGGCGGGCTGCTTCGCCACCATCGCGGCTTTTTAGTTGGCTTCCAGGTGATGCCTCTCTTTGCTGGGCTTGTCACTGGCTCGGCCAGTGCCCTGACTAGCTATTTGTCTTCTGGTGCTCACGGGATGGTGGTTCATGTAAAAAATATCTTTCCTTATCTTAATAAAGACCGACTTCGGCCTTTCGAATACAAGCTAGACACCATATGGAACATGCAACCACATATGACACCGTGAAGTTAAAGCAAGCACCTGGGATGGTGGTTCATGGCGAGCGAGATCATCAACTCCAGAGCTACGTTCCCCGTCTCCATCTGCTGACACTACACCCTTTATAGTCTTGAAACGTGTCTGGCTTAGCCGCGTACCACGCTGGAGCGACTTCTCTCTTATCTTTTCTGCTTCTGTCAAGGCAGGGTCTGAAATACCCTTGCATAAAAACACAATAGTGAGAGTATGGGTGAAGTGTGTGCAGAACTAGTGCACTGTAAAAGTAGCAGATAGCAGGTGGCTGAAAAATAAATGACAGGAGACATATGATAGCTCTACAACATTGCATGGCAAACAAAATTAGATTCTACTCCGTATGATTTTCTAATATATGAGCACAGGAAATGCAGGTACTCCTCCAGCACACCACCACATGTGGTCATGTCAAGATAACAGTCGACTGAAAATAAATAGGTCAGTCGATTTTTTTAATGAACCGTCCGATCTATAAGGAACGGGCAGATGGCCTTCGTCTACCTCCCGCCAGTCACTGTTGACGATCTTTCTCGAACCGCCAGCGACCACCGGCCCAGACCCCTGCCTCCGCCGCCCCGCCCTCCCCTCGACCTCACACCACCGCCGTGCTTGGCAGCGCCCCCAGGCCATCCCTTTAATCCCGGCCGACCTCCAGATCGGGCGCCAGTAGCTCTAGGCCCCACACGCCCCTAAGATAAACACCGAGGCGCTGCTTCCCCGGCGTAATAGGCGGACTAGCGCCTGTTACGCCGGGGAATGCTTCCGTTAATTGGGAATCAACTGACCAGGAATTGAAATTCAGGGGGGCGACAGACCTCTAGCTAAGGTGAAATAGTATATGAGGAGAAACCTTGTGCATCGCGAGTTTCTAGGAACATCTAGTATCAAGAAGAAGCGGTCAACTAGTGTCTTTTGTGGGATGAATACCATGCAAGCAGACACGTAAGATTTGCACGAATGAGGGAAGAGGAGTACCCTTATCGGTTGCCAGTGTGGTTTCCTCCATATGTCGCGGCGATCTTCTTTTTTCTCCCGGGGGAACCGATGTTTTGGAGAACCGTGGATCTTGGACAAACCCATGGACAAATTGTTGACTGTGTTTCCGTGGCCGTATATCGACGGAGGGGAAGCAGATCCGAGGCGGCGAAGGACGGCGTAGCAGGAACAGCTCCGGTGCGGTGGAGGGTGGCAAAGTTGGAGCGGCAGCGGTGAGGCACAGGACGACGTGGTTGAACTGGCTCAGGTACGGACAGCCCGGCCTCGACTGCAACTACTAGCCGTGGAGGGCATTGCGGTTGAGGTTGCGGTGGACGACGACGTTGGGGTATCGGCTCTAGCATGATGGAGGAGGGCGGTGGTTGATGGGTGGGATGGGGTGGCGGACGGAGGACGCCGGGGTTTCGCGGCTGGTGGAGAGGTAGTTTTTGCGCCCTCGGAGTACGAATGGGGAATTGGACGGGTGGGCGGGGGGGGGGGGGGGGGGGGGGGAGAACCATGTTTCGGTCTGGGAACGCTTGTTTTTGGCTTTTTTGAACAGAAGATGGGACGTGGTTGTTTGAAATTTGGGGAAAGTACAAACTTTGCCCCCCTCTTAAATTTCGGACCTACTGCAGGTCGGGGGTAGGATGGTAATCCCAGGTGTCCCAAATAGTGGGCGGGAGCGATTTCGGCCGCGCGCATGTGTGCTTAGGCGGCCATTGTGTATGAATGTTTTTCGGAGGCGGTTGCATGGCGTCTAGATGAAGCTACAAACCTACCCCGGTTTAGACCTTTGGACGTCGGGCCGGTAGGTTTCACGGGTCGGAGTTATTAGAAAAGTAATTTCCTTGTACTACCAAACATTGGTCTCACGCGGTTTCGGGCGAGTAGAGGCTCTTTTGGCGCTTCGTTCGAAATTTTGAAACACAAGCATTCACGTTTAGAGTACTCTTGAACTTTGAGGATTGACCTAAATAGACAACGTTAAATTTGACCTTGTATGTTTGAAAACCTCATTAAATTATCCGCTTCTTTTTGAAATTTTGACACTTGAAAATCCTATAACTACGATTATTTTGGAATGGAGGAGCTAAATTAGAATCTATTTTGTACACGACTACATATGCTATTATGTACAAAATCAGAGCAAAGATTGGTGCCCCCATAATTTAGGTATGATTTACAAATGCCATGATATCAAATTCAAATAATTGAATGGACTTCATGTTGAATTCGATTTTTTAAAACCACCTTAAGTTGAATTCAAATGTATGCTAGTTCATAGGTAGCTATTTATAATGTTCATTGTGTAACTTTCGTATGTATAATGTGCTTTACACACACAACATGAACTATACTCACGTTTATATTCGATTGCTAAAGCGATGCATTGTCTGGAGTTCAAAATACTAACTATGTGGATCAATTGTGTCGAATAATAACATAGACATGCTCAAATTCGATAGAATCTAGATGTCTGATGGATCAATGACCGTTCCTTACGCGAATTGCAAATATCATGATCCCATCCTAATATTTGGATACAATTTATATCTTTAATCAATGTGTACAGCAGTCTTGTACGTGTAGTTTCACTCTCCATCGGTGGTCTCTCACACATGCTCACACACTCTCTCCCGAGGTGTCTTTCTCGCACACATGCTCTCGATATAACCCTCCCTCCCTCTCGTAACCATTTACGACTGTTTTCACTAACCTTTATCACAAGCACTCTTCCTCTCGCAAGCATACACACGCACAATCCCCATCGACCCTTTCTATATACATAGACCTGCCTACGTGTCTCCTGTACGCACATTATCTTTAGGCATGTCTCTCACGCATTGTCTCACACCTCTCTTCCTAATCGACGAGTATGATTCTAGCAGAGCATTCTGTAGGATGCCCCTTAAAGTTAGGTTGGATGAATAGTAATATCAGAGATAAAGGGGTTACCTTAGTCCGAGAACCTAGGGTTACAAATCCTAGCCGGCTTTGTCAGTGGACATAGAGTCCTTCACAATTATGCTATCTTTGTCTTGTACGACTAGTCATCCATGGGTCTCCCTAAATGCGTCACGGGCCGACCAATGTGGCGCGGGACGGAACCGAACGAAGGGCCTCACCTCGACCCACCGGACCTCACGCGGTGACACACCCTCTGCCCCCATGTCTCGTTATCTTCTCACACCCACACATACCAACACAGACACCACACACAAAAAATATATTCTCCTGGTGCCTCTATCCACTCCCCCCTTGCATATACACACTCAAGGGAATCTCTCGCCGTGACGTCATATTCGTCTCTCTCTCTAGACCACTCTCATTTCTCGTGCTATCTCTCCCACGCCCCCCCTGTCGGCCCCTCTATCCATGCCTCTCTCGAATACGTAATACACACACATACCTCTCTAGGCCCTGCCAAATGCATCAACTACACATTCACACATGTTACATCACGTACCCCATTGATCTAAAAAGCCCTCTCTTCACGTTTATTTCGCATACAACATTCCTTTTGAATAAAGTGTGGCCAAAAAAATATTTTAGAATTTCTACATATATACAACATTACAAAGTTATATGGAGGAGTATGAACGCTTGCATTGCATGGTGCCCACAATGATATTTATTCCGCACTGTGAATTTGTATATTTTTATACTATATATAAAGTTAGTCATAATAAAGAGAAACGAAGAGCATCTCTCTCTCCATCGCATACCCCCCCTCTACGCCCCTTTCAGGTACGCACACAAACTATCTCCAGGTCCTCTAAAAGTAAGCCCCCAGCACATTCACGCATGTTTCATCTTTCTCTCGCGATATATACAGTGACGATCATTGTATTTGAAGCGAAAGCACGATACGTACATTGGACTTCAGAATCCACTCATTACGGTCACCATTTACGTTTTGTGGTTATTATACAGTCACGGGCTCACCGTACAACTCTGTATTTGCTCAAGACACGACTAGTTGACCAGTTAAACGCTCCACGTGGCACCTCTAGTGTTGCATCACATTATCTCACTACCATCGGGCCCACCTGTCGGCTTGTATCTACTCTACATCTACACTCTTATAAAATACTAGCAAGATGCCCATGCGTTGCACGGAACATCAAGATGCATTTGTATGAGTAGTTTATCTTGTGGGAGAAAAGGATGAACAAGGGAAGGCCTTATTTGCAAGTGTGGAGAGGGGTGTGGGTATCTTTTTGCAAAATTGCCATAGTTTCCTTCCTATCCGTCAGATATAGATCGGACGGCCTATATTGCAGGATGGCAGGCACACGATCATCACCGACTATGCTTTTTATAAGAGTAGGGATAAAATACACTCTTATAAAAAACAGAGTTGGTGATGATGGTGTGCCTGCCATCCTGCAATATAGGCCGTCCGATTTATATCTGACGGATAGGAAAGAAACTATGACAATTTTGCCTAAGATGTACCCACACACCTCTCCACATTTGCAAATAAGGCCTTCCCTCGTTCATCCTTTTCTCTCACAAGATAAACTAGTCATACAAATGCATCTTGATGTTACGTGCAACGCACGGGCATCTTGCTAGTAAGAATGAAAACAAACGACAAAAAAATATTGGACGGTGGTTCGAAGTCATGACCGCGGGCACAGCGGACAAGGTGGCCTTGTATTGGTATGCTGAGCCGTCTGTTTTAACACACAGGAGCTGGTGTGGTGATTATACACACACGCACGCATGCACACGAACTGCATGCACGCAACACTCACACGAACACATGCACCCACGCACGCACGCAACACTCACACGTACACACGCAGCCACGCACGCACGCAACACTCACACGCACACACGCACGCATGCATGCACACACCAGTACACCACACGACCAACACACACTCTCACGCTCAAGTGCTCAACCTACACGTGCATGCGCACACATCAGGCCCTGACAGACACATACACAACCAGGTGATTCCCGCGCACGGGGTGGAGTCTTGTCGCGCCTGCGTAAATTTGTGTTTATCTGACCTTTTCCCTATGCGAACTGACAGGTGGGACCCACAAGGAACGTGGTCAATTTAACTAGTCAACATGGTGCCACGCAGACTATTTGGCCGGTCAACAGAGTGCAATCCGATGCTGAACCGTGAGCAAGTGACCGTATAATCACCGCAAAACGTATATAGTGACCGTAATCAGCTTATTCTGAAGTTCGGTGAACGTATTACGCTTTTCTCTCTGTAGGCCCTCCAAAACTACATCTCTACACGTTCTCGCATGTTACATCTAACAACTATGCAATACAGCACTACTACTACACTCTAACACAATAAATCATATGTGTTTTTAGTTTTACTAGATATCATATTGTTACTTAATTATTCAGTTTGCATACATTAAAATTGCCTTTGAAATGTATGGCCAGTATCATATACCGCGCGGGAAAAATCCCGCCCTTTCCTGTTTAATCGGGTTTGTATCGATGGATCGTGCGAAACAGCAAAACTATAGTACTATATACAGTACAAGTGACAGTTCACTGGGCCGTCGTGTCGTGTACTCCTCCGTCGTAAGAGTGGAGCGCTCGCTTTCATAAATCTTCTAGTCCCTTTCGCCGACATGTGGGGCATCAAGCTACCGGGTCCACGTGCCATACCGGAATACAGTGCAGAGCAGCCGGGGTGAAGCACCCAGTCATGGCGCCGGCGTAGTAATGAGCAATGAGGCGTCAAATCACAAAGCTGCACCTTTCCCGCAGTTAAGTTGGAGGGACGAAGTAATAATGCTAAAAAAAGAAGTTGGAGGGACGAAGCAACCATCATTTCACTCGTTGCTGAATCCGCTTCTCCCTCATCTTCTTCAAGTTAACCACGTGTTGCTTCTGCCGTTGTTCTGCCTCATGTGGGAAGCGGATCGGCTTGGTAAAGCACTGACACGTGGGACCGCATGTTAGCAAACCGCCAGGACAACGTCCTCTAAAAATAAGAAACCTCCCCCGCCATCCGCGCGGCAAAATCACCTCCTTTTTACTAATCTTGATTCTATAATTTTTTAGATCAATATAATTGAGATTTGTATAGATAGCACACAGGAGCAAAACCAAGTGGTACGGTTAAGGGCATCCACAATGTGTAGCCAAATGTGAAAATAGCTTTTGGCATCGTGGGAACCATTGTGGACGGTGTTGCCAAAGCCAAAAGGATGGAACCGAAGCTCCCTGATTGATTGATTGAAGGAATAGAAAAATGCAACGTCTCTCCTCTTTCTCCCGTGCTTGGACGCATGTACAGTATAGAGGACAGAGTCTACTCCCCTGTCCCTTCTATCACAAATCACAAAGTAGTGAGGCGTCAAATCACAGAGCACGGACGAAGAAACCATCATTTCACTCTTCGCTGACTCCGCTTCTCCATCGTCTTCTTCGAGAAACCATCTCACCGCACTAAGCTGGACGGACGACGCTATTGTGTACGAGTAGTACTAGTACATTTACGCGTCCTTTGGTTAAACGGACTTCCTGGATGCAAATAAGGCGGTTGTCTCGGCTTGCAGGCGGCACTTGCGAACGACTTACCGTGGTCTCCCTCAATGGTGTTCTCCGTCGAACGCACTTCGCCAAAGCACAACGTTCGAGATATCGTCGATGTCACCGCAATGGGGAAGGAAGTCAAATATAGTTGCTACCTCCATTTTTTTGTACACAAGGCCAGTATATCAAAATTACAATTTGCAAAAGGCCACTAGCACTAATCGAGGCAAAATTGATGGGATTTGCCTCGTACTAGCAACCAAGGACATTAATATCCCCTGCATGCTTGCGGAAGTGAGAAGGTCGGTTTGCATGGCGCTGCATTAATCAAGCGATGAGGAGTGAGATGGTTAGCTCTTTGGGATTTGGAGAAAAAAATACGCATTAATTGACACGTGAAACGAGGATTTGTATCGATTAATCCCGCGAAGGAAAACCCTGCCTTTCTTTTTTTAACACCAGTACTACTCGTATGTAGTACTACGTACTTATCCTGTGTGGGTCTAGGCCTTGCATTTCCATACTTCGCCACACATTTTTGCCAAGCTTGCCTAAAGTTTTCAAAATGAAAAGGAGGTACACTTGCGCACGGCTGTCGCGGTCGCACCGCACCCTCACATGGTCGCACCGCACCCTCACACGGTCGCTCCTGCACGCCGCGGTCACACCGCACCCTCACATGCACAGTCGCTCCGGCACACCACAAACCCAACCAAGGGAATGCACCCTCACTGACACGTGCTGTCGCATGTGAACAAACCAAACTCAACCATTGCTACCTCTTGAGCACTGCGTTGGTTTTCCCTTGAAGAGAAAAGGGTGATGCAGCAAAGTAGCGTAAGTATTTCCCTCAGTTTTTGAGAACCAAGGTATCAATCCAGTAGGAGGCTACACACGAGTCCCTCGCACCTACACAAACAAATAAATCCTCGCAACCAACGCGATAAGGGGTTGTCAATCCCTACACGGTCGCTTACAAGAGTGAGATCTGATAGATATGATAAGATAATATTTTTGGTATTTTTGTGATAAAGATGCAAAGTAAAATAAAAGAAAAATAAAAGGAAACGGAAATAGCTAAGTGTTGGAAGATTAATATGAAGGAAAATAGACCCGGGGGCCATAGGTTTCACTAGTGGCTTCTCTCGAGAGCATAAGTTTTTACGGTGGGTGAACAAATTACTGTTGAGCAATTGACAGAATTGAGCATAGTTATGAGAATATCTAGGCATGATCATGTATATAGGCATCACGTCCGAAACAAGTAGACCGACTCCTGCCTGCATCTACTACTATTACTCCACACATCGACCGCTATCCAGCATGCATCTAGAATATTAAGTTCATAAGAACAGAGTAATGCTTTAAGCAAGATGACATGATGTGGAGGGATAAACTCATGCAATATGATATAAACCTCATCTTGTTATCCTCCATGGCAACAATACAATACGTGCCTTGCTGCCCCTACTGTCACTGGGTAAGGACACCGCAAGATTAAACCCAAAGCTAAGCACTTCTCCCATTGCAAGAAAGATCAATCTAGTAGGCCAAACCAAACTGATATTTCGAAGAGACTTGCAAAGATAACCAGTCATACATAAAAGAATTCAGAAGATTCAAATATTGTTCATAGATAAACTTGATCATAAACCCACAATTCATCGGTCTCAACAAACACACCGCAAAAGAAGATTACATCGAATAGATCTCCACAAGAGAGGGGGAGAACATTGTATTGAGATCCAAAAAGAGAGAGGAAGCCATCTAGCTAATAACTATGGACCCAAAGGTCTGAGGTAAACTACTCACACATCATCGGAGAGGCTATGGTGTTGATGTAGAAGCCCTCCGTGATCGATGCCCCCTCCTGCGGAGCTTCGGAACAGGCCCCAAGATGGGATCTCACGGGTATAGAAGGTTGCGGCGGTGGAATTAGGTTTTTGGCTCCGTATCTGGTAGTTTGGGGGTACTTAGGTATATATAGGAGGAAGCAGTACGTCGGTGGAGCAACGTGGGGCCCACGAGGGTGGAGGGCGCGCCCCCCTACCTCGTGGCTTCCTGGTAGCTTTCTTGACATAGGGTCAAAGTCCTCTGGATCACATTCATTCCGAAAATCATGTTCTCGAAGGTTTCATTCCGTTTGGACTCCGTTTGATATTCTTTTTCTGCGAAACTCTGAAATAGGCAAAGAACAGCAATTCTGGGCTGGGCCTCCGGTTAATAGGTTAGTCCCAAAAATAATATAAAAGTGTATAATAAAGCCCAATAATGTCCAAAACAGAAGATAATATAGCATGGAGCAATCAAAAATTATAGATACGTTGGAGACGTATCAGCCATCCTACCGCTAGCACATAATTTTCGTTCATAGAGTATGTTTATCCAACCACATGTTGGGGAGTATCCGTATGGCCCGTGCGGTGGTCTGTTGGGGAAGAAGAAGAGGTGAGGAAGAAGGGTTAGGAGACGTAGGATATTCATCCAACCGCCTGAAATGGTAGACTGACCCAAGTCAGGCGACTTGCATAACAATATATGTTTTTACACAGCAAAAGATCCGCACCGTGGTTGTCCTCGGCCTCTAGCTACTCGTTCGCGCAGAGCGTGCGGGCCCTCTGCACGGACAAGAGCACCGCCCGGTTCAAGTCGAGGACGTCCGGTTCTGCGTGCAGGAGGGCCTCGATGGCAGCGGCATCCGCGTGCTCCGTGTCGAGTCCAGCCTCCGCCGCCCGGTTCAAGTCCAGGACGTCCGGTTCCGCCTGCAGGAGGGCCTCGATGAGAGCGGCATCCGCGCGCTCCGCATCGAGTTGAGCCTCTGCCACCGGGTTCAAGTCCAGGACGTCCGGTTCCGCCTGCAGGAGGGCCTCGATGGCAGCGGCATCCGCGCGCTCCGCCTCAAGTTGAGCCTCCGCCGCCCGGTTCACATCGACGACATCCGGTTCCGCCTGCAGGAGAGCCTCAATGCCAGCGGCATGCGCGCGCTCCGCGTCGAGTTGAGCCTCTGCCTCCCGGTCCTCCTTTAGTATTGCCAGGTTGAACCGCTGGTCCGCCTGCACCATGTGGGACTCGAACGTCGGCATGAAGTCGACATCCATCGTCTCATACCCATCGGGGGCCTTCCACGCCGCGACCTCCGCCATGAACATTGGATCGGCTTCCTCCTCCTCGTAGCTTGGCTCCAGAGAACTCAGGGATTGGCCCGCCGCAAAGTGAGCTTGGGAACGGAGGTCTCTGGCGCCGACCGCCGCCGCGATTTCTGTGCGGCGCTCCGACGTCAGCATCTTGTACTACGTGATCTTGCGGCGCACCATGGCTTTCCGGCGAACTAGGGGACGCTTGATGCGGGCTAGGGGATCGAAAGGTGGGGGAAGGGGCTGGAGATTAGGTGTGGTTTTAGGGCAGTGGCTGGCGTAGGCTGAGCAGCGAAGGTTCTGGTGTGAATAGTGGTTCCGGTGACGACCGGTCAATCGGTTTTGACTGTACATCGCTCTTGTCGCCTTCGCATTGCAGCCCGGCACGCTGGACCCTCCACGTCGCTCACCGAATGGAACGCGCTTCGTCTTGCGTTTTCGCTCGCTTGTGGGACCGCAGTTGAGAGCAAACCGACGTCCCTCCCCCTCCCCCGCCCGCGTCATTTTATGCGGAGTAAATAAAAATAGAGGGAGTATACTACGGATGAGGATCCCCTGACGTGGCCGAACCCATTGAGTAACTGACATGCGGGGCCTAGCAAGCATGGGGTCCGCCAGTAAGTGACCGAAAGGGAGGGTAAGGCAGGGATACGTATGTGAAAGGAGCTTCCAATGATATAATTTTCACATTATACATCTCATGTACTATTAATCTTGTCAATAGTCAAATGCGGTTTTGAAAAACGCATTAGAGCATGGTTAATAATATAGCCAGTCGATGGCTATAAGGAACTGCCATGTCATCTATAGCCATCATCTATTATATGCACTCATACAGTAGTGTGGGCTATAAGGTTGGCTATTTCCCGCAAAAAAATTATAAGGTTGGCTATTGTATTAGTACTTTTTTCCATCTCCTCTCCATCTCTTTCTTCATATTTATTGTACGTATTTAACTAGGAATGCGTATATAGCTAGGCTCTTGCATGAGAGCTCACTCCCCTTACTTTTCACATCTCTCTCCTCCACATAGGCCCTATATAAATGGAAGGAGGGAGTACAACTATGAGCACTGCATACTCTAGTACAGATGTTGTCAGTACTCCACTAGTACTATTGGACAGGGAGCTTAAAAAAGTTACTATTGGACTGGCTATACGTGGCGAAATCCTAGTAGGAAGAGCATGCGCGAGAACAAGCACATTCACGTGGTTGAAAACAAATTGGAAACCATCTCGAGTACAAATCTAGGAGTACGTACGAATCTAACAATATTGATTGGGCGTTGTTGAATGTTGATACTTTTTTTATCAAAGTAGAGATACTTTGACTACACATAAAACTTATATGTAAACTAGAAAGGATAGGAGGGAGTATATTGTACGTTCAAAAACGAAACGAACATTGAATACCCTTTATATATGATTTGCGGATGCTATGATCACCGGTTCAAAATTTTGAATCCGCCTTAGGTATCACACATGCCCCCACTCGTTCTCTCTCGATTTCATCTCGGGGTCCGGAGATCGATTGAAAGAGGACTAGGGTGGGTACAATACGTTCGTTTCGCTTATGAACGTACAATATACTCCCTCTGATCCACACAGACCCCCCCCCCCCGCGGGTCATTTCTATCATAGAAACAGACCAAACCTTTATCTCCTTGCACGACACGCAATTGATCTCTGAACATCAATCGATCTCGTCAACATGTGTCGGGGCATGCATGAACCGAATGGGATGCCAAAACTAAGACGCGAAGCGACACGTAGTGGAGGCAAAGTGAAACTTCAAACGAACCGTTTGTTTGTATGCATGTCGGACAAATTACAAATAAACATTGGAAATACAAGCATGGTCTAGGCCCACATGCGAATGATACTCGGCAGAATGTTCAAATGAGGCATGCGGGAGGATGGACTCGACCGGAGGGCGACATGATCGATGGAGAAGAGGGTTGGAGATGAATGAGAAATAAGCAAACGCCACATGATTATACTTGACCGGCTCAAATAAACAATAAGTTGTCTCGCTTGGCCTACATAGTGAAAGGCCTAATGCGCAACGCGGAGCACTGACGCTCGAATATGGCCGGGAAAACAGGGAAACCGACATGTGGGGCACACCTGTCGGGACGACGTAGCGCAAACTAGTCCAATGGAGGAGCTGGCCCACGACCTCCTCGCCACCGGCAACCGTTCATGTGGGTCGTGGGGGCCAACAACGTGGCGCAGCTCCAGCACCGCCTCTGGACACGGCGACCGCGGTGAGCGACACGCTCATCGTCGCTAGACACGGTCGGTTTCAGTGTGCCGAGGGTGGCGTTAGTGCTGTGGCACGACCAACAGCTAGTATGTTTGGTTTGTGCCCAAGGTTGCCCCATCAAAGCATTGGGTAGCCAAAATTTTGGTTGAGGTTTTGGTTGCCCATGATTTGGCCGACATCGGCAAGAAAAATGAACTAGAGTTGGCTAGAGTTCATTGGCATGCCAAAAAAATGGCAACCATCCATTTTTGGGTCATGACCAAAACCTCAAAAAAAATGGCAACCATCCAAACAAAGACCAATCTTTGGGTCATGACCAAAATTTTGGTAAGGTGCACTTTGGCCACAATCCAAACACACCCCAACACCCGGCTCGTCGAGGATGCACGGGGCGCCGGGACGCGTCCGCGGAGTGGTGTAGCGCGGCCAACTGCATCCTCAGGACCTGAGACCATGCCGGGTCGTCTTGCTTTTTCAATGACATGCGTCGATCGCATGTGAGCAAAGGGCATCTCCAACGTTGCCACGACCGCAGCTGACTACCCTGGCACACCAAAAACCCTCGTCCCTCGCGCCGTCGCGCGGTGCGTTCCCAGCCGGCGCCAGCTGCCCGCATTCATGCCGTCCGTCCGTATGCCGTCGTTAAGAGGCTCGGTGCCCGAGGAACCAACTCCGGCGACTTAATGACGCACCAGGACGCTTGGCCTCACCGGAATGCGCTACTTAAAGCGGCAACGCCCAGCTAACCTCCACACCATAGCGCATCGTCCTCCTACCTGGCACCACATCCGCCATGACCGCAAGCGCGAACGCTCTGCGGGAGAGCTTGTCTTCGGGGATGGAGCTCGAGGTCGCCGCCCTCGCTCAAGTCGCCGCACAAGCGGTGGCCACGCTGGCGGCCGACGACGGGAGCACCGTCAGCCACGCGTCCTACTTGCCGCCGTCCAACGTCCGGCACCGCCGAGGTCGGGGACTCCTCCGAGGATGAGTAGGGCATGGGAGGCGGCAGGGCATGGTGTGCCAACTGGCCGGTCCGTCTCCCGTGTTCTACTTTTCCTCGCCGGAGACCGCACCTTCACTTCACGGGTCTTGAACCCCGCCCCCGTACATGGAGATCGCAGATGGAGGACGTCGGTCGCCGCCGTAGAATAGGTTTAGGGTCGGGTTTCTTTTATTTTTCTGTCCTATAAAAGTTCGAAATGTAATGAAAATCTGCCGTGTTTGCATTAATCTCGGCCGGTGTATATGAACTTTCACAATAATATAGTATATTGTAGGAGTACTAGCAAGATGCCCGTGCGTTGCACGGAAGATCAAGATCTTGTGGGAGAAAAGGATGAACGAGGGAAGGCCTTATCTGCAAATGCACATTCACGCATTTCACATTTTTCTACATCTACGGGAACCTACGAAAGGGTTAACGTAAATTGCCTCTCTCTCTCCTCCCCTGATTTTCATGGTGGTGGGCCCCTCCCTCCCCCCAATCTACAATCAACAGCTCACACGTTTCACATTATGTTAATTACGTAACTGGGACTACGTAGGTGTAGCATTACTCGTCCTAAAAAACCCAACTAAGCCAACCTCCCAGCATATCGCGCGGGAAAAGACCCGGCCGCGCTGTTTTAGTCGGGATTACCGGATTACTAGTAGTAGTATCGATGGATCGCGCGAAGCAACAAGTTTTTTTTGAGGGGGCGAAGCACCTAGTTTAAAAGGAAAAAAGGCGGTACACTCACAGCACCCCTGTCGCGGTCGCATTGCACCCCACACACGTTCGGTCCTGCACACGGCTCACGCAAACGGAACGCGCTTCGGCTTGCCTCTTCACTGACACGTGGGACTGCACTTGGAGAAACCGACCATGCGCCAAACTCCCCCCGCCCACCGCGCGAAAATCCTCCCCCCACCCAAAAATTCCCCCCAAATCCTAGATTCAACCGCCCTTCGGCCAACTAGCCAATAATATTCCCCAAACCCCCCTCCCCCGTCCCCCTCCACTCCATTCGCTCCGCCAAAGCCGCCCTCCCCGCCACGCCGATACGTCGGCGCCGCGGTTCGTCGAGGGGACGCACGGCGATCCTCTCGCTCCCACAGTACGCTCTCGTAGACTGCCGTCCTCTAGCCGCGCCGCCACCGCTGGCGACGTTCTTGTGGAGGCGCACGGCGGTCAGCGCCGCCACCGCTGGCGACGTTCGTGTGGAGACGCACGGCGGTCAGCTTCTCCCACGGTACGCGCATTCTAGACTGAGGCCCCGTGCATGTCGGTGTAGCGCTGAATGTTAGCTGATAGACGCTGTTAATCTCACTGTTTGCCAAAGTAGTTTACAGTCAATATGCTCTGCTTAAGAAGCTTCCTTGCCCTGTTCTGCACTCAATCTGCTTAGCTGAGATGGCATGCCAAGGCTGATTAGTTGCTAAAATATCCTGCCATATATTTATTGTGACGTAGATTGCCATGGTCTAGTAGCCAATCTGTTAGGTGAAATAGCTCTACACCGTTTTATACTCGATCTTTGTTGCTGCGATGGCCTTCGATAGTTCGATGGCTGTGTGCTCGGCCTCATTGACTGCTGAAACAGCCTGCCATAATTTAGCACACAAATCTGTTTGCTGAATTAGCTTTACATATATTTCGTTACTTAGATCTGCTCGTCCAAATATCTTGCCATAGCTTTAGACATCGACCTAGGTATTTTCTTCTGGACTTCATAAAAAAGCATATATGTTTTTCCTGTAATATCTAGTAGAAGAACTAATTTGTATGTCTAACAGATGGACAGGACTTGGATAACTTCTGCTCGAAGATTCTCCGCTGCATATGTCGAGGGGGTTGAAAACTTCATGAACTTTATCAGAGCTGAGTACGGTGGTCCGAAATCAGATGTGCTCTGCCCGTGTAGCAGTTGTATGAATTCAGTTACAAGACCCCAGTCAACTGTGCAAAATCATCTACACTTGTATGGGATGTCGGTCACATATACTAGGTGGGTTCATCATGGTGAAGCTGTGAACGTCAATGTTATTGACTACGTGGAAGCAGCAGATCACCATCTTGATCTGCCTGATGCTCAGGTGGAAGAGGAGGAGGAGGAGGTGGTGGCGGAGCCAGTGAGTTTGACCAACATTGAAACAATGCTACGAAATGCTCGTGCATTCCGTGAACTTTCACCTGCAGAAGAAAAACGGTGGGCCCGCATGTTGGAACAATGCAACGTGGCTGTCACCCCAGGAAATAAGCTGTCAGTATTCTCAGCTATGGTCACCTTTCTTCAGGTGAAGACATCTGAGCGGATGACCAACAAATCATTCGATGCGATGTTGGCTGCTTTCCGCAAAGCTTTCCCAGATGCGTCTGAGCTGCCACACACCTACAGTAAAATGAAGAATTTCCTTCGTGCAGTTGGAATTGGATATGATATGATCCATGTTTGTAAGAATAATTGTGTTCTGTTCCGGAAGGATTATGCCAACTTAAGTGAATGCCCGAAATGCAAATCATCAAGATGGAAAGATGGCGATGCTGTGAAGAGGATTCCTCATAATGTTCTGAGACATTTTCCAATTACACCAAGATTGCAGAGGTTGTTTCATGATGCTGAAACAAGAGAGGATGTACTGTGGCATTCTAGGAACCAGGATTTCAGAGATCAGAATGTAATGAGCCATCCATCACATGGTAGTGAGTGGAAAAGCTTCAATCAGAAGCACGAAACGTTTGCTGCTGACCCGAGAAACATTAGACTTGGCTTAGCTTCAGATGGATTTAACCCATTTGGCCACCAGAGCGCCACATATAGCATGTGGCCAGTGCTTGTTATCCCTTACAACATGCCTCCAAATGTCTGCACCAAAGAATCAAACTACATGATGGCCTTGCTCATCCCAGGTCCAAAAAGTCCTGGAAAGGATTTTGATTTGTTCATGGAGCCTCTTGTGGAGGAACTTCAACAGCTATGGAGGGGTGTTCTCACTCGAGACCTATATAGCAGCCCACCAGCTGATTTCTTTCTGCGTGCTGTTATAATTTGGTGCATCCATGATTATCCGGCTTTGGGCACTATGTCAGGGCGAACGACACATGGTTACAATGCATGTGTTCGCTGTGACAGGAATCCGCTGTCATACGCAATACTTAGCAAGATCTGTTACATTGGACACCGCCGTTTCCTTGCCAAGGACAAGCCGCATCCTAGAAAATACCGAAGACATGTGTTCAATGCAAAGCATGAAAACCGTGATGCGCCAAAGAGGCTCACCGCCGATGAGTTGCAAGTGGAATTAGAGAAGGTCAGGCATATTACACCAGGAAACCATCCTGATAATGGTAGCGGGAAAAGGAAGCGTGGCAGGGCAGAAGAGAGATTATTGTTTACCCGCAGGTCCACTTTGTGGGACTTGGAGTATTGGAAAGATTTGGATCTGCGGCATAATCTTGATGTGATGCACATCGAGAAAAATATATGTGACAGCATTATCGGCACACTTCTTAATATTGAAGGCAAGACGAAAGATACCTTAAAATCTAGGATTGATTTGACACACCTGGGTATCAGAAAGGATTTGCAGGTGCAAGATGAAGGTAAACCACGGGATATGGCACCAGCTGTGTACGTCTTGGACAAGGTAAAAAGAAAAGAATTCTGCAAGGTCCTGTCACGTGTGAGATTCCCACATGGATTTGCTTCCAACCCTGAAAGGAGAGTCAGTGCAGATGGAGACAAGGTACAAGGGTTGAAAACTCATGACTGCCACGTCCTACTTCAAAGGGTTTTACCTGTTATCCTTAGAGGATTGGGCCGCCCTGACTTATACAGAGCAGTTGCAGAGTTGGGACAATTCTTCAGGGAACTCTGCAGTAGAAATATCAGGATAGATGCTTTGGAGCGTCTTAGAGACAAGATACCAACTATCCTATGCGACCTTGAGAAGATATATCCTCCAGCCTTCTTTGATGTGATGGTGCATTTGGCTGTTCATCTACCTGATGAGGCACTACTTAGAGGTCCAGTACAGTATGGCTGGATGTACCCTATTGAAAGGCGGCTAGGCACTTTCAAGGGCTATGTTAGGAACAGAGCTAGACCCGAGGGTTCCATTGCAGAGGCCTACATTGCTACAGAAGCGTTGACATTCTGCTCAAAATACATTGAAACAGCTGATCAGCTTAGCAAAGACGTGGATGAAGACAATCCCGGGCTCAATGTTTTCGATTATTCTGTTCGAGTTACAGGGAAGAGTCGACAAGAGGACAAACCTAAAGATTTGGACAAAATGGTTTGGTATGTGTTGAATAACTGTCCTGAGATACTACCTTATATCAAGTAAGTGCTAAGTACTGCAGCTTATACATCGTAATCTACTAAACTTGCAGCACATTCTTATATATTTAGATGTTTGACGCGATCACTATGTTGTGCAGCATCTACAAAAAGGAGTTACTGCCGCAAAATCCAAGAAACATTGACAAACTGGTTATGGCAGGATTTGCGAAATGGTTCAAGAGCCATGTAAGCTTTTGAATTGCACTGTCAGTTTTTTTAATATATTGAGTACATAAGATGATCAGCTTGTCTATTTTCTAACCATAGGTTAAGAAGATGCGGGAGGATGGGCAGGCAGTTGATGATGCCCTTTACTCACTAGCAATGGGTCCTGATACTCGGGTAAGACATTATGAATCTTGCGTTGTTGGAGATGTGCGCTACAACACCCTTGCACGAGACGAAGGCAGGAAGACACAAAACAGTGCCATCATGAGCACGGATACGTATGACAAAGAGACAACTGAAATGTATGCTAACATAACAGACATTGTTCAGTTGCAGTATATCTCCAGTTTCGAGGATCATCGGTGTGTGGTTCTGTTGTGCTGTCGTTGGTATAACCTGTTTTCCAGGATCGCAAAACCCAGAGCTGATGATTATTTCAAATCCATCAATGTCAAGGCGGCGTACCAGACCAACGAGCCTTTTATTTTGGCAAATCAAGCAACACAGATATTTTTCTTGGAAGACACATTTGCACGTAGCGATGACTGGAGAGTAGTGCAAAGGTTTGAGCAGAGGAATTCGTTTAATGAAGTTGCACAACAAGATGATGCTTACACTGCTCCTGATGTACAAGATAACACAGATGTTCCTAATATCTTTGAGAACCATCACGTCAATGACGCCGGCGAAAAGATTGCCTGTCGTGCTGTGGACATACAAGAGTTGATCAAGAAGAAGCCAACGTTCGAGGACGTTGAGGACGAAGAAGAAGATGACACCATGGGGAATTACGATTCAGACTGATACACATGGCGAAGATGTTGACGCTGCTGCTGCGGATGATGATTACATTGCTTTTGTCGTATTTGCCTGTCAGAAGACGTTTTTTATCTACTATGTGAAATTGTGTTTGCTATGACAACTGAAACCTGATGAACATGTTGTTTAGTATTTTCCTGTGAGAACATCACTTGTTATGTATGCTGATTTGTGTTTGGTGATTGTATGACGACTAAAACATGATGACATTGTTGTTTAGTTGTACTCATATTTGGCTGTGAAACTTGAATTTGATGACATAGTTTGCTGTTGGACTGCAATTTGCTCGACGTCTTCGAATGAGAACAAAGCTGACCCGACAGGTCCTCTGCTAATTTATTTATTTATTACCAAAAGGGCCTCTGCTATTTATTTATTTATGAGCAAAAGGGGATACCCCCTGATTTCCGTTAATAGAAATCATTAGATGTTCACAACACTACGCCCAGCCTGCTACACAGGTTTCATTCATTACTAGTTTCAGCAAAGTGCTCATGTCATAGCCACTGAATACATCACGAGTGCTACATACACTGCAAATAAAGAGACAATCATCCTACAGAGCACATCGATTTTGCCCATTATCTTCACAAGCTCTTTCATCTCCTCATTGCTGTCAAGGCCGTTCAGCAGCTGTTGCTTGGCCATGATCAGAGGAACTGCATCTTTAACCTTCTGCTCTGCATCTTCCTCTTCTGTCGTTCCTTCAGTTACTTGTCCAACACCCCAACCTGCTGGTATTGGGATTCCTCGGCTAACCAAATAATCAGCGTAGTTGCACTCCCCCACATCAGCAACTTCCCAGAAATACAAATCACACGAATCTTCCCTTTTCTGCACGAATCAAATTGGAAGATCATCAACCAAACTATTAAAAAATCAGCAACTGAAAGCAGCAGAACAACACTTAAACATATTATTACCCCATGATTCGGGCATTTGTAGAAGACTCGGCCAGGGTTGAGGATTGTGGTTGAGACGCGACGGATGACTCTGCGTGATTTGCAGCAGTGGCACCACACCAACGGCAGCGGGTTGCGATGAGCAACCGGCTGCGGTGCGCGTGCCGGCGGGGGTGTGATGAGACCCACAGGCGATGGTACGGGTGGCGACTTGGCGCATATTTGGTTGTTGCCTGCTGAAGAGCAGGTGGACGAGCAGCCAGCGGACATGGTTGCTGCGGCCAGAGCTTCTGATGCTAGGCAGAGTAAGTAGAGAAGAGGAGAAGCGAACGTTGGATATGTCAGTTTCATTACTTGCAGAGTAGCATAGCACCATATATAGTCATAGTCTAGGTTTGGATTCGAACCAGCTACAGGAGCACGTCTCTCTTTTTTCTAAAACTCAGCAACGTCTCTTTACTGGTACACTAGCTTGTTCTGTACGCCTTCTCAAGTCTTTGATTCCTCCACCTGACATCTGGGACCCACCGGAAGGGTCTCTGTATTTCGCGAAAAAACGTGCCCCCCGCTGACAGGTCGGACCCACCAGCTATCTTCGCACGCAAGGAAGTGCCTCCTTATTACGCACAAAAAAATGAATACTCCCCCTGCCAGCTGGAACCCAGCATCGTGGGAGGCTGACTTGTGGGCCTACCAAGTTGACGGGGACGGAGGGCTTTGTCAACTTAGTCAATATGAACGATTCTAGCTCCAGTTACCGTACGATGTTCATCCAACGGCAGTAGTGCTTCTTCAACCTCTGGTCTTCTTGCTCCAGCCGCCCAAACCAGCGCCGGTCGTGCCGCGTGCTCCTGCCTCCCGTGGCCGGCTGTGATGCCGCGGAGGCCTCACCGCCCCCTACTACTCCCACCGCTCGCCAGGCCATCCCTCTACTCACCCACACCCCCTGTTATTCTGCGGCGACGGCAGCCTCACACCGCAGCCGAACCAGTGAACCCTCGTACTCCTCTCCGCGTGGGCATCCACTGCCGCGTCTTCCCCGGCTCCGCGTCGTCCCCTTCCTAGGCCTCGCCGTCGTCCACCGCCTTGGTGCTCTCGGCGCGGCGTGGTCAATGTGGTCAACGACCGACTTCTATCGGAAGAGTACTGTACGTGGAGGCTGACAAGTAAGTCGCTTTGTCAGGCCTGTTGGGCTGCAAATCTTTCAAGACGAGGAGAGCTTCATTCGGCTGGCCGAGAAAATGGCCTATCAGTAATGAGAAATGGGCTGTACATTTTTAAAACACATCAAACCGGCAATTAGTTTCAAATTTCTTTTTTTCATTTCGAGATTTTAAATTGCATTAATTTTTATGCGTGGACAATTTGTTGGATTTTATATTGATATACATTTATTTTTAAAATCAGTTTGAATGTGACTCGAAATTTCGGGATTAAAAACAGTTCGGACCGCACCGAAATATGCAAAATTTCGTATAATTTTTTAACCGTGGCCACAATATGGGCTGTAATGCTAACAAAAAGAATATGGGCTCCAAAAAAACCTTAAGAATTAGCAAATGGGCTGTAAATTATTAGAAATAATGGCAGATGGGTTGTATGCTGTTTTCCACAGATTTGAGGCTTTCCTAAAAAAAGGTTGACGCACAAGCAGTGACTGTTGGATGTCCATCCAACGGCCGTCGTGCTTCTTCAATCTCTGCTCTTCCTGCTCCAGCCGCTCAAACAAGCGCCGGCGGGACTGCCTGCTCCCTCCTCCCCGCGGCCGGCTGTGCTGCCGCGCAGGCCTCACCGCCCCACCGTACTCCCATCGCTGGCCTAGCCATCCCTCTACTCACCCACACCTGCTGTTATTCTCCGGCGACGGCAGACGAACCAGTAAACCCTCGTACAGTCGTACTCCCCTCCGCGTGGGAAACAACTGCCGAGTCTTCCCTGCCTCCGTGTCGTTCCCTTCCAAGGCCTCGCCGTCGTCCACCGCCCTGGTGCTCTCGGCGCGGCGTGGTCAACGTGGTCAAGGAACGACTTCCATCGGAAGAGTACTGTACGTGGAGAGGCTGACAGCTGGGTCCACGGTAGCCGCAAGGAAGTGCCTCCTTATTACGCGGAAAATAATTATTCCTCCACCTGACAGCAGGGACCCACCGGACGGGCCACCGTATTTGGCGAAAAAAACGTTTCCCCCTGACTGCTGGGACCCACCGGACGGGCCAACGTATTTCATGAAAAAAACGTTCCCCCCGCTGTCAGCTCGGACCCACCGGAGGTGCCTCCTTATTACGCACAAAAAAATGAATACTCCCCTGCTAGTTGGGACCCACCTTGGTGGGAGGCTGACTTGTGGGCCTACTAAGTTGACGGGGACGGAGTGCTTTGTCAACTTAGTCAAATTGAACGATTCTAGCTCCAGTGATCATACGATGTCCATCCAACGGCCGTAGTGCTTCTTCAACCTCTGGTCTTCTTGCTCCAGCCGCCCAAAGCAGCGCCGGTCGTGCCGCACGCTCCTGCCTCCCGTGGCCGGCTGTGCTGCCACGGAGGCCTCACCGCCCCTACTATTCCCACCGCTGGCCAGGCCCTGCGGCGACGGCAGCCTCACACCGCAGCCGAACCAGTGAACCCTCGTACTCCTCTTCGCGCGGGCTTCCACTGCCGCGTCTTCCCCGGCTCCGCGTCGTCCCCTTCCTAGGCCTCGCCGTCCTCCACCGCCCTGGTGCGGCGTGGTCAAGGAACGGCTTCCATCGGACGTGGACTGTACATGGAGAGGCTGACAGCTGGGTCCACGGCCGCAGCAAGGAAGTGCCTCCTTATTACGCGCAAAATAATTATTCCTCCACCTGACAGCAGGGACCCACCGGACGGGCCACCGTATTTCGCGAAAAAAACGTTTCCCCCTGACTGCAGGGACCCACCAGCTACATCTTCCCAGGCAAGGAAGTGGGCCGGGGCAAAAAAACGATTCGCCCCCTGACTGCTGGGACCCACCAGCTACATCTTCGCAGGCAAGGAAGTGCCTGACAGTCGGGACCCACCTGGTCGAAGCGTACGTAGCGTTGTCATTCTGGTCGCGAACGTGTACGTACATACTGGTCGATGTAGAGGCGCGCACGTGTCGTAGTAGAGGCGCGCACGTAGCATGTACACGTACGTACAGCGGCCAGTGTGCAAGAAAGAAAATACGGCCACGTACGTACATACGGGCAGGGTCTCGAACGCCTACTCGCGCATACGTACGGCCAGGGCTCGTGTACATGGCTGGGTCGGAACGGAGAAACAGCGTCGTCGTCGTGTTCATGGGGAGCCAACCGGCTGGGTCGGAACGGAATGCGTCGTCGTGTTCATCGGGAGGGCTTGGACGGAACAGCCGATGGAAACGAGGCCTGGCGTACCGCAGAACGGAGGAAACGGCCTTGTGTTCGACCGGCCACGTTCGAAACGGGATCCTGTTCATCGGGAGGGGTCTGGCGTACCGCAAAACGGAGGAAACGGACCTCCTACGGTCGAAACGGGGGTCCTGTTGATCGGGAGGGGTGTGGCGTACCGCAAAACGGAGGAAACGGACTTGTGTTGGAGCGCTACGGTCGAAACGGGGGTCCTGTTCATCGGGAGGGGTGTGGCGTACCGCAAAACGGGACTCCACGGGATACTGTTCATCTCCACCGTCGACCCCCTCCAGCCTCCACGGGCTACTGTTCATCCACCGTCGACCTCCTCCAGCCTCCACCTGCGACTGTTCATCCACGGGCTCCTGTTCATCCAGCCTCCACCGCGCTACTCCACCGGCTACTGTTCAACCAGCCCTCTCCACGGGCTCCTGTTCAACCACCCCTCCACGGGCTACTGTTCATCCAGCCCTCCACCGTCTACTGTTCATCCTGCCCTCCACGGGGTGGTCCTGTTCATCCAGCCCTCCACGGGGTCCTGTTCATCAAGCCCCAACCGGCTCGATCGATCGGGGTACTGTTCATCCAGAGGCAACACCACGGGGTCCTGTTCATCCACCCCCACCGGGAATTGTTCATCCAAACCCCCCCCAGCAACGCTCACTGTTCATCCAGAGGTAGCATCGATCGGCTTCAGTTAGCAGCAGTAGCGAAGGAATCGCTCGATCGGGTTCAGTTAACAGCCATCGATCGATCGCTCGGGTTCGGTAACGCGTAGCCTGCAGTGCAATCGCTCGGGTTTAGTTAGAGCCCAACGCCTCGCTCGGGTTCAGTTAGAGCCCAACGCCTCTCACACACGCGCGTACGTACGAGAGAAACGCGCATCGCTCGGCCCCGACCACCCACCGTAACCGGGGACTCCCTGATATTTTCCGCGCCCTCGCTTCTACCATGGTTTTTTCCGTCATGGACGGCCCAAAGAATGTCATGCAGCTGCGTCTCCGGCCCGCCCAGGACTAAAAGCCCATTTTCTATCATGATTTTTTGTCATAGAAGTAGGACCCCACCACATCTATGATGATACCGGGTTTTGTCACAATTATCGTCATAGAGGTGTCATAAGTATGACAGAAAAGATTTTCGTTCGGCCCAAAATGTCACGGATGTGTCTTTTTTTTGTAGTCAAGCTATCTACTTTTATTATCTTGCAATTTATTCGTAGTTTTATTCTCGCAAAGTACTTATAGTTTTATTCTTTTTCTAGGTAAAGTGAACATTAATGTGTGCATAGAATTGTATCCGTGGTCGATAGAACTTGAGGAATATTTGTTCTACCTTTAGATCCTCATTGGGTTCAACACTCTTATTTATCGAAAAAGGCTACAAATGATCCCCTATACTTGTGGGTTATCAAGACCTTTTTCTAGTGTCGTTTCCGAGGAGCAATAGCGTTGGGTGAGTATTTCCGTGCGTGCTTGTTTGCTTTATCACTAAGTAGTTTTTATGTTTTTTTCTAAGTTGTTCTCTATTTTTAGTTACGGATATGGACCACAAAATACCAAAAAAATTAGTTGTACTTACTACTCATGGAGATGGGGAACCTCCTAAAACCCTCGATGCTCGTTATGTAAAAAATATCAAACACTACTTTGATAATCCTGAGAAAACCCCATTCAACTTGATAATGGGAGACACGTTAGATCAACATGAATACTTTAGGGATTATTGCTTGACTCAAAAAGGGAAACTCTTATGGGATCAAATTGATTATTTGCAATGGTATGCTTAGAATTTATGCTTGAGATATGATTATACTTGTTGCTCTAGGATGAAGGCTCCACACCTTCCCTTTCATGTGAATTTAATGATAATGAAAACTTGGCTTCTTATGCTAATGGTATATATGATTACTATGATGTGGAACGTATAGAAGAATTTGTTGGTTGTAAGGGTGCTTACGAAATTGAATCTTTGTTTGAAAAGTATGAAGATTATGATGATGATGTTTATAGATCTGAAAATTTTGCTATACTTAAATATTGCTATGAGAATTATAAATACAATTCTGATTTGATGTATTTATTGAGAAAGTCTCCGTTGTCCAAGAAGAGATTAATATTTTGCAGGAAACTATGGAAGAAGAAATTGCTGAAACTGTAAGCTCATTTGATGAAAAAGACGAGGAGGAGAGCGAAGAACAAAAGGAGGAAGAGCAGATAGCTACCCGTGCCCACCTTCTAATGAGATTAACTCTTAAACTTATATATTGTTTAATTTCCCTTCGCTCTTACCGAAGGACGAATGCTATGATAATTGCTATGATCCCGTTGATTTGTTTGAAATATCCTTTTTTGATGAAATTGATGCTTCCTATGCTTGTGGCCAAGATACCAATATTAATTATGCTTATGGAGATGAACTTGCTATAGTTCCTTATATTAAGAATTAAATTGTTGATATTGCACCCACACATGATACTCCTATTATCTTTTTAAATTCTCCAAACTACACTATATTGGATAAGTTTGCTCTTATTAAGGATTATATTGATGGTTTGCGTTTTACTATAGCACATGATGATTTTGATGAATATGATATGCATGTGCTTGCTGCTCCTACTCGCAATTATTATGACAGAGAACTACATCTCCGCCTCTCTATGTTTTCAATACGATAAAATTACAGGAAACTTCTTATACTATGTATTGGCCTTTACTTGATGCACATGAATTATTCTTTTATGACATGTCGATGCCTAAGAAGAGAGTTAGACTTTTTCATTGCATGATATATGTTGCTTTGCGCTCACTACTAAATTATAAATCATTGCTAATTAAAATTGGCTTTGATATACCTTGGGATCCGGGTGGATCAATTACTTGAGCACTTTATGCCTAGCTTAATGACTTTAAAAAAAGCGCTGCCAGGGAGACAACCCAAAAGTTTTAGAGAGTCATTTTTTCTGTTAAGTGCTTTTATAAAGTTTAAAAAATAAAAAATATAGCGGGGAACCTAAACTTTTTAAAAAGAAAAGTGAAAGTGAGAAAGACGAACACCGTTGAAGTGGGGAACGTCCTTGAACTTTGTTCATGCCCATGGAAACTTTGTGAACCTTGATTACAGAAAATTTTCAACAAAAATAATTATCCCCTTGTACAAATTCATTGTATTATTAAAATAATGTACCAAGATTTGCCTTTAGGATGACTAGATTGCTTGTTTGGTGTGTGCGGTGCAAAAACAGAAACTTTTACCCTAGTGCGTGAATTTACATTTTTTACTGGAACGTGCAAAAATTCTGAAATTTTTACACAACATGACCATGCAAATTCTTTATTTTGTCCTAATTTTTTAGAAATTTTATACAGAAGTATATTCAAAGATCAGATTGCTACAAACTGTTCTGTTTTTGACAGATTCTATTGTTAATGCATTGTTTTGCTTGTTTTTGATGGAACTATGGAGTGTATCGAGTGGTATAAACCAGGAGAATTTAGAATGCATGAGGGATAATGCAAAAATAAAATATGAACGGGTTTGCAACATCACTTAAAGTAGTGATTTGCTTTATTATACTAACGGATCTCATGGAGGTTTTGTTAAGTTTTGTGTGGATGAAGTGTTTGAAGATCGAGGAGGTCTCGATATGAGGAGAAGAAGGAGAGGAAAGAGTTCAACCTTGGGGATGACCAAGGCACCCTAATTAAATATTCAAGGAGACTCAAGCGTCTACGCTTGGGGATGCCCCGGAAGGCATCCCATCTTTCTTCAAAAAGTATCGGTATGTTTCAGTTTTTGTTTTGTTCATGTGATATGCGTAAATCTTGGAGCGTTGTGTGCTTTTTATTTTTCTTTCAATAATGCATCATGTTGGTATGAGATAGTCCTTGGTTAATTTGTAGAATGCTCTTTGCACTTCACTCATATCTTTTGAGTATGCCTTTATAGAATGCTTCATGTGCTTCACTTATATCATTTGAAGTTTGGATTGCCTGTTTCTCTTCACATACAAAACCATTATTTGTAGAATGCTCTTTTGCTTCAGTTATATTTATTAGAGCATGGGTGTGGGATGTATATACGAACGGAAATATTTTCCCTGGATTGACTGTGTGGGATGTACATACGAACGAAAACGTACTTCTTGGATTGACTATGTGGGATGTACATAAGAACAGAAACATATTCCTTGGATTGACTCGTGGAATGTATATAACTGTCACATCCCTAGCTTCTGACATTGCACTAGGCTAACTTCATGTGTGCATCATGTTTAAACTTTGAAAGAAACTTGAAATGGGGATTGCCTAAACCCTAGCATTAAAGGAATTCACTAGGTTCAACCAAAATATTTCCAGTAAATCCAAATGGCTTTAAAAAATGTTCATCATTCTTGGAAAATACTGGAAACAGTAACCAGAGGTGATGCACATTTTTCCATGACATATTTGGGCTCTGGATTAAATCATACTCTATTTGCATTTGGGCATTTAAATGCTATTAAATATTTGAAATGCTCAAATAATCATAAACTAAAATGTTTACTGTAGGATATATTCCCAACAGTGATCATGAGTAGTTTCATGATTTTTGGAAGTGTCTAAGTATTTTTAATAAAGCCCTAAAGACTACAGAATATTAGAAAACAGAAACAAATAAAAAGAGAGAGAAAGGAAACCTACCTGGCCTCACCTGTCGCAGCCCAGCTGGCCAGCCCACCTGGCCGGCCCAGCCCAGCGCCGCTGCCAGTCATCTCCCACCTCTCGCCAGTAGGACGAGAGGCGTGTGGCCGCCGTGCGCGCCCACACGCCCCGGCCACCTCCTGCTTGCCGCTTCTCCCTGGACGTCCCCGGAGACGCCACACGCTCCCCTCGACCCCTCCCGCTCTCCCCCGTGCTCATTCCCTCCCCTGGACCTCTCTCTCTCACCCACCCGAACGGGTTCGTCGCCGCCGCTCGCCACCACCGCGGCCATCGCCTCCCCCTCGCCTCTCCGACATGCCCAGGAGCTCCGCCACCGTCGCCTACGTCTCTCTGTCGACTCACGCGAAGCCAAACGCCCCGAAGCGCCGCCCCCGACCTCGTCTTCGTCGTTCGGCCGCCGAGATCGCCGGCGACCTCCCGTCTTCATCAGCTCCTCCCCGACCTCGCCGACCCGCTCGTCGTGACCGTGGTGAGCTGCTGGCCGTTTCCCCCCTCTCCGTTCTCTTCCTCGCATGCCGTAGCGACCGCACCAAGCTCGACCGCACCCGCCGCCGCTTGCGCCCGCTGCCGACGCGGCCCCAGCAACCAAACAGCCCGGGCGTCGTGTCCAACATGCTCGCCGCCTCGCATAGTTGCTGTAGGTGCCATGAACGCGCTGCCACGGCCACTGCAGCCCCATAGACACAAACACCCGAACGCCAGCGCCGCCCCGAGCTCGTTTCCGGCGAGCTCCGTCCGTCCCCGCTGCTGCCGCATTCCGCTCTGGATGCGAGCGAGCCCCAGCTCCCCGCGCGTGCCCTCCTCTGCTCGATTGGGCGCCGGAGAAGCAATCCCGAGCCCTTCCGCCGTGTCTGCTGCCGCCGGCGGCTAAGCGCCGGTGGTTTAGCCCCGGTTGACCAGGGATTTGACCCCCCTTGGGTCATTGACATGTGGGCCCCGGCCCCACTGACATTTTGGTTAGGTTTAACTTAAGGCTAATTAACTATATTAATTAGCTGAGTCGATGACATATGGGTCCCACTGTCAGGTTTGACTCTGGTTAGGCGCTATTGACCAGCTGACGTCACAGTGACGCAGTGCTGACGCAATAACTCATTTCTGGATTTATTTTTTATATAGGAAATTCCAGAAAATGTAGCAAACTTCTAAAAATCATAGAAAATAATCTATAACTCAGATTGAAAAGATTTATATATGAAAAATGATCAGAAAAATCCAATCTATCCATCTGTACTGGTTTCATGCATGTCTAAACAACTTAACCTTGCTGTTTAGTTCAAAACATGATAAGGCACTATTTAAATTCATAATTTGAGTTTGGGATTGAACCTTTGGTTCAAAATGACCCAAACCCATCTGTTTGTAGTTGCATTAGCCAAAACACATTCATACTGCCATGTCTTAGCATGCATCATAATTGTTGCATTGCATTGATTGTGTTTCCTTCTCTGTTGCCGATAATTGTCCCCTCTCGATAGTCGTGATTCCGACGATGAGTTCGATGACATCGATGAAGAACTATAATATCTTCAGAAGTGCCAGGCAAGCAAAACCCCCTTGTTCATTCCGATACAATCCCACTCTCTCGCTCCTGCTCTCTTTTACTGCATTAGGACAACAACGATTCATCTGTTACTTGCTGCGGTAGCTGAACCCCTTTATCCTCTGCATGACCTGTCATTGCCACAGTAAATAGATGAAACCCACTAGCATGAGTAGGAGTTGTTTGAGCCCTGATGTGCCTACTCATTTATGATTGTTTGTCATGCCTGCTAAGCTTAGAGTTGTGTCAGGTCTGATTCATCGGGGATGAATTGGAGTTGTGTGAACATGTCCTACTATGTGTGAGCTAAGTGTGTGAACACGATTTGGTAAAGGTAGCGGTGAGAGGCCATGTAGGAGTACATGGTGGGTTGTCTCATTGAAGCCGTCCTCAGGAACTGAGTTCTGTGTTTGTGATCCATGATACAGTTACTACCACGCATTGGGCCCGAAACCAATGGACCCTCTCGGCTTCTTAATGACCCTTGTCCTCTGTCCAGGAGTTGCACGTAGTTTCTGGTGTTTGTAGTAAGTTGGAGGCCGTGGACAGCGCTGACCCGAGGGGTGGGCTGTGATGCGGTAGGCTCGTGGCCCGGTGTACCGAGTCGCCCGTTTGGTGTCTCGGGAACCCTGCACACATCGTTCGGGGCCGTATGTGGAAACCTCGGCCGGACTCCCTGCGGATGGAACCTGAATAGGCGATAAACCTGGACTAGAGACTTGAGTGTTTAGGTAGGCTGTGGCCGACACCCTCGCTGGGCTTCCGCTTGAAGGTTGCCGAGTACATGCTGTATAAACGGCGGTAAGTGGTGAGAGCGTGTGTGACGAAGTACACCCCTGCAGGGTTAATATGATCTATTCGAATAGCCGTGTCCACGGTAAAGGACTTCTGGGTTGCCTATAACAGTTCATAGCCAAGTGAAAGTGGATACTCTAAAATGCGCAAGATAAGCGTGAGTGCTATGGATGGCGTTCTCGTAGGGAGACGGGAGCGGATCCATAGTGGAGTATTGATATGGTGAGTATGTGGACTCGTGTGCGCCACCTCAAAAGAGTTACTTGCAGTCGTAGTTAGGATAGCCACCGAGTCAAAGCTGGCTTGCTGCAGTTAAACTCCACCACCCCCTTTGTTGATACCGATGCATATGTAGATAGTTCTGATGTAAGTCTTGCTGGGTACATTTGTACTCATGTTTGCTTATTTTATGTTTTGCAGAGAGACTTCAGTCTCGCTAGTAGTTCCGTGTGGACTTCGACGTTTAGCTTGTTACCTCAGCTACGATCTTGTGCCCTCGGCAGGATCTAGTAGATAGTCAGGCTTCTCAGCCTTTTTCATTTATAGTTGTCTGTACTCAGACATGTTAAGCTTCCGCATGTGTTTGACTTGTATGCTCTGAATGCTGGGTCGAGAGACCCATGTTTGTAATATCTGGCTCTTCGGAGAGAGTTATGTTGTGATGCCATGTTGTATTTACATATATTGAGCATATTGCGTGTATGATTGAAATGCTTGGTATGTGTGGGATCCGACAACCTAGCTGTTTATCCTTGGTAGCCTCTCTTATGGGGAAATGTAGTCTTGTGCTTCCATGAGCCATAGTAGTCCGCTACAGCCCGGTTCACCGGAGTCCTGCTAGCCCAGCACTACTGCTCCGGACACCTGACTGGCCGGCATGTGATTCACTTCGTTCCTGTGTCTGTCCCTTCGGGGAAATGTCACGCGGTGACATCCGGAGTCCTGCCTAGCCTGCTACAGCTCGGGTTCCCGGAGTCCTGTTAGCCCAGTGCTACAGCCCGGATTCACACGTTGCTGACCGACATGCTCGATGTTGATTCATGTATGCCTGTCCCCGTAAGTTAGTGCCGCTTTGGGTTCACGACTAGCCATGTCGGCCCGGGTTCTCTGTCATATGGGTGCTAGCGACACTATCATATACGTGAGCCAAAAGGCGCAAACGGTCCCGGACCATGGTAAGGCGACACCCGTGGGAATACCGTGCGTGAGGCCGCAAAGTGATATGAGGTGTTACAGGCTAGATCGGTGTGACTTAGAATCGGGGTCCTGACAATAACAAACGGAAATGTTTGTCTGGGACTGACTGTGTGGAATGTACTTACGACCGGAACCGATTGGACCTGTATAATTGTATTTGATCGCTCGTCCATGGCACATGATCCCATTTTGCCCAGCGTGTGTCACTACTACAAAAAGGCTATAGCTAATATGGACATTAATGGCGCACCATGTATGTGGTGCGCCACTGCTATATAGCAGTGGCGCACCAGATATGAGTGCACCATTAGTGGCCATATTACTAATGGCGCACCTGTTGTGTGGTGCGCCATTACTAGTTTTGTCCTGGCCCCACACCCCTCCCCAGACTTAGCAATGGCGCACCAGGGGAAAGTGCGCCATTACTAGTGATAACTAGTAAGTAAGAGTTGGGCCATTGCTATCTATATGTAACCCTCTACCAGTGCGCCATTGCTATCACCCCTTATCCCCTCCCTCTCATCATGTTCTCTCCCCTCCCCTTCCTCCTGACACACCCACCCACCTCCCTCGACTTCGATCTAGATCGGGAAGCCCCGGCCGCCCGCCTCTTCCTCTCCCTCCCGACCACGGCGAGCCCCCTTCCCCCTCCCTCACACCAGATCCAGGGCATGGAGCCGTGGTGAGCTCCTTCCCCAACCCTCCTCACCGGATCCAGAGGAGAGCTGGTGACCACGTCCTCCGGCGAGGGCGTTGCTCCGGGGTGTGGAGGCCGCCGAGCTGCAGGATGAGGAGCTCCCCGCCACCCCAAGGCCCCAGATCCAGCCGCCATGGCCATAGCCGGGCTTCCAGATCCTCGTCGACATTGAGCTGGCCCATGATTGATGAACGGCGGCGGATCCGGCGGCAAGGCCAAGGTGCCGCAGGCGATGGCGCCGGTGGAGGGTGGTTTCTTCTCCACATCCACGCGCCGGGAGAGGAAGCAGCCTCCGCGTTGTTCTGCACCAATTTCGGCAACGGGGGACGCGCGGCCGTCCTCCTCCTCCTCTGCATCCATGGCGCTCACCCCGGAAGGTACTGCGCCTCTCCCGCATTAATCCTGCTTCTGAATCGATCTGCACAGCTGATTTTTGCCTATTGCTCTGTTTGCCTGCAGGGGAGGTACCGCTGGACCTCTAAGGTGGCCTTAAACACCACCGATCTGGTCGGAGGTTGGGCAGATAAGGCCCTGCGTCTCCTGCTCCTTCCCATGTACGTGTTCATCCCAGTCTCTGACACTCTGTCCAGACTTAACTACGTAGCGGCTACCTAGTATGGATATGATTACGAGCTAGCCGGATTGGATTATGTAGCCTACCTCAATGCTTAATTAGTCTGGCGGTTTGTTGCACGCATACATGCATGCATCATGGTAGAGAATTGAAATCACTAGCTGTAGCTACTTCGTGGTTGAATGGTTTGCATTGCAGTGTACGATCAAATTCTATACATCTAACATTTGATGAACTAGATGCAGCTTGCTTTTGATTCAGATGATTTATATCTGTGTATGATGCGTTAAAAAATATCTCTGTACGAGTCCTGCGCAGGTCATCGTTGGAGGAGAGGATGATGGTGAAGCAGCAGAGGATGATGGTGCCCGGCCATGGCAAGCGAGGAAGCCCCAAGATTGATAGGTGGCTCCTAATATTGTTTTTCAGTAGCTTTTTTCTGCACCTTTTTCTTTCAGTTCTTAGTGCTGCTGCCCCATGAACACATTTTTTTAAATTTGACTGTACATTCAAATGAAGCCTTTGTTAAGTATACACTCCAAAATTCAGTTAACAGTAGCCTAACTGAATTTTCTGTTTCTGAATTTACAAACTCACTTTATATTCAGTTTATAAATTAACAGTAGCTTCAAAATTAAGTATCATTCGCATGGATCAACTGTTTTTTTATTTTGTGGAGGATAAAGTTCAGATCATGAATAATGGCATTACAAGTGAACTTGGCACAATTACACATGTCCTGAAGCTCATAGAATCTGACACTAGCAAGTCTTCATTGGCATGCAAGTACTACTTTTACATTGTCATGACAGGAACAATTAATTTGACATGTATCATTGGTACTGCTAAAACATTTCGTTCATGTTTCAACAAATTTGGTGAAGACCACTTCATATGTATTTTGCATATATGAATTATTTCCTATTGCTTTCTAAGATGTTAGTTCTTTCAGTTCTAGCCCTCCTATCTTTAATTCCTGGCTGCTGGACTACCTGCAAGACAACGAGTTCATGTGCAGCAGCTATTGCTGTGAGCAGTCCGTCCACGACGCGCTCCGCAGCGTCTTCGCCGGGCACAACGAGATCCTCAACGTCTGGAAGTAAGTCGCCGGCCATCTGTTCACTGATGAATTTTCTTTCTAGCTCAATGTGATCGGATCTGACTAGTACGTTCAGATTTGCTCTTGTTTTCTTTTCAGATAGTACTAGTAGTCTATATTCCAGCTGTGCGACTACCTGTAGCCACTTGAACCGATGAGAATTCTTCAAGCCTACCTATAGCCACTTGAACAGATGTCTATCTCAGATCTGCTCATCTAAAAAATCCAGTGGAGTAGTATACTGGTAGTATAGTATAATAATATTATCAAAAGGTAAATGCCCTGATTATTTAGCTCTATCAGATAAATACTCGTCGAAAGTGGGTTCCTATCAAAATTCATTTCCATTAGAATCTTACTCATACAATATTCACACCATGTAATTCTAGAAATATATGCTCATATCTAGTTCTGTATAAAAAATGACAGTATTGACATGTTATAAATAGTTTGTTTGTCTTTCTGTTTATTTTGTTACATTTTGCAGGGATAAAGTGAAGGAAAAGAAGAAAAGATTACTAGAAGATTAGTTTTAGGATTTTCTTTTATTTCCTTGCAATTTTCCTTTTATTGGATACTTGTAAAGACATTGTAATATTCTTACTATAATAAAAATTATGATTCTATTTCTTTTTTGTTTTTAAATTATTTTTCCTTATAGGTTGTTTTCTGTAAATTTGTTTTTTTTTGTTTTCCAAATACATTACTAGTGGCGCATTTAAGCCCTTATTAGTGGTGCACCTTCCTTTACTACTAGTGGCGCACCTATAAGGCTATTAGTGGCGCACCTAGAGGGAATACCAGTGGAGCACCTAAGGGTCAGCAGTGGCGCACCACGTGGTGCGCCACTGGTATTTGGATTACCAATGGCGCATCAAAGGTGCGCCATTACTAACAATTACTAATGGCGTGTTAATAATGGCGCACCCATAGTGCGCCATTAATAGCAATATGTGGTGCGCCACTAATAGCCTTTTTTTAGTAGTGTGTGACCGGAGGGCCTATCCTTGACGGTTTCTGGGTCGTGTGGGAAGGACCCCCCTATCACCCACACTCACTTGGCAATGGTTTAAAATGCCATCGCGACAAGGGGTTAAAAACCATTTGTATAGCACCTCGCTGTACCAGTGCCATGGTAGACATTCATGCCAGGTTTGAATGAATTCCGACACCATATGCAAGTTGCGTCATATTCGGTCATTTTTTACCGAGAAAAGACTAGAAAATGCAAGAATTGTCGAAAACTCATAAACCTTGTCTAGCTAACTTGAATTGATCATAGAAGCTCATGGAAAAAAATTGGAGTCATTTTATGGAAGCTGAAAAAACACTCTCAAATGGACCCTTTTGTCCTACCCTGATACTCTCCGTTGAATATAGTCTATTTTTGGACATGCATTAAATGACCCCGACTATTGCAAGCAGGTGCGCATGCCCATGGTATGCATCCATGTCAGATTTGAACGGATGCCGACACCATATGGAAGTTGCGTCACGTTCGACCATTTATCAACCATTTTGCACCGAGAAAACTCCAGTAAATACAAATTGTCCAAAACTCAAACAACTTGGCATGATGCTTTGAGTTGATCATATAACCTCATAAAAAATTGAGGTTAGTTCACGGATGACAAAAAACACGCTCTCAAACGGACCATTATGGGCCATTTAAGGGATGTCGAGAAACAACGTACTCCCAAACGGACACTTCTCGCCTACGCGGATACACTCCATTTAACATGGTCTATGTTTTGGACATTTATGAAATGAACCCAACTTTTGCCAGCAGGTGGGCATATACACGTGGTAGGCATTCATGCTAGGTTTGCACAATTTCCGAATCGTATGCAAATTGCATCACGCGGCCATTATCGGTCATTTTTCACCGAGAAAACTTCAGAATGTACATAGGTTGTTCGCACGAGGTTTTCTTTCCTATGTTGTTTGCACGAGTTTTTTTCTAAATTTTTCTCCTCCCTTTGTCTTAGAGTTTACGGATTTTAAAAACCTAGAAATCAATACAGTTTACGTGTTTAAAATATGATTTATGAATTTAAACAATATTGTGGATTTAAAATAGTTCGTGGATCTGACAAAAAATTCATGGATTTATAACCCAAATGATAACACCCACACATGTGGCACTAAGCAACATGGTCCAAACACCTCCATTACCATCCATTTTTCCATGTCAAAAGAGATGACATCATCGAGAATCTTTTTGGTTTTCAGACTTAAAAATGTTTTATCTCCTAAATAAAAAATCTAATTAAAAATCCGTTTTCACCATTATATCCGTCTCGGCGAGATCTTCAAAACTAGATCACATGTTGATATGTTTGATGAATTTTTTGGCCAAAAGTTGGCATGATGTTTACACTAAACTTTCCACAGTGTTTACACTAAAGTTTCCATTATATGTTTCATCCTTTTCTCTCTCTAGATTTTAAAGCTGCCATTGTATTTCAACTACTTTCATGGCAAATTTTATTAATTGAGCATAGCAATTTATAGTAATTAACCACGGCAAATTTACTACATGGATCATGGTAATTTTTAGTAATTCATCATGGCAAATCTAGTCTATAGATCATGGCAAATTTAGTTTACAGATCATGACAATTTTAGTATTTTGACCATGGCAATTCTAGTTTTTTCTTTACCATAAAACTTATATTTTGTATGGACCATGGCAAATTTTAGTGCATGTATCATGGTAAATTTAAGCAATTCACCATGGCAATTTTATTTTATGGATCATGGCAAATTTAAGTCATTGATCGTGCATTTTTAAAATAATTGACGACGATTTTATTTTTAATTATGAACCATGCCAAAATTATTTCATGTATGATGGCAAATTTTAGTAATTCATCATGGCAAGTTTAGTTTCTTAATTTTCTTTTTATAATATGTCAAAATTTACTTCAACGTAGAAAAAAGGTAGTTGAGACATATCATGGCAATTTCAATGTAAAAAGCATGGCAATTTACTTGCAATAGAGATGACAACTTTTAACAAAAAAAAGTCATCGAAACATATTGATATGAGATCTAGTTTTGAAGATCTCTCCGCGATGAATTTAATGGTGAATACGGATTTTCAATCGGATTTTTCATTTAAGAGATAAAATAGTTTAAAAACTGGAAATCCAAAAAGATTCCCACATGCATGCATGTGGTGACGTGGCAATCTGTTTGGCTATAGAGACGTGTGGTACGCTCCCTCCCTGCCACACATGTGGCAGATATCACCGTCCTTTATAAAATGAGTAATTTGAATATGGTTCATGAATTTTTAAAAAAATCACAAATTTGAAAAAAGTTCACCAATTTTTAAAAAGTGCTTCAATTTGAAAAAAAAGATCACAAAATTTAAAATAAGTACACAAATTTCACAAAAGTTTAAATTTTTTGAAAATTCATGACATTTGACACAGAACATGAAATTTTGAATTTTCATGGATTTTAAAATATTTCAATGATCTTTTTAAAAATGTTCACAGATTTGAAAAAGTTCACATGTTTTAAAAAAATAATGTAAAAATTGGGACAACTTCAAGGATTGGGAAAACGTTCATGTGTTTGAAAAAAGTTTATGAATTTTAAAATCATGAAGTTAAGAAATTATACACGGATTTGAAACGAAGTTCACGAATTTAAGGAAAGTCCATAATTTTAGGAGAAAACTATGAAATTAAAAACAGAAAAGAAAATGAAACAAGGAGAAAGAGAAAACAAGCAGTAGAAAAATTGCCAGACAAAACTAAAAAAAAGAATACAAGGCGTTGCCTTTTTGTTAGCATCACTCTGATGGCACTAGATGGGCCATGTGTTGGAAATATGCCCTAGAGGCAATAATAAAATGGTTATTATTATATTTCCTTGTTCATGATAATTGTCTATTGTTCATGCTATAATTGTGTTATCCGGAAATCATAATACATGTGTGAACACATAGACCACAACATGTCCCTAGTGAGCCTCTAGTTGACTAGCTCGTTGATCAATAGATAGTCATGGTTTCCTGACTATGGACATTGGATGTCATTGATAACGGGATCACATCATTAGGAGAATGATGTGATGGACAAGACCCAATCCTAAGCATAGCACAAAAGATCGTGTAGTTTGTTTGCTAGAGCTTTTCCAATGTCAAGTATCATTTCCTTAGACCATGAGATCGTGCAACTCCCGGATACCGTAGGAGTGCTTTGCGTGTACCAAACGTCACAACGTAACTGGGTGACTATAAAGGTGCACTACGGGTATCTCCGAGTGTCTGTTGAGTTGGCACGGATCGAGACTGGGATTTGTCACTCCGTATGACGGAGAGGTATCTCTGGGCCCACTCGGTAATGCATCATCATAATGAGCTCAATGTGACTAAGGAATTAGCCACGGGATCATGCATTATGGTACGAGTAAAGTGACTTGCCGGTAACGAGATTGAACAAGGTATTGGGATACCGACGATCGAATCTCGGGCAAGTAACGTACCGATTGACAAAGGGAAATGTATACGGGATTGATTGAATCCTCGACATCATGGTTCATCCGATGAGATCATCGTGGAACATGTGGGAGCCAACATGGGTATCCAGATCCCGCTGTTTGTTATTGACCGGAGAGGCGTCTCGGTCATGTCTGCATGTCTGCCGAACCCGTAGGGTCTACACACTTAAGGTTCGGTTACGCTAGGGTTGTAGAGATATTAGTATGCGGAAAGCCGAAAGTTGTTCGGAGTCCCGGATGAGATCCCGGACATCACGAGGAGTTCCGGAATGGTCCGGAGGTGAAGAATTATATATAGGAAGTCCAGTTTCGGCCACCGGGAAAGTTTCGGGGGTTATCGGTATTGTACCGGGACCACCGGAAGGGTCCCGGGGGTCCACCGGGTGGGGCCACCTATCCCGGAGGGCCCCATGGGCTGAAGTGGGAGGGGAACCAGCCCCTGGTGGGCTGGTGCGCCCCCCATGGGCCTCCCCCTGCACCTAGGGTTGGAAACCCTGGGGGTGGGGGGCGCCCCACCTGGCTTGGGGGGCAAGTTTCCCCCCTTGGCCGCCGCCCCCCCCATGTAGATGGAATCCCAGGGCCGGAGCCCCCCAGGGGGCCTATATATAGTGGGGGGGAGGGAGGGCAGCAGTACCCTAGCCCCTGGCGCCTCCCTCTCCCTCCCGTGACACCTCTCCCTCCCGCTTGCGCTTGGCGAAGCCCTGCCGGGATCCCCGCTACTTCCACCACCACGCCGTCGTGCTGCTGGATCTCCATCAACCTCTCCTTCCCCCTTGCTGGATCAAGAAGGAGGAGACGTCGCTGCTCCGTATGTGTGTTGAACGCGGAGGTGCCGTCCGTTCGGCGCTCGGTCATCAGTGATTTGGCTCACGACGAGTACGAGTCCATCAACCCCGTTCACTTGAACGCTTCCGCTCGCGGTCTACAAGGGTATGTAGATGCACTCCTTCCTTCTCGTTGCTAGTAAACTCCATAGATGGATCTTGGTGATGCGTAGAAAATTTTAAAATTCTGCAACGATCCCCAACACCATGGCCCATAAACATTCATAGGACACGTGGCAGCGACGGATCTAGTGGGGGTGCCGTGTGTGCCATGGCACCTCTTCCAGAATTGTAAAATAATTTTTCATATATACCTAACACTAAATATTCATCAAGTTTTTGTTATTTTAAGACTATTTATTGAGATTATGATGATGTTTAGTGTAAACTTTGAACCATGGCACCCCAAGCTTGTGATTCTAGGGAACCCCGTTGAAGATTTTTAACAGGGAACCCCGTTGAAGATTTTTAGAATTCCCAAAAACCTAACATAATAAAAGATACGGGGCTTTTAAGATCTAGAGGGGGGGAAATGAAAAAAAATCGAACTTAGTAATGGCGCACCATTTGCTAGGTGTGCCACTAGTAACAGAAAAAATTGGTTTCGTTTTTTTGGAAAAAATGTTCAAAATATGATACGTAATATGACCGGGAAGTTTGAAATATTTTTTCAAAATTTCATCACACTCATGAACATGAACAGAGTCCTAGACATCAACAAGGTTTAATAGGATTGATATGATAGATATATCAACAAGTGCATTTAAGTGAGCTGGTGCTGGGGTTGGATAGAACTGCGAAGTTAAGCGTGCTTGGGCTGGAGTAGTGTGAGGATGGGTGACCTTCCGGAAAGTTTGACCACGGAGTGCGATTTGACTTGAGATTAAGCATATTGACCCGAGATTAAGCCATAGTGACCCGAGATTAAGAAAAAACAAAAAAAAATTTGAAAAAAAATCTGAATTTTTTTTTAAAAAATTGTTAGAAATGGCGCACTTCTATATGGTGCGCCATTACTAAGTCAGATAGTAATGGCGCACTTCTAGGCATAGTAATGTGCACCATTACTAACAGTTACTAGTGGCGCACCTATAGTGTGCCATTAATAGCAAAAACTGGTGCGCCACTAACAGCCTTTTTCTAGTAGTGCGAGGATCACCTTACACCGAGCAAACCATCATCCACATGAAGAAGGAACACATCCAACACCATTGCAGAACAGCTCGCCGAATAGCCAAATGGGCAGCCCACCATCCAAGGCAACCGGCTCGACATCAATAGCCCCAAGCCTGCACTCCGTGCCACACCTGTAGCCATGAACCACAGGAGGAAAGGGAGGGATCACAACTTCTTCCCTAGCACTGGACAACCCCAACCACGAGCATGTCAAGGAACCTAGTGGGATCTGGATATGAGGACTGACGCACCCCGTTGATACCAACCCACTCGCTCTGAGTAGGGGAGGCCACTTAAGACTACAAGGACCGGATCCCCACTAGCTACGTCTGGATCTATGAGATGAGCAGCCCTAGTGGCACCTCTGGTGGGACCCACTCGAATTGAGGCAAGGACGGAAAGTGTTGGCTCGCACTTGATGCTCTTTTCCCTTTGCCCTTTTTCTTGAAACTAGTGGTCTTACTGACCATCAACACTTGATGCTCCTTTTTGATTTCTACCTCCGCTGCCTTTAGCATTGCGAAGAGCTCGGGAATTGTCTTGTTCATCCCTTGCATTTTATAGTTCATCACGAAGCTCTTGTAGCTTGGTGGCAGTGATTGAAGAATTCTGTCAATGACGCTATCATCCGGAAGATTAACTCCCAGTTGAATCAAGTGATTATTATACCCAGACATTTTGAGTATATGCTCACTGACAGAACTATTCTCTTCCATCTTGCAGCTGTAGAACTTATTGGAGACTTCATATCTCTCAATCCGGGCATTTGCTTGAAATATTAACTTCAACTCCTGGAACATCTCATATGCTCCATGACGTTCAAAACGTCGTTGAAGACCCGGTTCTAAGCCATAAAGCATGGCACACTGAACTATCGAGTAGTCATCAGCTTTGCTCTGCCAGACGTTCATAACTTCTGGTGTTGCTCTTGCAGGAGGCCTGGCACCCAGCGGTGCTTCCAGGACGTAATTTTTCTGTGCAGCAATGAGGATAATCCTCAAGTTACGGACCCAGTCCGTGTAATTGCTACCATCATCTTTCAACTTTGCTTTCTCAAGGAACACATTAAAATTCAACGGAACAACAGCACGGGCCATTTATCTACAATTAACATAGACAAGCAAGATACTATCAGGTACTAAGTTCATGATAAATTCAAGTTCAGTTAATCATATTACTTAAGAACTCCCACTTAGATAGACATCCCTCTAATCATCTAAGTGATTACGTGATCCAAATCAACTAAACCATGTCCGATCATCACGTGAGATGGAGTAGTTTCAATGGTGAACATCACTATGTTGATCATATCTACTATATGATTCACGCTCGACCTTTCGGTCTCCGTGTTCCGAGGCCATATCTGCATATGCTAGGCTCGTCAAGTTTAACCTGAGTATTCCGCGTGTGCAACTGTTTTGCACCCGTTGTATTTGAACGTAGATCCTATCACACCCTATCATCACGTGGTGTCTCAGCACGAAGAACTTTCGCAACGGTGCATACTCAGGGAGAACACTTTTATCTTGAAATTTTAGTGAGAGATCATCTTATAATGCTACCGTCAATCAAAGCAAGATAAGATGCATAAAAGATTAACATCACATGCAATCAATATAAGTGATATGATATGGCCATCATCATCTTGTGCTTGTGATCTCCATCTCCGAAGCACCGTCATGATCACCATCGTCACCAGCGCGACACCTTGATCTCCATCGTAGCATCGTTGTCGTCTCGCCAACTATTGCTTTTACGACTATCGCTACCGCTTAGTGATAAAGTAAAACAATTACATGGCGATTGCATTTCATACAATAAAGCGACAACCATATGGCTCCTGCCAGTTGCCGATAACTCGGTTACAAAACATGATCATCTCATACAATAAAATATAGCATCATGTCTTGACCATATCACATCACAACATGCCCTGCAAAAACAAGTTAGACGTCCTCTACTTTGTTGTTGCAAGTTTTACGTGGCTGCTACGGGCTTAGCAAGAACCGTTCTTACCTACGCATCAAAACCACAATGATAGTTTGTGAAGTTGGTGCTGTTTTAACCTTCGCAAGGACCGGGCGTAGCCACACTCGGTTCAACTAAAGTGAGAAAGACAGACACCCGCCAGTCACCTTTAAGCAACGAGTGCTTGCAACGGTGAAACCAGTCTCGCGTAAGCGTACGCGTAATGTCAGTCCGGGCCGCTTCATCTCACAATACCGCTGAACCAAAGTATGACATGCTGGTAAGCAGTATGACTTATATCGCCCACAACTCACTTGTGTTCTACTCGTGCATAGCATCAACGCATAAAACCTGGCTCGGATACCACTGTTGGGAAACGTAGTAATTTCAAAAAAATTCTACGCACACGCAAGATCATGGTGATGCATAGCAACGAGAGGGGAGAGTGTTGTCCACGTACCCTCGTAGACCGAAAGCGGAAGCGTTAACACAACGCAGTTGATGTAGTCGTACGTCTTCACGATCCGACCGATCAAGTACCGAACGCACGGCACCTCCGAGTTCAACACACGTTCAGCTCGATGACGTCCCTCGAACTCCGATCCAGCCGAGTGTTGAGGGAGAGTTTCGTCAGCACGACGGCGTGGTGACGATGATGATGTTCTACCGACGCAGGGCTTCGCCTAAGCTCCGCAACGATATTATCGAGGTGTAATATGGTGGAGAGGGGCACCGCACACGGCTAAAATATCGTATATCAATTGTGTGTCCAGAGGTGCCCCCTGCCCCCGTATATAAAGGTGCAAGGGGGAGGCCGCCGGCCTAGGAGGTGTGGCGCGCCAAGAGGAGTCCTACTCCTACCGGGAGTAGGGCTCCCCCCTTTCCATGTTGGACTAGGAGTGGAAGGTGGAGGAGGTGGAGGGGAGGAAGGAAGGGGGCGCCGCCCCCCTCTCCTTATCCTATTCGGACTAGGGGGGAAGGGGGGCGCGGCCCTGCCCTAGCCTCCTCTCCTCTCTTCCACCTAGGCCCACTAAGGCCCATTAAGTTACCGGGGGGTTCCAGTAACCTCCCGGTACTCCGAAAAATCCCGATTTCACCCGGAACACTTCCGATGTCCAAACATAGGCTTCCAATATATCAATCTTTACGTCTCGACCATTTCGAGACTCCTCGTCATGTCCGTGATCACATCCGGGACTCCGAACAACCTTAGGTACATCAAAACATATAAACTCATAATATAACTGTCATCGTAACGTTAAGCGTGCGGACCCTACGGGTTCGAGAACTATGCAGACATGACCGAGACACCTCTCCGGTCAATAACCAATAGCGGAACCTGGATGCTCATATTGGTTCCCACATATTCTATGAAGATCTTTATCGGTCAGACCGCATAACAACATACGTTGTTCCCTTTGTCATCGGTATGTTACTTGCCCGAGATTCGATCGTCGGTATCTCAATACCTAGTTCAATCTCGTTACCGGCAAGTCTCTTTACTCGTTCCGTATCCCGCAACTAACTCATTAGTTACAATGCTTGCAAGGCTTATAGTGATGTGCATTACCGAGTGGGCCCAGAGATACCTCTCCGACAATCGGGTGACAAATCCTAATCTCGAAATAGGCCAACCAAACAAGTACCTTTGGAGACACCTGTAGAGCACCTTTATAATCACCCAGTTACGTTGTGACGTTTGGTAGCACACAAAGTGTTCCTCCGGTAAACGGGAGTTGCATAATCTCATAGTCATAGGAACATGTATAAGTCATGAAGAAAGCAATAGCAACATACTAAACGATCGAGTGCTAAGCTAACGAAATGGGTCAAGTCAATCACGTCATTCTCCTAATGAGGTGATCCCGTTAATCAAATGACAACTCATGTCTATGGCTAGGAAACATAACCATCTTTGATTAACGAGCTAGTCAAGTAGAGGCATAATAGTGACACTCTGTTTGTCTATGTATTCACACATGTATTATGTTTCCGGTTAATACAATTCTAGCATGAATAATAAACATTTATCATGATATAAGGAAATAAATAATACTTTATTATTGCCTCTAGGGCATATTTCCTTCATTTATCCCTCTACATCATGTCATCTTGCTTAAAGCGTTACTCCGTTCTTATGAACTTAATACTCTAGATGCATGCTGGATAGCGGTCGATGTGCGGAGTAATAGTAGCAGATGCAGGCAGGAGTCGGTCTACTTTTCACGGACGTGATGCCTATATACATGATCATACCTAGATATTCTCATAATTATGCACTTTCCTATCAAATGCTCGACAGTAATTTGTTTACCCACCGTAATACTTATGCTATCTTGAGAGAAGCCACTAGTGAAACCTATGGCCCCGGGTCTATTTTCCATCATATTAATTTCCCGTCAACGAGCTATTCCCGTCGCCGTTTATTTTGCTTTCTTTACTTTTAGTCTTTATCATAAAAATACCAAAAATATTATCTTATCATCTCTATCAGATCTCACTTTTGCAAGTGGCTGTGAAGGGATTGACAACCCCTTTTTCGCGTTGGTTGCAAGGTTCTTATTTGTTTGTGTAGGTACGAGGGACTTGCGTGTGGCCTCCTACTGGATTGATACCTTGGTTCTCAAAAACTGAGGGAAATACTTACGCTACTTTGCTGCATCACCCTTTTCTCTTCAAGGGAAAACCAACGCAGTGCTCAAGATGTAGCAAGAAGGATTTCTGGCGCCGTTGCCGGGGAGTCTACGCACAAGTCAAGGCATACCAAGTTCCCATCACAAACTCTTATCCCTCGCATTACATTATTTGCCATTTGCCTCTCGTTTTCCTCTCCCCCACTTCACCCTTGCCGTTTTATTCGCCCTTTTCTTGCTTGTTCCTTGTGGTATTTGCTGTCATTATGTCTGAAACTGGGGAAGTTATCGCTGATAACAACATGGGAAACCTTGATGCTTTTGATGATCCTTCTGAGGAACCTGCTATCTTGCATACTAAAAAGTTTCGAGTTGGTAGTGGTAATATTATTGGGAATGGAGTTATTCAAGATTTCTTTACTTGTGTCGGTGCTTTGCCCATTATGGGTGGCTCTATTCTTCATAGAACTAGTAGCCTTGCGGATGCAATATCTTTGCTCGTAGTTTGAACTCGAAAGGCAATTTCTTCATATGCATCCTTGCATACAAAGAATTTTCCTAGAATTTTCTAATATTGAGCACTCTTCTGTTAAGCGTGCCGCTACTATCTTTTTGGCTCATGAGTTCAAATTTATAATGAAAGAGGCTAAAGAAATTTTTGCGCATTATAGGGTAGATGCTGGTCATCCTCCCATAGAAGCTATCCTTTTTAACCAAGAAGACATAATGCGTTTACAATCTTTAGATCATGTTGCTTATAATGAAAACCTTAGAAAATGGGTTCCCACCGATGTTCTAGTTGATAGAATTTTTGAACTTAATGATGAGTTTGCTATTCAGAACAATGGTTTAGGTTTTTCTCTTGAGCAAAGGCTAGTGAGCTTTTGTCAAAAGAACGCTTGTAATGGTGAATTGGTTGTGCAATATAAGGGGCCCAAGGAGGAACCCATACCTCCCGAGCTTGATCTTGGGGACTTTTGTCCCATTAAATTTAGCCCTTTTGATTATTTTTGCTTGCCACAAAGAAAACTTGCTGCTGAACGTAGAGAGCATGAGAGAAGTTTTCATGACTTGCCTTACCATTAATATGGCAATACTTAGATCTATCCTTGCTTTTATGCCTAGCTAGGGGCGTTAAACGATAGTGCTTGTTGGGAGGCAACCCAATTTTATTTTAGTTTTTTGCTTTTTGGTTCTGTTTAGGAATAAATAATCCATCTAGCTTCTGGTTAGATGTGTTTTTATGTTTTAATTAGTGTTTGTGCCAAGTGAAACCTATAGGATCTTCTTGGTTAATAGTTATTTGATCTTGCTGAAAATTCCAGAAACTTTCTGTTCACGAAAACAATTGTTTAAAATTACCAGACCGTGATAAAATACTGATTCCACTTGCAGCAGATCAATAAACAAATTATCTAGGCTGTCCTATTTTGATAGATTTTTCTGAGTTCCATAAGCTTGCGTTAGTTACAGATTACTACAGACTGTTCTGTTTTTGACAGATTCTGTTTTTCGTGTGTTGTTTGCTTTTGATGAATCTATGGCTAGTAAAGAGTTTATAAACCATATAGAAGTTGGAATACAGTAGGTTTAACACCAATATAAATAAATAATGAGTTCATTACAGTACCTTGAAGTGGTGTTTTGTTTTCTTTCGCTAACGGAGCTCACGAGATTTTCTGTTAAGTTTTGTGTTGTGAAGTTTTCAAGTTTTGGGTAAAGATTTGATGGATTATGGAACAAGGATTGGCAAGAGCCTAAGCTTGGGGATGCCCAAGGCACCCCAAGGTAAAATTCAAGGACAACCAAAATCCTATGCTTGGGGATGTTCCGGAAGGCATCCCCTCTTTCTTCTTCGTCTATCCGTAACTTTACTTGGAGCTATATTTTTATTCACCACATGATATGTGTTTTGCTTGGAGCGTCTTGTATGATTTGAGTCTTTTCTTTTTAGTTTACCACAATCATCCTTGCTGTACACACCTTTTGAGAGAGACACACATGATTCGGAATTTGTTAGAATACTCTATGTGCTTCACTTATATTTTTTGAGCTATATAGTTTTTGCTCTAGTGCTTCACTTATATCTTTTAGAGCACGGTGGTGGTTATATTTTATAGAAATTATTGATATCTCATGCTTCACTTATATTATTTTGAGATTCTTAAACAGCATGGTAAATTGCTTTAATTATGAAATTAATCCTAATATGCTAGGCATCCAAGATGAGCATAATAAAAACTTCCATATTGAGTGCATTGAATACTAGGAGAAGTTTGATACTTGATGATTGTTTTGAGATATGGAGATAGTGATATTAAAGTCGTGCTAGTTGAGTAGTTGTGAATTTGAGAAATACTTGTGTTGAAGTTTGCAAGTCTCGTAGCATGCACGTATGGTAAACATTGTGTGACAAATTTGAAACATGAGGTGTTCTTTGATTGTCATCCTTATGAGTGGCGGTCGGGGACGAGCGATGGTCTTTTCCTACCAATCTATCCCCCTAGGAGCATGCGTGTAGTGCTTGGTTTTTGATGACTTGTAGATTTTTGCAATAAGTATGTGAGTTCTGATGACTAATGTTGAGTCCATGGATTATACGCACTCTCAACCTTCCATCATTGCTAGCCTCTTCGATACCGTGCATTGCCCTTTCTCACCTTGAGAGTTGGTGCAAACTTCGCCGGTGCATCCAAACCCCGTGATACGATACGCTCTATCGCACATAAACCTCCATATATCTTCCTCAAAACAGCCACCATACCTACCTATCATGGCATTTCCATAGCCATTCCGAGATATATTGCCATGAAACTTTCCACCGTTCCGTTTGTTATGACACGCTTCATCATTGTCATATTGCTTTGCATGATCATGTAGTTGACATCGTTTTTGTGGCAAAGCCACCATGCATAATTTTTCATACATGTCACTCTTGATTCGTTGCATATCCCGGTACACCGCCGAAGGCATTCATATAGAGTCATATTTTGTTCTAGTATCGAGTTGTAATCATTGAGTTGTAAATAAATAGAAGTGTGATGATCATCATCCATAGAGCATTGTCCCCCAAAAAGGCCGAAAAACGGGGAGGCCCAAAAAAGGAAAATAAGAAGAAAATAAAAAGGGGCAATGCTACTATCCTTTTTCCACACTTGTGCTTCAAAGTAGCACCGTGATCTTTATGATAGAGAGTCTCTTGTTTTGTCACTTTCATATACTAGTGGGAATTTTTCATTATAGAACTTGGCTTGTATATTCCAACGATGGGCTTCCTCAAATGCCCTAGGTCTTCGTGATCAAGCAAGTTGGATGCACACCCACTTAGTTTCTTTTGTTGAGCTTTCATTATTTATAGCTCTAGTGCATCCGTTGCATGGCAATCCCTACTCCTTGCATTGACATCAATTGATGGGCATCTCCCTAGCCCGTTGATTAGCCGCGTCAATGTGAGACTTTCTCTTTTTTTTGTCTTCTCCACACAACCCCCATCATTATATTCTATTCCACCCATAGTGCTATATCCATGGCTCATGCTCATGTATTGCGTGAAAGTTGAAAAAAGTTTGAGATTACTAAAGTATGAAACAATTGCTTGGCTTGTCATCGGGGTTGTGCAAGATGAGAGCATTCTTGTGTGACGAAAATGAAGCATGGCCAAACTATATGATTTTGTAGGGATGAGCTTTCTTTGGCTATGTTTTGAGAAGACATAATTGCTTGATTAGTAGGATTGAAGTATTATTATTTTTATGTCAATATTAAACTTTATCTTGAATCTTTCGGATCTGAACATTCATGCCACAATAAAGAGAATTACATTGAGAAATATGCTAAGAAGCATTCCACATCAAAAATTCTGTTTTTATCATTTACCTACTCGAGGACGAGCAGGAATTAAGCTTGGGGATGCTTGATACGTCTCCAACCTATCTATAATTTTTTATTGTTCCATGCTTTTATATATTCTGTTTTGGATGATTAATGGGCTTTATTATACACTTTTATATTATTTTTGGGACTAACCTATTAACCGGAGGCCCAGCCCAAATTGCTGTTTTTTTTGCCTATTTCAGTGTTTCGCAGAAAAAGAATATCAAATGGAGTCCAAACGGAATGAAACCGTCGGGAACGTGATTTTGGGAACAAACGTGATCCAGAGGACTTGGAGTGACGTCAAGCAATCAACGAGGAGGCCACGAGGCAGGGGGGCGCGCCTACCCCCCCGGGCGCGCCCTCCACCCTCGTGGGCCCCTCGTGGCTCCACCGACCTACTTCTTCCTCCTATATATACCTACGTACCCCCAAACCAACAGCAGAGGAGCAAAAACCCTATTTCCACCGCCGCAACCTTCTGTACCTGTGAGATCCCATCTTGGGGCCTTTTCCGGCGCTCTGCCGGAGGGGGCATTGATCATGGAGGGCTTCTACATCAACACCATAGCCTCTCCGATGATGTGTGAGTAGTTTACCTCAGACCTTCGGGTCCATAGTTGTTAGCTAGATGGCTTCTTCTCTCTCTTTGGATCTCAATACAAAGTTCTCCGCGATTCTCTTGGAGATCTATTTGATGTAATCTTCTTTTGCGATGTGTTTGTCGAGATCTGATGAATTGTGGGTTTATGATCAAGATTATCTTTGAACAATATTTGAATCTTCTCTGAATTCTTTTATGTATGATTGGTTATCTTTGCAAGTCTCTTCGAATTATCAGTTTGGTTTGGCCTACTAGATTGATCTTTCTTGCAATGGGAGAAGTGCTTAGCTTTGGGTTCAATCTTGCAGTGCTCAATCCCAGTGACAGTAGGGGAAACGACACGTATTGTATTGTTGCCATCGAGGATAAAAAGATGGGGTTTATATCATATTGCATGAGTTTATCCCTCTACATCATGTCATCTTTCTTAAAGCGTTACTCCGTTCTTATGAACTTAATACTCTAGATGCATGCTGGATAGCGGTCGATGTGTGGAATAATAGTAGTAGATGCAGGCAGGAGTCGGTCTACTTGTCACGGACGTGATGCCTATATACATGATCTTACCTAGATATTCTCATAATTATGCACTTTTCTATCAATTGCTCGACAGTAATTTGTTTACCCACCGTAATACTTATGCTATCTTGAGAGAAGCCACTAGTGAAACCTATGGCCCCCGGGTCTATTTTCCATCATATTAATTTCCCGCCAACGAGCTATTCCTGTCGCCGTTTATTTTGTTTCCTTTACTTTTAGTCTTCATCATAAAAATACCAAAAATATTATCTTATCATCTCTATCAGATCTCACTTTTGCAAGTGGCCGTGAAGGGATTGACAACCCCTTTATCGCGTTGGTTGCAAGGTTCTTATTTGTTTGTGTAGGTACAAGGGACTTATGTGTGGCCTCCTACTGGATTGATACCTTGGTTCTCAAAAACTGAGGGAAATACTTATGCTACTTTGCTGCATCACCCTTTCCTCTTCAAGGGAAAACCAACGCAGTGCTCAAGAGGTAGCATCGGTTTCAGGGTCTGCGGGGCCACCAGGTGGGGACAACCCACCTGGGCACGCCTGGAGGGGGGGCGCCCTGGTGGGTCGTGCCCACCCAGGTGCCCCCCTCCGGTGGTTCTTGGCTCCAGAAATTCTCTTTATTGATATAAAAAATCCTCGCAAAGTTTTGTTCCATTTCGAGAACTTTTATTTCTACACAAAAACAACACCATGGTAGTTCTACTGAAAACAGCGCCAGTCATTAAAATCATGTAAATTAGAGTCCAAAACAAGAGGAAATGCGTTAGGAAAAGTAGATACGTTGGAGACGTATCAACTCCCCCAAGCTTAAACCTTTGCTTGTCCTCAAGCAATTCCGTTGATAAACTGAAAGTGAAAAAGAAAAACTTTTACGAACTCTTTTGCTCTTGTTTGCATAAATAAGCTTAAACAACACCTAGGTTTTCAGCCAACATGATAACTAACCATGCCTACAATAACTCTTAAAAATTATATTAACTCATATCAATGACATATTCAGCTAGCGAGTGTCGGTGTCAAAACCGGCCGATCAAGGGTAGGGGGTCCCAAACTGTGCGTCTGAGGATCGAAGGTAATAGGAGACAGAGGGGACACGATGTTTACCCAAGTTCGGGCGCTCTTAATGGAGGTAAAACCCTACTTCCTGCTTGATTGTCTTTGATGAGTATAGGGGTTACAAGAGTTGATCTACCTCGAGATCGTAATGCCTAAACCCTAGCTGTCTAGCCTATGTAAATTCTGATGATCCCTATGAACTAAACCCTCCGGTTTATATATACACCGGAGGGGTCTAGGGTTACACAAAGTTGGCTCGTGAAGGAAGGAAATTACATATCCGGACATCAATCTTGCCATCCACGCATAGGAGAGTCCTACCCGGACACGGGGGTAGGCCTTCTACCTTGGATCTTCACGGCCCATCAGTCTGGCCCATATCAAATAGCCCGGGCACGCGAGTACCCCCTAGTCCAGGACTCCCTCAGCGAGCAATAATAAGATATCTCAAACGGCAACATGTCATCAAAACAACCATGATACAATATGACAATAGTGGTATCTCGCTAGCCCTTTCCGAGACCGCAAAACATAAATGCAGAGCACCTCCAAAGTTCAAGAAGCGACTAAACATTGTAATTCATGGTAGAAAAGATCCAGTCATGATGCACCCAAAATTGGCTACACACAATGCATCAGCATGACAGCAGTGCTCTCAGGTTCTGGCGCTAATTTTAGAAGGTGATGACACAACATAAAAGTAAATAGAAAGTCCCTTCGCAGAGGGAAGCAGTGATTTGCAGAGGTGCCAGAGCTCAAGTTTTAAAACAGAGGTAAATGATATTTGAGACCCTTTTGTTTACTTCGCGACCATCAGTTATCAATATCTTCCATGGTAAGCACGCTAGTGGCGGTTCCCAAGCAATAAAGTAAAGGTTATGACTCCGTTGGGAGTTTTTGTTTGATTATTTGAAAGATCAATTCTTTTTGTAGTTTGGGACTGGGCATCCCTATTACCGCCCTTTTCTTGTGCGATGGTGAGTGAATAAACACTCATCCTGAGAATAACCCGCTTAGCATGGAAGATACTGACTACCTCCTTTCGTTCCATGAATGATCCAGGCACACAAAAAGGATATTTATTTAAAGTTTTTAGAGATGGCACATGCAAATTTACTTAGGACGGCAGGGTAATACCGCATATAGGTAGGTATGGTGGACTCATCTGGAATAACTTGGGTTTAAGGTTTTGGATGTACAAGCAGAATTCCCACTTAGTACAGGAGAAGGCTAGCAAATAGGTTGAGAAGCGGCCAGCTAGAGAGCAACAATGGTCATGAACATGCATTATGCATAAGTAACATTGGACACTAGCATGAGTAGGATATGAACACCATGAACATAAATATCATAGAGGCTATGTTGGTTTTGATTCAACTACATGCATGAACATGTGCCAAGTCAAGCCACTCGAACATTCGGAGGAGGATACCATATCATCATACTACATCACAATCATTTTAATGCAATGTTGACATCCAAGATAAATCATTATCCACTCTTAGCTACTTATGCATGGCATGAGAAACTATAATCTCTAATTGTCATTGCAAACATGTTTAATCATAATGGGCTGAATCATGGATACTTGGTTAAACATATTTACAAAAACAGAACAAGTCGAGTTTCATACCCGTTTCTCTCTACCACGATAAATTCATCGAATATCTTCATTATTGCCTTTCACTTGCACAACCGAACGATGTGAAAATAATAATAGTGCAAGAGTGTCGTGGACTAAGCTGGAATCTACAAACACTTTATTCAACAGGAAAAGACAAGGTAAAATGGGTTCTTTATTAGATCAACAATTATGCATATGAGAGCCACTCAACATTTTCATCGTGGTCTTCTCCTTGGTATGACTCAATAGAAAGAAAGGAAATTCAGAGAAACACACTGAAATATTTTTGGAGTTTTTTGGTTTTATCTGAAAGAAGCAAATAAAAGGGAAAAGAAAAAACGAGAAAAATTATTTACACCGGAAAGCTCCCAACAAGCAAAAGAAGAACAAGGAAATCTTTTTGGGTTTTCCTTTTTAGTGCTATAGCTAACTACTCTAGAAAAGAAAACAAAAAGAAACAGGAAATATATTTGGATTTTCTCAAAGTTTTTCAAACACACAAGAAGAAAGCAAGAAAATAAATTTAACATGGATAATACAATGAAAAAGTGTGAACACCGACAAATGAAATGTGTGAACATGAATGTAAATTCGGTGAGAAACACGTACTCCCCCAAGCTTAGGCTTTTGGCCTACCTTGGTAATCAGTCAGTAGCCTGGACAGTAGTCGGGGTTTACCCTTAAGGACCTTATGACGCTTCATAGCATCAAAGTCTAAATACTGAGTGGGTAAAAATAGGGTCATATGGCAAAGGTGAAACATCCAACTCTCTTCCTAAGCGTGTGGCATAAATTCCACCATAAATAACCACTATTAGCGTTGTGTTGCAACCTACATGCAACAATCGCTCCAAGATTATAGCTTCTGTCACCGGTGAGAGTGGTGCGTATGAGGCTCAAGTCTGGAGCACAAAGTGTACTACAATCTTGTTTACCTACAATATATTTCCCATTGAATAATGCAAAGTACTGAATTGCGGGAAAATGAATGCTCTTTATTCTACCCCGTATTCTCACCGTAGCAAAGGTTAGACAAAAATGTTTGGAACTCAGCTTTCGATGGTTTGTCAAGCGAACCCCAAAATGGAATTTTGCAGTGGTGAGCAAATCTCTCAAGTGATATGGTAAATGAATTTTCATATAGTTTAAATGACACCCTAGACTCACCAGGGATGGAATTTAAATCCTTTGACAAATGATTCAGTGAGAGTGTGGTGTTGATTGCACTTATCTGAAATGTAGGGACCGAGATCGGCATTGTGAACATATTGCTCAAATTCCTCCTTAATGCCCACAATAATCATATAATCGTCGCATGGCCATAAGCATGTTTTGGTAGTGGCATCTCGTATGGAACTCTCACTTGGTTCAACATAAGACCGACGAACGGAACTGTCACTAGAAGATGCCTCCAAAGATCTCCTCTTTGAAGACCTCCTACCAAAGAGGTTCATCATATTCGCGTACAATTTTCTGACAAAATTTGGTGACACAAATTTTGTCAACAAAACTTCACAATATTGGTAGCAACTACTCATAGGGATACATAGATGTTATAGCAAGCATTCAAACTACTTAGAACTCTAAGAATTCAACATGCAAGCTCATCTACAGCAGCACCAAGAGTAACTAATTATTCAAAATATAAACCACTAAAAGAAAAACTAATTGGACAAACGGAGGAGTCACATACCAAGCAACAATCCCCCGAAACAGTTTCAGAAATGGAGCTTCGAGCAAAGAGATCGAAATCCGCGGGTTTGAGAGCAAGAACACGAGAGAGAGAGAGAGAGAGCAATGGTGATTTTTTTTCTGGAGGTAGGTGATGATGTGGGATGAAGAGATAAGTGAGGGGGATCATGTGGGGACCACAACCCACCAGGGCGCGCCTGGGGGTCCTGGCGCGCCCAGGTGGGTTGTGCCCACCTGGTGCACCTCCCTCTGATGTTATTTGCACCAAAAATTCTTATATATTCAAAAAAAATCGTATTAAATTTTCAGGGCATTCTGAGAACTTTTATTTTTGGGTCATTTTTTATTGCACGGGAAATTCAGAAAACAGACAAAACATGGCATTTTATTTTATTTAACTAATAAAAACAGAAAAAAAAGGTAGGGACAGAAGGTAGTGCTCATTAAATTCATCAACATCATACCTCTAAAAAATGATCCATTAATAAGGTTGATCAAGTCTTATTAACAACCACTTTCGATTAGCATGAAACCGAAGAACTTTCGTAAATCACTAAGTTACCTCAACGGGGATATGAATGTCCCCAACAATAAGAATTTCATATTTCTTTTTGGCAGTAGGTAGAGGTAGTTGAAAACTTCCAATAGTGATTGTCGGAGATTTTTCAATAACATTAATACCATTCACTTGGAATTGTTTCTTCAGAAAGTGCACCGTATGCTCATTACCATTGATATGAAAAGTGATTGCAATCAATAATAGCTCCTGCAGTATTCAAGAAGGGTCTACCAAGGATAATCGACATGTTGTCGTCCTCGAGCATCTCAAGTATAACAAAGTCAGTCAAAATAGTAACATTAGCAACAACAACGGGCACATCCTCACAGATACAGATAGGTATGGCAGTTGTTTGTCAGCCATTTGCAAAGATATTTCAGTAGGTGTGATTTTATTCAAATCAAGTCTTTTATATAAAGAGAAAGGCATAACACTAACACCAGCTCCTAAATCACATGAAGCAGTTTTCACATAATTCCTTTTGATGGAGCATGGTATAGTTGCTATTCCCGGGTCTCCACGTTTTTTAGGTACTCCATCTTTAAAAGTATAATTAGCAAGCATAGTGGAGATTTCAGCTTCGGGCATTTTTCTCTTATTGGTGATGATGTCTTTCATGTACTTTGCATAAGGAGGCACGATGACCCACAAGTATAGGGGATCAATTGTAGCTCTTTTTGATAAGTAAGAGTGTTGAACCCAACGAGGAGCAGAAGGAAATGACAAGTGGTTTTCAGTAAGGTAATTTTTGATAAGTAAGAGTGTCGAACCCAACGAGGAGTAGAAGGAAATGACAAGTGGTTTTCAGTAAGGTAATGTCTGCAAGTGCTGAAATTGTAAGTAGCAGATTAGTTTCATAGCAAGATAATTTGTAACGAGCAAGTAACGATAGTAGTAACAAAAGTGCAGCAAGGTAGCCCAATCCTTTTGAGGCAAAGGACAGGCCAAAACGGTCTCTTATGATAAGCAAAGCGTTCTTGAGGGTACACGGGAATTTCATCTAGTCACTTTCATCATGTTGGTTCGATTTGTGTTCGCTACTTTCATAATTTGATATGTGGGTGGACAGGTGCTTAGGTGTTTTTCTTACTTGAACAAACCTCCTACTTATGATTAACCCTCCCGCAAACATCCACAACTACGAGAAAAGTATTAAGAATAAATTCTGACCATAACATTAAACTTTTAGATCCAATCAGTCCCTTACGGAATAGCGCATAAACTGGGGTTTAAACTTCTGTCACTCTCGTAACCCATCATCTAATTGCTACTCCACAATGCATTCCCTTAGGCCCAAATGTGGTGAAGTGTCATGTAGTCGACGTTCAGATGACACCACTAAGGGAATCACAACATACATACGATCAAAATATCAAACACATTGAATTCACATGATTACTTGCAACATGATTTCTCCCATGACCTTAAGAACAAAAGTAACTACTCACAAATGATAATCATGCTCAAGATCAGAGGAGTATTAAATAGCATATTGGATCTGGACATATAATCTTCTACCAAATAAACCATATAGTAATCAACTAGAAGATGTAATCAACACTACTAGTCACCCACAAGCACCAATCTATAGTCCCGGTAACAAGATTGAACACAAGAGATGAACTAGGGTTTGAGATGAGATGGTGCTGTTGAAGATGTTGATGGAGATTTCCCTCCCCAAGATGGGAGAGTTGTTGGTGATGATGATGACAATGATTTCCCCCTCCGGGAGGGAAGTTCCCCCGGCGGAATCGCTCCGCCGGAGGGCAAAAGTGCTCCTGCCCAAGTTCCACCTCGAGACGGCGGCGTTCCGTCCCGAAAGTCCTCCTCTTATTTTTTTTCTAGGTCAAAATGACCTATATACCAGAAGATGGGCACCAGAGGTGGGCCTGGGTGAGCACAACCCACCAGGGCGCGCTTGGGCTCCCTGGCGCGCCCAGGTGGGTTGTGCCCACCTGGTGGGCCCCCTCTGGTAGTTATTTGCTCCAATATTCATCATATATTTGATAAAAAATCTCCATGAGGTTTCAACTTGTTTGGAGTTGCGCAGAATAGGTGACCTGACGTAGCTTTTCTAGGTCCAGATTTCCAGCTACCGTAATTCTCCCTCTTTGTGTGTACCATGCATATTATGAGAGAAAAGGCATTATAATTACTCCAAAAAGCATTATTATGGATGAAATAATCATAAATAACAATAAGAAAACATGATGCAAAATGGACGTATCAACTCTCCTAAGCTTAGACTTGGCTTGTCCTCAAGCGAAAACCGAAATCGAAAAACATAAGACTTTTGTCATAGAGAGGTATCGATAAAACAAAATACGGACATAGAAGCATCATGTTCATTATTATAACAACAACAAATTTAAACATAAGACTTTTGTCATAGAGCTTTTATCATAAACTTCTCATGAATAAGTAACAGTTCATCACACAATCGAAGTATAAAGCAAAAACTCTATTAGAAACCAACAAACTATGTTCTCAGTCAACTTTGCAACTACAATTCATCATCTTTTCAGGAAGGGTCACATATCGGTGCCTTTAGGCAAGTCCACCTACTCAACCATCATATAGTCTTTTATGTTTGCTAACACTCACCGCATACACATGAGCAAAACGTTTCAACTAGACACATAGAAAGATAGGGGCTTATAGTTTCGCCTCCCAATGTATTCACCTGAAGGGTGATGTCAACAATAATAACTCATGCTACTCATATTCAACTGGACATATGTGCCTAGATCTTTCCTCACCACATGATGCTTGCCAAAGCAGAAAATAAAAAGGAACAGAGAGAAAACTTTGACTCTTCACATAAAAGTAAAAGATAGGCCCCTCGCCGAGGGAAGCAGAGGTTACCATGCGCTTATTTGTTTGTATGCTCAACCCCTTAGTGCAAAAGAACGTCATGTTGCATTGCCCCTTATGATAGAGACCTTTATTATGTAGTTTGTCGCTTTTATTCTTCACCATCACAAGTTCGTTCAACGCCCAATTTTCTCTTACACTAAGTGATCTCACACATTTAGAAGCAATTTTTATTGCCTTTTTGCACCGATGACAACTTACTTGAGGGATCTTGCTCAAACCCTAGGTAGGTATGGTGGACACTTGAAAATGAGATTTGGGTTTAAGGGTTTTTGGATGCACAACTAGTATCTCTACTTAGTGCGGAATTTTTGGCTAGCAAATATAGGGGGCAAGCACCACATGTTAAAGGATCTATGACAATATGACTTCAATGTGAATATGAACAAACATAAATCATTAAGTTGTCTTCCTTGTCCAACGTCAACAATTTTGGCATATAATATTTTGATGGGGGCTCACAATCACAAAAGATTTCTAGGATAGTATATTTATATGTGAATCTTCTCTTCCCTTATTAATTCTTTAATGAGTTGCATCATTGACTAATGCTATGTTTGTCAATCTCTAATAAAATTTTCTACTTATACTTTTCCTTATGTGGTGCCATCACCTACCATAAGATTAGTATATGATATTCTTGACTTATTTCCTTTCCTTGGTTTATTTCCTTTCCTTTTATTTATATCTTTTCTTTTTATTGCAACAAGAAAGTAATGAAAGCAAAAACTCAAACTAAACTTTATTATATATCTTGCACGCGATTACAGGTATAGATCACTAAGCAAGCTCTTGAAAAGAAAGGATCGAACTAAACTTTTATTCAACTAAAGCAAAAGGATCGAACTAAAATAGTAAAAGCAAAAAGATAGTGGGAGTGATACGATACCGGGGTACCTCCCCCAAGCTTGGCGAAAGCCAAGGGGAGTGCCCATACCAGATACTCAGTTTTCCTTTGGTGATGAAGAAGATGGTGGTGGTGATGAAGGGATCCTATCCTTAAGGATCAAGAGATTCTCCAATCGACGGATGACGCTCCAGAGCTGGATGATATGGTCTTGATGCAGAATATTTTCATGAGTGAGATACTTATTTTGTATGCGAACTATTTCAATGATGAGAAAGGCTTCAATCTCAGCCAGAGCAAGATGATCAAGGTAAGGTTTAAGGATATCGTATTCTTCCTCCTCGACCAGCAGCGCTTGTTCTGCCACCGAGGGTGGATCTACGGTAGCCTCCTTGCCCTTGTCTCCCTTGACGGTGTCCGTAAGCTCCTCCCTCTTCAGCTCGATCTTCATCAACCAAGCATCTTCTTCCATGTTGTTGGAGGAGGAGGAAGACATGATGCCTGGCTTGGTAGATCTGACCGGAAACAACAAGAAGGGAACAGAGGATTTCTCCGCGATACGGTGGTCAATAGGTTTGGGGGTATATAGAGAATTTTTATCTTGGAGGACAAGCATACGGTAGAAAAACGGAGTCCGGAAGGTTCCCCAGGTGGGCACAATCGACCTGGGTGCGCCAGGCAAGCCTGACGCGCCCTGGTGTCTTGTGCCCACCAGGGTACGCTTCCTGGAAGTTTCTTATTTTCCTATTTTTCTAAATATTCCAAAACTGACAAAAAATATTTTTGCGGATATTTTGGAGTCCGTTTACTTACCGTATCACGTCCTCCTTATTTTCATGATTCTGGAGTGTTCCGGAAGGACTCTTTTATGTGTTATTCCGGTGTCAAAGTTTGGATAATATTACTTTCAACATTAATGGCCGTACCTGAGATTTAATATTTTATTCGCTGCCCATTGACAACCTTCGGGTTAGTACCTTCGGCATTATTTATTTTGATGGCTCCAGACCGATAAACCTCCTCGATGACATATGGGCCTTCCCATTTTGAGAGGAGTTTTCCTGCAAAGAATCTGTAATGAGAGTTGTACAAAAGAACATATTCTCCGACTTTAAACTCACGCTTTTGGATTCTCTTCTCATGCCATCTTTTAACCTTTTCTTTGAATAATTTTACATTTTCATAAGCTTGGGTTCTCCATTCATCTAATGAACTAATATCAAATAACCTCTTTTCACCGGCAAGTTTGAAATCATAGTTGAGTTCTTTGACTACATTATGCTTTATGTTCTAACTTAAGAGGCAAATGACAAGCTTTTCCATAAATCATTTTATAAGGAGACATACCCATAGGATTTTTGTATGCTGTTCTATAAGCCCAAAGTGCATCATCTAATTTCTTAGACCAATTCTTTCTAGACCTATTAACAGTCTTTTGCAAAATTAATTTTATTTCGCTATTACTAAGTTCAACTTGACCACTAGACTGAGGATGGTAAGGTGATGTAATTCTATGGTTAACATCATACTTGGAAAGCATGTTACGGAAAGCACCACGAATAAAGTGTGAACCACCATCAGTGATTAAATATCTAGGAACTCCAAACCTTGGGAAAATAACTTCCTTAAGCATTTTAATAGAGGTTTTGTGATCAGCACTATTGGTTGGAATATATTCTACCCATTTAGTAACATAATCAACAGCAACCAAAATATGTGTATACCCATTAGAGGAAGGAAAAGGTCCCATGTAATCAAATCCCCAAACATCAAATGGTTCAACAGCAAGTGAGTAATTCATAGGCATTTCTTGACGCTTACCGATATTACCTATTCTTTGGCATTCATTACAAGATAAGACGAACTTACGGGCATCCTTGAAGAGAGTAGGCCAATAAAATCCGGATTGCAATACCTTATGAGCAGTTCCATCTCCAGCATGATGCCCTCCATAAGCTTTGAAGTGACATTTCTTAATGATTTGCCCCTGTTCATGCTCAGGTACACAACGTCTAATAATACCATCTACTCCTTCTTTATAAAGATGTGGGTCATCCCAAAAGTACTGTCTTAAATCATAGAAGAATTTTTTCTTTTGTTGGTAAGTAAAGATAGGTGGTAAATATTTAGCAACAATATAATTAGCATAGTCAGCATACCAAGGAGTATTATGAGTAACATTTATTGCAGCTAACTACTCATCAAGAAAACTACCATCAATAGGTAGTGGGTCATCAGGCACATTTTCAAGCGTAGACAAGTTATCAACTACGGGGTTCTAAACTCCTTTCCTATAAGTGATATGTAAATCAAATTCTTGTAACAAGAGGACCCATCGAATAAGTCTAAGTTTAGCATCTTTCTTTTCCATAAGGTATTTAATAGCAGCATGATCGATGTGAACAATTACTTTTGAATCAACGATATAAGGTCTAAATTTATCACAAGCAAACATCACTGCTAAGAATTCTTTTTCAGTAGTTGCATAATTTCTTTGAGCATTGTCTAGAGTTTTACTAGCATAATGAATAACATTCAGTTTCTTATCAACTCTTTGTCCTAGAACAGCACCAACAGCATAATCACTAGCATCACACATAATTTCAAAAGGCAAGTTCCAATCAGGTGGTTGAACAATAGGTGCAGAAATTAAGGCTTTCTTGAGTGTTTCAAAGGCTTCTAAACAATCATCATCAAAAACAAAAGGAATATCCTTTTGCAAAAGACTCGTAAGAGGCCTAGAAATTTTAGAGAAGTCTTTGATAAATCTCCTATAGAAACCAACATGACCTAGGAAACTACGAATACCTTTGATATCTGTAGGACATGGCATTTTCTCAATTGCATCAACCTTAGCTTTGTCCACTTCAATACCTCTTTCAGAAATTTTATGACCCAAGACAATACCTTCATTAACCATAAAGTGGCACTTCTCCCAATTCAAGACATGATTTGTTTGCTCGCATCTCGGCAAAACTCGATCAAGATTGCTTAAACAATCATCAAAAGACTTCCCATAAACAGAGAAGTCATCCATGAAAACCTCAACAATCTTTTCACAAAAGTCAGAGAATATAGCAGTCATACATCTTTGAAAGGTAGCAGGTGCATTGCATAAACCAAAAGGCATACGTCTATAAGCATAAGTTCCAAAGGGACAAGTAAAAGTGGTCTTTTCTTGATCAGGTTGAGAAACATGTATTTGTGAAAAGCCAAAGTATCCATCAAGGAAGCAAAAGTGTGTGTGCTTAGATAATCTTTCTAGCATTTGATCAATAAAAGGCAGAGGGTAATGATCTTTTCTAGTTGCTTTGTTTAATTTTCTAAAATCAATTACCATTCTATAGCATGTAACAATTCTTTGTGTAATAAGTTCATTCTTATCATTAGGGACAACAGTAATACCTCCTTTCTTAGGAACACAATGAACATGACTTACCCATCTACTATCAGCTATAGGATAGATTATACCTGCTTCCGGAAGTTTTAATATTTCCATTCTTACCACTTCCTTCATTTTCGGATTTAACCGACGTTGGTGACCAACAACGGGTTTAGCATCAGGTTCCATATTAATCTTGTGCTAACATAGAGTGGGACTAATGCCCTTTAAATCATCAAGAGTATATCCAATAGCTGCTCAGTGCTTCCTTAGAACTTTCAATAATCTTTCTTCTTCATGTTCTGAAAGGTAAGTGATGTCTACTACGCAACTTTATTCTTGTAGACACGTGTTGGGCCTCCCAGTGCAGAGTTTTGTAGGACAGTAGCCATTTTCCCTCAAGTGGATGACTTAAGGTTTATCAATCTGTGAGAGGTGTAGGATGAAGATGGTCTCTCTCAAACGGCCCATCAACCAAATACAAGAAATCTCTTGTGTCCCCAACACACCCAATACAATGGCAAATTATATGGGTGCACTAGTTCGGCGAAGAGATGGTGATAAAAGTGTAATATGGATGGTAGACATATATTTTTATAATCTGAATAAATAAAAACAGCAAGGTAACAAATATTAAATGGGCACAAAAACTGTATTGCAATGCTTGAAAATGAGGCCTAGGGTCCGTACTTTCGCTAGTGCAACCTCTCAATGATGCTAATATAATTGGATCATATAACCACCCCTGAAAGTGCGATGAAGAATCACTCCAAAGTTCCTATCTAACGGAGAACATAAGAAAAAAATGTTTGTAGGGTACGGAACCACCTCAAAGCTATTCTTTCCGTTCGATCTATTAAAGAGTTCGTACTAAAATAACACAAAGCTATTCTTTCCGTTTGATCTATCCTAGAGTTCGTACTAAAATAACACCAAAACAAATTCATATTCATAATACTCAATCCAACACAAAGAACTTCAAAGAGTGCCCCAAGATTTCTAACGGAGAAACAAAGACAAGAATGTGCATCAACCCCTATGCATTGATTACTCCAATATCACCTCGAGAATCCGCGAGTTGAGTGCCAAAACATATATCAAGTGAATCAATACGATACCCCATTGTCACCACGAGTATTCAATTGCAAGACATATATCAAGTGTTCTCAAATCCATAAAAGTATTCAATCCGATAACAACGAAATCTCAAAGGGGAAAACTCAATTCATCACAACAAGATAGAGAGGCAAAAACACCATATGATCCGACTATATTAACAAGGCCCGTGATACATCAAGATCGTGACATCTCAAGAACACGAGAGAGAGAGAGAGAGAGAGAGAGAGAGAGAGGTTAAACACATAGCTACTGGTACAAACCCTCAACCCCGAGGGTGGACTACTCCCTCCTCATCATGGTGGCCGCCGGGATGATGAAGATGGCCACCCTAAACTCCTCCTACCGGTCATGGCGGAACGACTTGACAGAAAAAACCAGTTTTTTGGGTGATGAGGAGAGGAACTATGAAGTAATTTTCGAGTGGTAGTGTTTATAGCCCAGTGCTAAGTGTCAACACATATTAGTTTGATAGGTGTGAACGGATTTGCAATTACTTATTGCGTTGTAATCAGCAATGTGACGAGAAACAAGGTCAAAAATTATTGATGGCAAAAGGTTGACCACGTGGTTGCTCGCCGTTGAGGCGGCCGTGGCGCGCTCCGTTCTGGCGTCCCTACACGTGCTCTGCTCGCCGTGGAGGCAAAGTTACAATGGCAATGGTTAATAATTCTTAATAATTGTCTTACATATTCAGGATAATTTAAAATGCCAAATGCGGCAAGGCCCAGAACACTCACGACCTACATATGCATACAATTATAATAAAATATAAGCTAAAAGGCTGAGTTGGCGGCCTTCCGACGATGGTCTTCTCGGACTCCATGATCAGCATAGCACCCTTGCGGCCGTTCACTCCGAGTGTCCCGACCCGCCTCCACCTACGGAGCTGCTGGCGCTGGGAGGCTCTTGGGGCTGCTGGGCCTCTTCCAGAAGAGCTTGACAGCGTGCAATCGCGTGCATGAAAACTCCGCGGAACCGCTTCATTTCCGTATCTCTGGCCTGGTAGCAAATTCCGTCGATCACCTGCATCCTCAAGGTATCACGTTGGCAATGTTCTACTTCATCGGGGACGTCAACTCCACCAAGGATGCGCTCGAGCCTGGCCACCACATCATCGGGATCGAGGTTGACACGGCCGCCGCGCGCAATGATGAAGCCGCAGGATGCCTTTGTCTTGACTGAATCGCAGAGGTTCTCTGCCCATTCCTTGCAGGGCATCAAGCTCTCAATGAGCACTGGTGACAGCGGTTCTTCGGGTGGGTCGTCGATCATGCCACCGAGCAGCTCTGGATCTTTTGCATGGTGGATGGAAAACTGCTCATCACACCTCCTCTGCAATATGTAGATTGTGTTCCCAAGGACTGTGATGCCGATATCGTTGCCGATGGGCCATGGTGCCTGCACCGGTCGAGGAAGCTCTTGCTCCCCGACCTGCACCAGCTCGTTCTCCTCGCCGAAGATGTAACGCAGGTAGGCATCGACGTCGAAGCTTTGGTCGTTGCCTGGCATGCTTGGAATAACTAATGGTAGATGGGTGAGGACTAGATCTTCGCAGAGTGTCGCAGCGGTGCGTTGCTGCCTGGGTTATATGCAGCAAGCCGTTAGCTAGTGGCGGAAAACCGGTGAGGGAATAGGCGTGGATTTTACAATTCACCCATGTGGAGCGCGGGAAGCATTCGTTGGAGCGCGGGAAGACTAAATGGAGCACACACACAACCTGAATACCGTATCTGGTGCCACGTGTTATTTATCACACAAGTGTTAACATAAGGAAATGCATGTGTAACTTACTAATAATCACACATGAGTACTCGCAGACGCATCGTGTGCGATACTCCTAGCCACCGCAAGCAACTAGTTTGCATTTTTCAATGTTTTTTGTACACACAGAATCGCACACGAACTAGAACTATATTAACCGTCTGTGTTGTAAATTCTCATCGCAAACAGTTCATCCGAGTCGGCTGTTTGCCACGTATCACACACATCTTGTTAAGTTGAACCGTTTCTGTTGCGTTCGCTAATCGAAAACAGTTCGTCCGAGTGAACCGTATGCCCTATATCACACACACCTTGATCTGGCTGCCCGTTTCTATTGTTCTGCCTCATCGCAAATAGTTCGAACGGGTTAACCGTGTGCCCTGCATCGCACACGCAACTAGCTGAACCGTGTTTGATGCATCCTCCATCGCAAACGTTTTGCACCTTTTTTGACGGTTTTTTTACATCCCCGTTTGTGATTAATGCATCATACACAATTTCGTGAAAGGGTCTCTGATCGAGTGTCGCGTTAGCAGCATCCTGCAGTAGTGCCTTTTTTATGACATTGATGCTTCCTATGCTTGTGGCCAAGATACCAATATTAATTAATGCTTATGAAGATGAACTTGCTATAGTTCCTTATATTAAGAATGAAATTGTTGCTATTGCACCCACACATGATAGTCCTATTATCTTTTTGAATTCTCCAAACTACACTATATTGGATAACTTTGCTCTTATTACGGATTATATTGACGGTTCGCGTTTTACTATTGCACATGATGATTTTGATGGATATGGTATGCATGTGCTTGCTGCTCCTACTTGCAATTATTATGAGAGAAGAACTACATCTCCGCCTCTCTATGTTTTTAATACGATAAAATTGCAAGAAACTGCTTATACTATGTATTGGCCTTTACTTGATGCACATGAATTATTCTTTTATGACATGCCGATGCATAAGAAGAGAGCTAGACTTTTTCATTGCATGATATATGTTGCTTTGCGCTCACTACTAAATTATAAATCATTGCTAATTAAAATTGGCTTTGATATACCTTGGGATCCGGGTGGATCGATTACTTGAGCACTTTATATGCCTAGCTTAATGACTTTAAAGAAAGCGCTGCCAGGGAGATAACCCAAAAGTTTTAGAGAGTCACTTTTTCCGTTATGTGCTTTTATAAAGTTTAAAAAACAAAAAATATAGAGGGGAACCTAAAACTTTTCAAAAAGAAAAGTGAAAGTGAGAAAGACGAACACCGTTGAAGTGGGGGACGTCCTTGAACTTTGTTCATGCCATGGAAATTTTGTGAACCTTGATTACATAAAATTTTCAACAAAAATAATTATCCCCTTGTACAAATTCATTGTATTATAAAAATAATGTGCCAAGATTTGCCTTTAGGATGACTAGATTGCTTGTTTGGTATGTGCGGTGCAAAAACAGAAACTTTTACCCTAGTGCGTGAATTTACATTTTTTTACTGGAACGTGCAAAAATTCTAAATTTTTTACACAGCATGACAACGCAAATTGTTTATTTTGCTCTAATTTTTTAGAAATTTTATACAGAAGTATACTCAAAGTTTAGATTGCTACAGATTGTTCTGTTTTTGACAGATTCTATTGTTGATGCATTGTTTTGCTTGTTTTGATGGAACTATGGAGTGTATCGAGTGGTATAAACCAGGAGAAGTTAGAATGCATGAGGGATAATGCAAAGATAAAATATGAATGGGTTTGCAACAACACTTAAAGTAGTGATTTGCTTTAGTATACTAACGGATCTCACAGAGGTTTTGTTAAAGTTTTGTGTGGACGAAGTGTTCAAAGATCGAGGAGGTCCCGATATGAGGAGAAGAAGGAGAGGCAAGAGTTCAACCTTGGGGATGACCAAGGCACCCCAATTAAATATTCAAGGAGACTCAAGCGTCTAAGCTTGGGCATATGCCCCGGAAGGCATCCCATCTTTCTTCAAAAAGTATCAGCATGTTTCAGTTTTTGTTTTGTTCATGTGATATGCGTAAATCTTGGAGCATTGTGTGCTTTTTATTTTTATTTCAATAATGCATCATGCTGGTATGAGATAGTCCTTGGTTAATTTATAGAATGCTCATTGCACTTCACTTATATCTTTTGAGTATGGCTTTATAGAATGCTTCATGTGCTTCACTTATATCATTTAAAGTTTGGGTTGCCTGTTTCTCTTCACATAGAAAACCGTTATTTGTAGAATGCTCTTTTGCTTCACTTATATTTATTAGAGCATGGGTGTGGGATGTATATACGAACGAAAATGTTTTCCCTATAGTGACTGTGTGGGATGTACATACGAATGAAAACGTACTTCTTGGATTGACTATGTGGGATATACATAAGAACGGAAACGTATTCCTTGGACCGACTCGTGGAATGTATATAACAAACGGAAACGTTTGTCTGGGACTGACTGTGTGGGATGTACTTACGACCGGAACTGATTGGACCTGTATAATTGTATTTGATCGCTCGTCCATCACACACGATCTCATTTTGCCCAGCGTGTGTGACCCGAGGGCCTATCCCCGACAGTTTCTGGGTCGTGTGGGAAGGACCCCCTATCCCTCACACTCACTTGGCGATGGTTCAAAATGCAATCGCGGCAAGGGGTTAGAAACCATTTGTATAGCACCTCGCTGTACCAGTGCCATGGTAGGCATTCATGCCAGGTTTGAATGAATTCCGAAAACATATGCAAGTTGTGTCACATTCGGTCATTTTTTATCGAGAAAAGACCAGAAAATGCAAGAATTGTCGAAAACTCATAAACCTTGTCATGCTAACTTGAATTGATCATATAAGCTCATGGAAAAAATTGGAGTCATTTTATGGAAGCCGAAAAAATACTCTCAAACGGACCCTTTTGTCTTACCCGGATACTCTCCATTGAATATAGTCTATTTTTGGACATGTATTAAATGACCCCGACTATTGTAAGCAGGTGCGCATGCCCATGGTAGGCATCCATGTCAGATTTGAACGGATGCCGACACCATATGGAAGTTGCGTCATGTTCGACCATTTATCGACCATTTTGCACCGAGAAAACTCCAGTAAATACAAATTGTCCAAAACTCAAACAACTTGGCATGATGCTTTGAATTGATCATATAACCTCATAAAAAATTGAGTTTAGTTGACGGATGACAAAAAAACGCTCTCAAACGGACCATTCTGGGGCCATTTAAGGGATGTCGAGAAACAACATACTCCCAAACGGACACTTCTCGCCTACGCGGATACACTCCGTTTAACATGGTCTATGTTTTGGATATGTATGAAATGAAACCAACTTTTGCCAGCAGGTGGGCATATACCCATGGTAGGCATTCATGCTAGGTTTGCACAATTTCCGAATTGTATGCAAATTGCATCACGTGCGGCCATTATCGGTCATTTTTCACCGAGAAAACTTCAGAATGTACATAGGTTGTTCGCACGAGGTTTTCTTTCCTAGGTTGTTTGCACGAGTTTTTTTGCTCAATTTTTCTCCTCCCTTTGTCTTAGAGTTTACGGATTTTAAAACCCTAGAAATCAAAACAGTTTACGTGTTTAAAATATGATTTATGAATTTAAACAATATTGTGGATTTAAAATAGTTCGTTCATCTGACAAAAAGTTCATGGATTATAAACACAAATGATAACGCCCACACGTGTGGCACGAAGCAATCTGGCCCAAACACCTCTATTACCATCCATTTTTCCACGTCAAAAGTGATGACATCATCGAGAATCTTTTTGGTTTTCACACTTAAAAATGTTTTATCTCCTAAATAAAAAATCTGATTAAAAATCCGTTTTCACCATTATATCCGTCTCGGCGAGATCTTCAAAACTAGATCACATGTTGATATGTTGGATGACTTTTTTGGCCAAAAGTTGCCATGATGTTTACACTAAACATTCCAAAGTGTTTACACTAAAGTTTCCATTATATGTTTCATCTTATTTTCTCTCTAGATTTTAAAGCTGCCATTGTATTTCAACTACTTTCATGGCAAATTTTGTTAATTGAGCATAGCAATTTATAGTAGATAACCACGGCAAATTTACTACATGGATCATGGAAATTTTTAGTAATTCATCATGGCAAATCTAGTTTATAGATCATGGCAAATTTATTTTACAGATCATGACAATTTTAGTATTTTGACCATGGCAATTTTAGTTTTTTTACCATAAAACTTATTTTTTGTATGGACCATGGCAAATTTTAGTGCATGTATCATGGCAAATTTAAGGAATTCACCATGGCAAATTTAAGCAATTCACCATGGCAATTTTATTTTATGGCTGATGGCAAATTTAAGTCATTGATCATGCATTTTTAAAATAATTTGACGATGAAATTATTTTTAATTATGAACCATGTTAAAATTATTTCATGGATCATGGCAAATTTCAGTAATTCATCATGGCAAGTTTAGTTTCTTAATTTTCTTTTTCATAATATGTCAAAATTTACTTCAACGTAGAAAAAACGTAGTTGAGACATATCGTGGCAATTTCAATGTAAAAAGCATGGCAACTTATTTGCAATAGAGATGACAACTTTTAACAAAAAAAAGTCATCGAAACATATTGATATGAGATCTAGTTTTGAAGATCTCGCCACGATGAATTTGATGGTGAATACAGATTTTCAATCGGATATTTCATTTAAGAGATAAAATAGTTTAAAAACTAAAAAATCCAAAAAGGTTTCCACATGCATGCATGCGGTGGCGTGGCAATCTATTTGGCTATAGAGATGTGTGGTGCGCCTCCATCCCTACCACACATGTGGCATATATCATCGTTCTTTATAAAATGAGCAATTTGAAGAAGGTTCATGAATTTAAAGAAAACATCACAAATTTGAAAAAAGTTTGCAAATATGAAAAAAGTTCACCAATTTTTAAAAAGTGCTTCAATTTGAAAAAAAATATCACAAAATTTAAAATAAGTACACGAATTTCACAAAAGTTTAAAATTTTGAAAATTCATGACATTTGACAAAGAACATGAAATTTTGAATTTTCATGGACTTTTAAAAAATCATGGATTTAAAAAAAATCAATTATCTTTTTAAAAAATATTCATGGATTTGAAAAAGTTCACATGTTTTAAAAAATGTAAAAATTGGGACAACTTCAAGGATTGGGAAAACGTTCATGTGTTTGAAAAAAGTTTATGAATTTTAAAATCACGAAGTTAAGAAATTATACATGGATTTGAAACGAAGTTCTCGAATTTAAGGAAAGTCCATTATTTTAGGAGAAAATATGAAATTAAAAACAGAAAAGAAAATGAAACAAAGAAGGAGAAAGAGAAAACAAGCAGTAGAAAAATTGTCAGACAAAACTAAAAAAAGAATACAAGGCATTGCCTTTTTGTTAGCATCACTCTGATGGCACTAGACGGGCCATGGCCCATAAACATTCGTAGGACGCGTGGCAGGGACGGATCTAGGGGGGTGTCGTGTGTGCCATGGCACCTCCTCCAGAATTGTAAAATAATTTTTCATACATACATAACACTAAATATTCATCAAGTTTTTGTTATTTTAAGACTATTTATTGAGATTATGATGATGTTTACTATAAACTTTGAACTATGGCACCCCAAGCCTGCGATTCTAGGTCCGCCACTAACGCGTGGGTACATAGGTTGTTCGCACGAGTCTTTTAGTACATGAACACCCCAAAAGTTGTAGTGGGCACGGCCGCACAAGCTGTCCCAGTTGGTTACTGCCACTAGATCGATACAAAGAGGTAATAAGTTTGAATCTCACTAGCCGCATCTATTTTTGAATATTAAAAATATTAATGGGCCGAGCCAAGGACGTGTGGGTAAGTTTATTCACACAGTTGAGCTCCCCAAACTACGGCGTATACGGTGGGCAACCCACCCCATCATACATATGAAAGTGGATACGACGAGTGAACCCATTATGTGTTTAGTGGGGGGTAGATCGGGTAGGTCTAGCAGACCGAGACATAAGCGATTCTCGGTCAACAAGCAAAGTGTCATACATTTTTCTCGAAAAAAGAAGAAGCAAAATGCCATACTCATAGCGAGAACATGTTGATAGTAATTTGATAAGGAAATTCAAAGTTTAACTGTCATTATCAGCACGGGCAATCAATCACGACCAAAGGCGGCGACCATGGGCTCCAAGTCCTTCTGACAACAGCACCTGTCTTCGCTCAAGCAGTGGGGATTTTTTGTGAAACCAGTTTGAGCACATAGAGGCACACACTTGTTGTGCGTGCATGGTACATCATAAACCGTAATATAGTAATCTACAATGGAAAAAATATCAGCACGACTACATTTCCATAATATAAGATCATTTTGCAAGACGGAGGGAGTACTTAATTAATGTTAAAGAGTAGGCTTGTATGTAACATGACACTTGTCACGATGGGTGTATTGCGTGGGTGTATTACATGCGTATTGTGTGTATACCGGTAGGTTGTTAGACTAGTAGATCTTATCTCTTGTATAGCTTGGAGTAGAGGTCAAGACTAGAAACAACCTGTCGATCCTGTAATCTTTCCTCTATATTAACACGCACGCGTCCCTGCCAAGGTGCATATGCTTAAACCTTTTCTTCTTTCATGGTAATTAGAGCCTACCTCGAATTCATCCATGGCAAGCTCTTCGGCGAACTCCTTCCCCTCATCTCCGTTTGCACACATCGCAACAGAGAAGCTTACGAGAGGGAACGAAGCGCTATGGCGCGCCACCATGCTCTCAGCCATCCGGGGAGCGCAGATGGCGTCCTTCCTCGACGTCGAGCAGGTGGTGCCCCCGACGACCATTGAAGTCACCAGCGACGACGACAAGACCAAGTCCAAGGCCCCCAATCCAGAGTTCGGCACGTGGTATGCGCGTGATCAGCAGGTGTTCTCTTACCTGTTGACCACGCTGCCCCGCGAGATGGCCATCCAGGTGGCGACGTGCCACACTGCAGCAGAGCTGTGGAACACGGTGCATGGGATGCTGGCATCGCATACCCGTGCGCAGATCGTCAACGTCAGAATCGCGTTGGCAAACCTCGAGAAGGGCAACATGACTATCACTGAATACGTTGGTAAGGTCCGAACCCTTTGTGATGAATTAGCTGTTTCAGGGAAGAGGGTGGACGAGGAGGATGTTGTCTCTCACATCCTCGCTGGACTCGACGAGGAGTTCAACCCCGTGGTATGTGCCATGTGCTCTAGGGTTGAGCCTGTCGGGGTCCCAGAGCTGTACTCGCAGCTCCTGAGCTTCGAGACTCGCATGAATCTGCATGGCGGGTCCTCTCAGTCATCGGCGAACGTGGCGACACGCGGGCACTTCAACAACAAAAACGGCAACGATCGCGGCGGTGGTGACCGCGCTGACCGTTGCCGCGACTTCAACAACAGGCAAGGTGGCGGCGGTGATTGTGGCCGTGGAACCTTCCCCAAGCCACCTAATCATGGCAACCCAGGAGGCAACAACAGCAGCGGCGGCAACTACAACAACAACGCCGGCAAACCAACGTGCCAGATCTGCGACAAGGTTGGTCACCCAGCGTGGAAGTGCTGGAAGCGTTATGACTCCTCCTATCAAGGGGGGGGGGGAGGAACGCTCTGCAAACATGGCGGCTCCGCAGTATGGCGTCGACACCAACTGGTACCTGGACAGTGGTGCGACGAACCATATCACAGGAGACCTAGAGAAGCTCACCATCCGGGATCGGTACATTGGAGATGATCAAATTCACACAGCAAGTGGATCAGGTATGGCTATAGCACATATTGGTCAATCTCATATTTATACCCCCGAACGTGATCTTCTCCTCAAAAATGTCTTACATGTTCCTGTGGCTGACAAGAGTTTAATCTCTGCAAGCCGACTTGCTATTGACAACAATTCTTTCGTTGAAATTCATCCCTATTATTTTCTTGTAAAGGATCGGGGAACGAGGAGGGTTTTGCTGCAAGGCAGGGGTAGGAGAGGCTTATACCCTGTCAAACACATGGGACAAGGCACCAAGAAGCACATGCTCAGTGCCACACCCTCCTCGGATAAGTGGCACCGGCGCCTAGGGCATCCTTCATGAACCATAGTTAGCAAAATAATTAGCAAGAATAAGCTCCCATGTGTTAAGTTGTTCAATTCTGAAGTTATTTGTGATTCTTGTCAACTAGGCAAAAGCCATCAGTTGCCTTGTCCGAACTCAATAAGTGAATCAAAGTTCCCTTTGGAACTTTTTTTTCTGATGTGTGGGGTCCAGCTGTTGAATCAGTAGGCAGAAAGAAATACTATGTGAGCTTTATAGATGATTTCAGTAAGTTCACGTGGATCTACCTAATCAAACATAAGTCAGAAGTTTTCCAGAAATTTCGTTACTTCCAAAATCTTGTTGAACGTCAATTTGATCGCAAAATTCTTGTTCTCCAAACAGACTGGGGAGGAGAATATGTGAAGCTAAATTCTTTCTTCACAAAAGTTGGGATAGCTCATCACGTTTCTTGCCCTCATGCACACCAGCAAAACGGGCCAGCAGAACGTAAACATCGACATATTGTCGAGGTTGGTCTCTCCCTCCTAGCTCAAGCAGGCATGCCTCTTAAATTCTGGGATGAGGCTTTCATTGCTGCTACATACCTCATCAACAGATTACCAAGCAAAGTGATCAACTTTGAAACCCCTCTTGAAAAACTATCCCATGAGAAGCCTAATTATTCTTCTCTTCGCATCTTTGGATGTGCTTGCTGGCCGAATCTATGTCTGTATAATACCCACAAGCTCCAATTCCGCTCCAAACAATGCGTCTTCTTGGGCTACAGTAACTTGCACAAAGGTTTTAAGTGCTTAGACATCTCTTCCGGCCGAGTTTATATTTCCAGGGATGTTGTGCTTGATGAAACAGTGTTCCCTTTTTCCACTTTGCATCCCAATGCCGGTGCACGCCTACGTGCTGAAATTCTTCTTCTTTCTTCGGAGCTTTTGAATCCACCTAATCATGGGGGGGGGGGTAAATATGCTAATGATCATTTGGCTAATAGTCATAATCCTGATGCTAATGGAAACAGTGAAAAAACGTTGTTCAAATCTGTGATTTTATGCAGAATTCATCTTGTAGTACATGCGCTGGACACGAGGTGGATTCGGCTGACACAATCCAGGGCACGGTTCCCGAGAGATCTGGTGCAGGTGGCGCAGGAGCAGACGCGGCGGATCCCGGTGTGGATTCCCCTATGCGCAACGGGACAAACCAGTCCCTGCCTGACACGTCATCAGGCGCTGCAGCGCGGTCGGGCGGGACGGCCCCGCGCCTGTCGCCATCCGCCAGTTGGCACGAGCCGGCTGGGTGTGTGTTGCCCGCCCCGCGGGCGCATGATGGCGCTGACAACCCCGTGTGGGCCTCTGATCGCGGTCGTCGAGGACGATTCGCCCACGCCAGTACGAGGAGGCGGCCCGCCCTCCAGATCTTCTGCGGCTGCTGGATCGCCTGTGCATGTTGGAGCCGGATCCACTGTGGCCGCCGGTGTGTCCAGCACAAGTGCAACTACACGTGTGACACGCTCGCAACGAGGTATTTTCAAACCGTTGGTACCCAAAGATGGCACGGTCAGGTACAATAAGAACTTTAAATTTGCAAACTTTGCTGCCACCGGTGAACCAGAAAATGTGATAGAAGCCTCGAATGATAAGAGTTGGAAAAATGCTATGAATATTGAGTATGATGCACTAGTAAAAAAATCAGACGTGGTATCTAGTTCCACCTAAGCCAGGGAGGAATATTATTGATTGTAAGTGGGTGTATAAAATCAAGAAGAAAGATGATGGTATAGTAGACAGATACAAAGCTAGGTTAGTAGCTAAAGGTTTTAAACAACGTTATGGTATTGACTACGAGGACACCTTCAGTCAGTAGTGAAGGCTGCTACTATCAGGCTTGTTCTGTCTATTGCTGTTTCCAGGGGATGGAGTCTTCGCCAACTGGATGTACAGAATGCGTCTTTGCATGGCGTGCTCGAGGAAGAGCTCTACATGCGACAACCACCAGGTTTTGAGCACAGTTCTAAGCCACACCATGTATGTAGGCTGGACAAGGCTTTGTATGGGTTGAAGCAGGCGCCAAGAGGGTGGTACTCTAAGCTGAGCTCAAAACTGCAACAACTTGGTTTTCGGCCATCAAAAGGAGACACTTCTTTGTTCTTCTTCAGAAAAGGAAAGGTGACAACTTTTATGTTAATTTATGTTGATGACATAATTGTTGCTAGCTCTTCACAAGATGCCACTTCAGCCTTGTTAAGAAACTTAAAAAGTGAATTTGCACTTAAGGACTTGGCAGAGTTGCACTATTTTCTAGGCATTGAGGTTAAGAAGGTGCAAGATGGTATTTTGCTCACTCAAGAAAAATATGCTTCAGATATATTAAAGCGTGTTGGAATGAAGGATTGTAAACCTTCCAGTACGCCTATGTCCACCACTGAAAAGTTGTCTTTGCATGAAGGGAAATTGTTAAGTCCAGAAGAGGGAACTAGGTACCGAAGCATAGTTGGAGCACTTCAGTATCTAACACTGACAAGGCCAGATATTTCATTCTCTGTTAATAAGGTTTGTCAGTTTTTGCATGCACCCACTTCTTTGCACTGGACAGCTGTAAAAAGGATTTTAAGATACATACAAGGAAGCATTGGAACCGGCTTAAAATTATGTAAGTCTTCATCAACTGCTGTAAGTGCCTTCTCTGATGCAGACTGGGCTGAATGTCCTGATGACAGAAAATCCACGGGAGATTTTGTTGTTTTCCTTGGTTCTAACCTCATATCATGGCATGCAAAGAAACCGGCAACTGTCTCACGCTCCAGTACTGAAGCAGAATACAAGCCTTTGGCAAATGCAACGGCTGAGGTAATGTAGATTGAAACATTACTTGATGAGTTGGGTATTCACAGATCACATGTATCATTTTTGTGGTGTGATAATCTTGGTGCAACATATCTGTCAGCGGATCATGTGTTTCATGCAAGGACAAAACATATAGAGATTGATTTTCACTTTGTTCATGAAAGAGTTGCACAAAAATTGTTGGAGATAAAGTTTATTCCAACCGGAGATCAAGTTGTTGATGGTTTCACTATACCACTTCAAGTTCGACAATTACGAGCCTTCAAGAACAATCTAAACCTTGACATGTTGAGATTGAGGGAGGATGTTAAAGAGTAGGCTTGTATGTAACGTGACACTTGTCACGATGGGTGTATTGCGTGGGTGTATTGCGTGCGTATTGGCAGGTTGTTAGACTAGTAGATCTTATCTCTTGTATAGCTTGGAGTAGAGGTCAAGACTAGAAACAACCTGCCAATCCTGTAATCTTTCCTCTATATTAACATGCACGCGTCCCTGCGAAGGTGCATACGCTTGAACCCTTTCTTCTTTCACTTAATTGTCTATCCACCTCTTTCAGCGTCACAGGAAAGCATCATGGCGGCCATCACCACCATCACGGCTGCCAGGCATGCAATGCTTGTGTTTCTCTTGCTAAATGCCATGACAAGATGTAAGACTACCGATCACTGCTATTCTTTGGATGTTTGGTCTTCTTGATAATGTGTTCAAGGGCATCCCCTTCTGTTGGAGTTTATATAGAGGGGAGAAGCACTCACGCGGATTAAAATCCAGCCTGCCTGTGTTTATGGTGGTACTTAATTACCCCGTAATTTTAGGTGGGAGTTAATGCATTAATATTTTTCCAATCTTCAAAACATAAAAAACGATATTTAGTTAATACAATATTAATGGATAATTAACACCTCTTTTGGGTAATCGCAGCGTACCGGTTACCATATGTCTCTCCATCCATACACCGCTCAGTTTATGGTGGTACATCCCATATATGTCCGAACGGGACGAGTTCAGGAAACTTTTGGGCCTCCAAAGCGGTCGGTCATATTTGGCAAGACCGGTGTGAACATCCGAAATCCCCCACTCTGGCCTCAAATCAGGAGGTGGTCTAGGGAGGTCCGGACGTCAACCGCGTCTGCGTCCGACATCCCGATGCCACCCGAAAACCCCTTCCGGCTTCCGTTTTTTCTTTTCACAATTTGCCAAACACTTCCCGTGTCTGACCCCGCCCTGTCCACCGTAAATGCCGCCATCCCCACCCGTTCAGCCCTCTACCGCCGTCACGATGGATCCACCGGACACTACCAACTTGTTCGTCATCCCACCCAACCCACCACCAAATATGAAGACTATCAAAAGACAAGGCCGATGGATGAGGGCTTAGGGAGAAGGCTAAGGAGGCGAGGGTGGCTGGTGTGGTCACCTGAGCCGTAGCTCTTGCTCCACAGTGGACCGCCATGCCGGTGTCTCCAAGTTAGTAAAGATGGTGAAGGCAGCGAGGCAAGAGATGGCCGTTATCCGCTGGCCAGATGACAGTATTCCCACGAGCATCTTTGCCCTCTCAGGCAAGCTGAAGCAGGGCCCGATTCATGACAACCGGTGTAGACAATCCGATGTATGTGAGGGAGCACGGATGGTGCTGGCACTGTTGAAGGCGCATCATTAGAAAGTCAACCTCATGGCCATCATCGCGGCGATGCCGGTTGGTCCAGATGGTTCCTCAATCCATCCACAGACTGTCTCCATCGACGTCCTTGCTTACACCTTCAAGGTCGACAAGTATTTCTCAATAACCGGAATAATAGAGTAGATTAAATGTAGCATGTAATGTCCTTGGGATGCCGAGTAGGAAACTTTCTAAAATTTTCGCAAGTTTGAATGTGTCGGTTCAAAATTTTCCCCATTTGGGAGACCGTCTATTGACCATTTGATACTTCGACCAGGGCATTTCACTTATCCCTCTCAGGCGAACTCTCAGGTGAAGGAAATTTGGCTGTCAAATCAAAAAAATGAAATGGAAGACTAATCTTGTTTACACTATTTTTTATCAGGAGGCAGCTAACAATATTATGCAGGTTCCAATAATTCAATCTGAAGGGAAATATATTCTATGCTGGAAACTGCATCACTCAGAAAAATGCTCATCAAAATCTGCTTACAAAGCTAAATTACAGGACCTGCACAGATTAAGCAGATTGTAAAGCATAATGGTGCCTCGAGTACAATTATTTGCATGGAGGGCGATTCCAGGTTAAACGGGTAGGTATTATATTCTCCTCCCAAATCAAATATTTATGTGCAAACTCATAAAAACAGACTCTTGGATTACATGGTGCAAAGTTTACACTGATGCTGCATGGACTAACAGCTTCAACAAATCCAACGTAGCTCCAAAGAAAACAGGAATAGGAATTCACATTCATAGCAGCAGCTGGACCTACACTTCAGCCAGAAGCCTTAGCATTCCAGGTTGCAGCATAAAGATCATTTTCCTGGTGGACAACTTGACACTAACTCAGGCAGCAGCATCAAAGAACATTCTCCATTCTCCTGGGCACTGGGATATTACAAGCCAGCCTGCTAGCACAATTCTTTCTCACAGTAGCTCGAGCTCGTCATCATCCCGCTCCCGCATCAGGTTGTCCATGATCATGTCGCTCGACCTCCCTGCCCCTCGTCCCTCGGGGTCCGCTCCAGCGGGATGGCCTCGTAGACCTCCTTCACCACCTCCGCCATGCATAGCCGGCGCCGGGCGTCCACGCCGATGCACCGTACCGCCGTCTCCGCCACCTTCCACACCGAGTGCACGCCCCAATACTCACCCGCGATCGCCGGGTCCACCACCGCCTCGATGTCCCCGCTCTCGTAGTAGAACTTGGCCTGTGTACATATCGTTTTAGTTTTTCCATGTCAGTAACACAAGCCACTGAAGAGTGAAAGAGAATGAATGTGACTAACTCAACAATGGACCAATGTCGTGGAAGTGGTCGCCGAAGGTCATGTCGACGGAGATGGGCTACCGCCCCGAGATGAGCTCCAGCAGGATGATCCCAAAGCTGTACACGTTGCTCTTCTCCGCCAGCTGCTGAGAGATGTAGTACCTGCTTTTTTTCCAAAGTGCACACATGCATATATATGTTACTACTCTGAATCTTCCCACTTCTGTATGTTGTAGTAGCAGTGAACTAATTGAACTGCAATTTGAAGGTGAGTGTGAGCACTTACTGTGGATCCAGTCAGCCCAGCGTGCCGCGGACACTGGTGGATGCTCCGTGGGACTCCTCCACAACTAGCTTCGACAGCCCAAAGTCGGAGACCTTGGCTCTCATCTCCTTGTCCAGCGGGATGTAGCTCGCCTTGATGTCCCGGTGGATGATCGACGGCGTGCACCCGCTGTGCAGGTACTCGGTCCCTGTATTGCATTATTAGAGTATATATATGCTTACATATCTAAGCAGTGGCGGAACTTCATGTAGACCAATGGGGGCAATGCCCCCCCCCCCCCCCCCCCTTAACTTTTAGAACCATTGAAGAATATGCTCTATTTTAGGCCTAACTAATGTTTAAACTAGAGATTAGCCCCTCCTTCCCTATTAATTTGCCTCCCTTCAGCAAATGGCCCTCTCTTGGATTATGCTCAAGCTCCGCCACTGTATCTAAGGACGTGAAATTTCTGCACACAGGCACACATGAGTTCGCTATCAGCACGGTTGAAGAGCGTGCTTGGATCTGTTCTGTTATGGCCTGGTTGCGATACGCAAGGTACACTAAAATTGTAAATGGCGAAATACGTACAGTTCTGATATGCGACTATACATTCATGAATACAATGATGAGCTATGAAGTGTTGGGATGCAGGCTTCAGTGGACAAAGGAGGACAGTACGCATCATTAATTAATTGCAACATATGTTATAACTTTGTTCATGGCCAACGCACTGTGGATTCTTTTTGCAGCCGATGCTGACGGTGCTTATGACAGAGTCCCATTCAAAAGGAATTTTTCAAAACCCGGCCTCATTGGAGCTCGCCTCCAAAAGGGAATTTCGTGTTTAGATCACTATTTTTATATTAGATTAGACTCGTGAACTTTGACTGATCCAATGAAGCACAAGAAGCACTGTAATATTGGCCACTCCAATGAAGCAAGCATGTAGGTCGTCGGAAATTACTTTTGGATTCCAGGCTTCACTGATCCCTTTTTTCCTTTTTCTTAGATTTTAAAAATACATGCTACACGAACGGAAGAAGCACTACAATCATGGCGGGTGATATCAGTGGAAACTGGGCACAAATTTCTATTAGATTGCAACAAATTCGAGCTCACAAATTTCTATTAGATTGCAACAAATTCAAGTTGTGGGGTACAAGTTTCCGTCACATCAAAGGAAAATGGAAACTTCAATTATTCTGGAAGCACGCAGACATACTTTTGGAAAAGCTAATTTTTTTTAAATAATACTTTTTTTGTAAATTACAGAAATATTACGCTGAAAAAAGAATTTTCAAAAACAATACACCGTCGGCCCGTTGCAGGCCGACTGAGCCCAGTCAGCCCACAGCAGGCCGACTGGTGGCCCATCAGCTTGCTGCTGGCCGATTGGGCTGTCGGCGACCAGATCAGGCCCAGTCGGCCTGCAGTTGGCCGATAGGCCTGCAGTGGGCCGACTAGGCTTGCAGTGGGCCGACTGGTGCATGGCCAGCATTTTTTTTCGAACGATCGGTTGTTTATTTTGTAAAACTTTGACGTATTCCGCAGAACCCTTTCCCGCCACCCATTTCCCGCCACCCGTTTCCCGCCACCCCTTTCCCGCCACCCATTTCCCGCCAACCCTTTCCCGCCACTCGTTTCCCGCCACCCGTTTCCCGGCACCCGTTTCCCGCCACCCATTTCCCGCCAACTCTGTCCCGCCACCCGTTTCCCGCCACCCATTTTCCGCCATACTGGAGCTCGCTTTCCCGCCACCCATTTCCCGCCACCCGTTTCCCTCCACCCCTTTCCCGCCAACCCTTTCCCGCCACTCGTTTCCTGCCACCCGTTTCCCGGCACCCGTTTCCCGCCACCCATTTCCCGCCAACTCTGTCCCGCCACCCGTTTCCCGCCACCCATTTCCCGCCATACTGGAGCTCGCTTTCCCGCCACCCATTTCCCGCCACCTGTTTCCCGCCACCCATTTCCCGCCAACCCTTTCCCGCCTCTCGTTTCCCGCCACCCGTTTCCCGGCACCCGTTTCCCGCCACCCATTTCCCGCCAACTCTTTCCCGCCACCCTTTTCCCGCCACCCATTTCCCGCCATACTGGAGCTCGCTTTCCCGCCATTTTCTCCTGTCTAACTATAAAACCCCCTTCAGACGGAGGTGGATAAGCATTGCAGTGTAGTGTAGTTGAGATGTCCCATTATCCTTTCGATCGTAGTTTTCACCCTGGGATGAGCAGGACTCTTCTGAGGCTAGCTACCGATTTCAGGATGGATAATAGGATAGTTCCATGGGACGAACTCACCGGTAGTGACACCATAATGAATGAGTTGGCTCACCAATTACGTAGGTCTGGGTGGCCTGAAAGGACCTATGAGGAGGTACGTAAAGAACTTCTTAGGTTGCATGACAGGTGGAAGAAGGTAGTGGTGCCGAAGAGTGAAACTTTCAGAAGGATTGCAGCAAATAATCCATGTTTATGGACTGAGGAGAGCGAGGACGAAGATGATATCTTCATGCCGCCGCTTCCGGGTTCTGCATCGTCGAAGGGCAAGAGTTCTTCATCATCGAAGGGCAAGGTTTCTGCATCGTCGAAGGGCAAGAGTTCTTCATCGTCGAAGGGCAAGAGTTCTTCATCGTCGAAGGGCAAGAGTTCTGCATCGATCGAGGATGACGATGATGACTTCATGTAGTTTTTATGCTGTATGTTGTGAGTTCAGTTACGTGCCATTTAATTTAGATGTAGTTCTATCTAGTTGTTTGTAATGTCTCGTTGTATGAATATTATGTTCTATCTAAATATGATCTTGTAGTTCCGATAACAGAGTACTAAAATAGAGTAGGCATATGTCTCGTACATAAGTACATAGTCATTTGTCTCATACATAGAATAGACATAATTCTGACACAGAAATAGATGGTAATGTCTCTACTGATAGATAGGAGCGTCAGTGACGACGTCTGGCCTGGCGGGGAGGCGGATCTCGAATGACAAATTCATCACATATAACTCGGTTTCCTGTAGCAATGCAACTCAGCAACCCTTTTCCATTCCCATTCGCTCAGCATTTCTTGAATCTTGCCATCATCAATTATGTCAATCAATTTTCTTTCCCCAGGGCCATCTGACTGCTTCCTGCTGACGTAGTACACAAAATCGTCTTCCTTCAACCCTTGCTTCAACATGAATGTAGTCTTCAACCAATCAAAAGTGATGTCCACTTCACTAACTTGCACAACAGTTGGAGAAAAGCCTTGGACATGAACAATAGGGCTAAGCATCCACTGAGTACCCTTAGCCATCTGCAACACACATATCGCATTGAGTACCTAACCTACCCCTTAATATCCCCACTAACAAATATTAGACATGTATATATATTACCAAGCTATATATTACAGAATATTAACGGAGCAACTAACACAACACCCACCTACAAGTATATTACGAATATTTGCCGTAGCAACTACAAATATTGACAGATTAATATATTTGACTGGACTGCCTATATTACGGACCTTTTTTCTGGACTACTACATATACTGACACTCCTAAATACTTGACATTGACATATAGGACGGATTATTACCGGAGCAACTACACATTTTTACACAACTAATTAGTTGACATCTAAATATATTAACAAATACTACCGGAGCACCTACGAAAAATAAAATGTGGGCTGAAATATACCCTTGAAGCATGTGTGCGAACGAAGAACGACGAACGGCGGCCACCAAACTGCCGGTGCTCCGGCTCCAACGAAGAACGACGAACAACAGCTTCACCTCGACCACACTGCCCCAACTTCACCACCACACTGCAATGCTTATCCAGCTCCGTCTAAAGGGGGTTTTATAGGTAGAGAGGAGAAAATGGCGGGAAAGAACGACTGCGGTAAGGTGGGAAAGGGTTGGCGGGAAACGGGTGGCGGGAAACAGGTGGCGGGAAAAAGTTGGCGCGAACATATGGCGGGAAAGGGTTCTTCATCATCGAAGGGCAAGGTTTCTGCATCGATCGAGGATGACGATGATGACTTCATGTAGTTTTTATGCTGTATGTTGTGAGTTCAGTTACGTACCATTTAATTTATTTGTAGTTCTATCTAATTGTTTGTAATGTCTCGTTGTATGAATATTATGTTCTATCTAAATTTGATCTTGCAGTTCCGATAACAGAGTACTAAAATAGAGTAGGCATATGTCTCGTACATAAGTACATAGTCATTTGTCTCATATATAGAATAGACATAAGTCTCACACAGAAATAGATGGTAATGTCTCTACTGATAGATAGAAGCGTCAGTGACGACGTCTGGCCTGGCGGGGAGGCGGATCTGGAATCGGGGACCATCCCAACCTGTCGGGTGCCCTAACGTGACGAGGAGGAATCTCAGACTCTCCCTGGTCATGCTGTGTATCCTGTGTGGGGCCTGGTGGAGGAGTCGAAAACATGTTCATCCACTGGGTGTGCTGCGACATCTGAGCCTGTATGTTGTCCTCGGGATGTTGATCACTCCCCCACGTATCATGTGATGCCGACATAGACGCCTGATATCCATAGGCTCCTACGCGATGGAACGTATCATCATGAAGAATGAGGTCGCGTCAATTAATATTGAAAACAGTAAATATGAAGACACATACCTGCTGGGTGTGACGTCTGCTCTGGCTCAAACACGAAACTGGACGAGGGACCGTGCTGCTGTGGCTGTGGAGAAAACACGAAGCTCGACGAGGGACCATGTTGCTGTGGCTGTGGAGGAAACACGAAGCTTGACGTGGGACCATAGTGCTGCGGGTGCCACGTAGAACTGCCAGGTTGGTCAGGACGGGGTGGCCTGGGTGTCGGCTGATGTGCTAGACGTGGACGTGGTTGATGTCGGTGCATGGAGTGACGCGGCTGCTCCTGCTGGTGCTGAACAACATCGGTTCTCCGGGTGCACGTGATAGCCTCGTACACAGTCCGTATCTTATTCTGAATTCTTTCCAAAAAGGGCTGTACCACTGGACGATGCTGAAGAAGAGGTCCAGACGATAGTGATCGTCCAAAGGTGGTCACGTCGTCGTAGAGTTCGCGTGTCAAGGTAGCCTGCAAATTTCCATGACGATTAATAATGTATGTCTCTTGCACGTCAAAGTATGTGACAACATTACGTAAAGAAAATATATCTTACCGCATACTGCCTAGAGCCGGAAGTATCATAGCTCGGGTACATATCCGACGGAGTAGGATCCGGTATCTCCTCTGGGTGGGAGTACTCAACAATGCGTAACCGTGTTCCGGTCATGTAGCGCCGCAAATAGAGATTGAATTCATCGAGATCGAAATTGTGATTCTCGTGCCATAGATTTGTGTTTGCTGTCTCCCATTCTATAACATACGGCTCTAGTCTAACTAGCCAGTCAGCAGTTGTCGTGTTCATGCCCTTCCTTGTCGTCCTAAAATTGTGGTGTGTGTTCAACAATTACCTAAAGCTTCGAATGGAGTACTATGAAAGATAATGCAACATTGAAAAACTGGTTAATACCTGTGGATGTGTGCTGGCAGCGGGTTCTCTATAGGGGGAGGTAGCTCCAGCTGCAGAAGACCAAATTGCCTCATAACCCTCTGTTGTGCCATCTCCTCGACGAAGACATCGAAGATGATCTTAGATTTTGTCATCCAGTAATCTCGGTCCCTTGTGCATAGCACAGACATACCAGCAGGGTATCTCGCTTGTATGGCTGCTTCCGTGTAGGGCTGCCAGATGACCCCGGTGTACGCATCGAACTGCTCGTTCAATGCTGTGTATGCCTTCCTGGTCTGATCACTAGCAAAGCGTCTCTGCAGACCGAAAGTAGGCATGTCGATGCCGTCAACATCAAACATGGCGTCTATAGGCTCATGAACACGTACATCTGGTCGCCCTATAGAGAACCTCTCCCACGACCACAGCTGTAGGAATAGAGGGCATCCAAGAAGGGCTGGCTTTCTCGATGTAAGCTGGCAACCGTTGCACATACCTCGGTATGTAGCCGCTAAGACCGCCGAACCCCAACTCCTCTGTCTGATCTGATCCGCCGTCTGAGCGCTCGCTATCTCGAGTGCCATAGGGATATAGAGGGCGCTAATAGTGGTGACATGGTTCTCCGTGAACATCACCTTGCCAAAAAGCCACAGTAAGTAGGCCTCCAGGCTCCGAGTGATCTGTTCCGCAGTCAACGGCGCCCGGAAGTTCTGGATCTGCATTAAGTGAAGAGAAAGTTTTAGTAAGCCGCAATTATTTTCTGTAAAACTTTATGCATGATAACTTGAAGATAATAGGTAGGGGAAATTACCCGGAAATTTAGCAACCACTCATACTTAGGTCCGTGATGCTCCCATACCGGATCCGGAGCATCCGGAAAAACACCATGAAAACGTTCTGTAAGAGCTCGCTCCCAACCAGCCGGTGCGTCCAACGGTCCTACGGCATGACCTGCCAACGGTAGTCCGAGCAAAAGTGACACATCCTCCAGAGTAGGAGCCATCTCTCCCCATCTGAAGTGAAACGTGTGGGTCTCTGGCCTCCAACGGTCCACTAAGCAGCTCAGCAAAGACCCATCGATGGCGAGGCGTTTCTCACCCGGGATAGACTCAACCAGACGCGCGAAAGGTAAAAGGCCAGCCCATTTCAACCTTCATCAGAGAACTTTTCAGCTAGTGTCTCCCATTTCAACCATTAATATGCATGTCAGTATGCAAATTAATAAATCACGTACCGTTGAAGCCATCCTGGGTGTATCTTCCAGTTTTCCTTAGGAGTGCGAGTGACCAGAGGCTCAAGCTTGCGCTCATACCATATCGCAGCACGATGACCCCTATCAATGTCCCCATTCAGCAACCACAATCCTGACATTCCTGCACATACAAAATTCAGAACATAGTGTCACACTTAATAAAAATTCAGAACATAGTACCACACTTAATAAAAATTCAGAACATAGTGCCACACTTAATAAAAATTAAGACATAGTGCCACACTTAATAAAAATTCAGAACATAGTGTCACACTTATTACAAATTCAGAACATAGTGCCACACTTAATAAAAATTCAGAACATAGTGCCACACTTAATACAAATTCAGAACATAGTGCCACACCACACTTAATACAAATTCAGAACAAACTAGTGCTAGCTTAGCTTCTTCCTCTCGCCCTTACTCCTCTACTGCCTCTACCTCCTCTTCTTCCCCGGTTGCCTCGTCCACGCCCAGTGACGAAAGTGGGACAATTAGTGTCCCTATGGCCAAATTCATTGCATAGAATGCATTGCCTAGTCGGACCTCGTGCTTCAGATTCATCCATATCATTTCGGATGCGCTGACACTGCCGTCTGCCTCTACTTGTACACATATGCTCTGGGTTTGGAATGTAACGCCTTTCGGCGGGGTTGACGCTGTTGAAATTACCCATTGATCGAAAACCCATCAGCTCACCTGTCCAGGTATTGAGGACAGCCTCTTTCAGAAAATATGGAGACACAAACGATATTGCGTCCATTCCAAGCTGCCCGCAAGCAGCAAGTACATGTGAGCAAGGTAGGTGAAGCAATTTCGGTTTATTGCATGTGCACTCACACGTTGGCCAGGCTTCATTGCCAATTTTCACCTCATGCGTCCTCAACTCATTTGCACATCCGAATTTGTTGTTGGCTAAGCGGACCTCAAACCTTCTTTCTTGATTACCGATGGCGACTACAGTGTGTGACCTAGCTTTTTGCATCTTGTTGTCCATGTACTTCGTGACTCTTTCACAGTACCGTGTATTTGGGTTGTTCAAGATATGCTGCTCTGCTATTTGACGTCTGTCTCTGAAATACTTGACGGTGCCATAGAAAATACCCTCAACGATGGCTGTAAGTGGCAATGCCCGGTTTCCTCTGAGGACAAAGTTGTATGTTTCCGCGAGGTTCGTTGTCATGACACCGTACCTTGCTCCATGTGTGTCATGTAGCAAAGACCACCTCTCCAGAGGCTCATGCTCTATCCACTGCTCGAAGGTTTTAATGGACCTCCCGAGCCTTCTCCTAGTACCAGGTGGGTCAAAGCCTGGCAGGTCACATAGCCCAACAGCCTCCTCCTCCACGGCCGCTGTTCCTGTTGCCAACTGTGCAGCTACTGCTTCAACATGTGCCCTCACCGCTGCATCTCTTGCAGCTTTCCTGTCCCTCACGTGTCTCTGCGTGCACACATTAAGTCTGTCGCGTATCAAATTGTACTTCCATAACTGGTTCTGCTTGCAGAGTTTTTTGAACAGATTCATCAGGTTCTTATTTCTAAACTGCGAGAAGAAATTAGCCCCGAGATGGCGCATGCACCAACGGCTCTGCAAGTCCTGCCATGGAACTTGTTCCTCAGGGCCTGGGTTTGTTAGTGTCCTTATCGCACTGAGTATACCTGCATGCCTGTCATGAAGGATGCACACATTGGGCTTCTCCTTCACAACTGATATTTTCAACTGCCTGAAGAACCATGTCCAACTTTCAATGTTCTCACTCTCCACAAAAGCAAATGCCAGTGGGACGACTTGATTTTGGCCGTCTTGACCTATGGCTGTCAGGATCTGACCCTTGTACTTGCCTGTGAGAAAAGTACCGTCAACACATATCACCAGTCGGCAATGCCTGAAAGCTTCGATGCATACACCGAAAGAGAAGAAGAGACGATGCAACACCCTCATAGTTGGGAACTCTGGCATGAACATGTCTTGGATATCGATATAGGTGCCTGGATTCCGCTGCTGCAGGGTGTGGAGGAGGTGGACAACAGAGTCATATGCATCAAAATAAGAACCAAATCTCCTCTCAAGCGCTGCATGCTTAGCCCTCCAAGCCTTGCCATAAGAAATTATGTACTTCAACCTGGCGAAGACTTTTGTTTGGACTGCCTTCACTTCCATAGCTTTGCCTTGCACTATCTCATCGTAAAACAATCGAGCAATAAGCGTGGATGAAAGGTTGGCATGATCTTGAGGGATGCAGGGAATAAGACAGGTGTGATTAACTAAGTCACTTATCACCCAACTTGTGCCATACTTAGGGAGAAAGCCGTGCACCCTTGCGGGACAATCTGCGTTCTTGCATACCATTGTCAGGAATTTCTGACTGGACACCTCAGCTTTGAAAACCCTTTGCGTGGACATTGCCCAATTAATTATTGCATCCTTCAGGGCTTGCTTGTTCGGATACATAGCACCCGTCGCAATATTGTTCTGGTGATATTGCCAGGCTGAATCATGTCCATCATTCACGGTCATTGCAGATGATAAGTCATGATTCCACCATGCAGGATTCGGGACCTCCTCTGCATTTTCTTCTTCATCTGACTCGTCAGAATCATCGGCATGACCCCTTTCAACATCGGTGTCTTCTTCTTCCATCTGGTTCTGCATGTGCCCATCTACCTCGTCAGCGTCCACCTCGCCATTGTAATCACCATCGGCATTTCCTCCTTCTACCTGACTACTCTGCCCTGGTTCATAACCATAAGCATTTCCTCCTTCTACCTGACTGCTCTGTCCTTGTTCGTAACCATAAGCATTTCCTCCTTCTACCTGACTGCTCTGTCCTTCGTAGCCACCCTCGCCTTCATGTGCAGTGACCTCCTTCACGACGGGAAGCACTAAAGCAACAGGATTGCATCCCCTTCGTTCACAACCTTGTAACCACCGCACCCAATCGGAGTCTCCCTCTATTGGCCTCAAATAAAAGTAAATTTTTGAACTTGACCGTGTCCACAATGCATGAACACCGACGGTGTGTGTTTCAGTATCAAGACCTAAACTTGCCGCAATCCATTCTTTCAACTGACTAACAGACCATGTTTGTGGTGCGCTGATTGCCACCTCTATGTGAGTAAATTCACTCAGATCTGCTCCCAACTCATTTGTTTGGACAGTACCAGGACCATAGTAAAATCTCAACTTCACTACATCGGACATCTCGACTCACCTATTTTTTTCAACAACGAAATACAAGTATTAGACATGTCTATATATTACCAGGACCATAGTAAATTTCACGATCAATATAATTTAATCTATGTGGACGATTATGATGAGTTGCTTGACTCTTGTTTTAATAATAATATAATAAATAGGCCCATGTTTACTAATAATAAATAGGCCTCAAATAATAATAATAATATAACCGACAAATATGATAATTCATTTTATTTCAATTATATGGCCCATGTTGATGTATTTTTAATTTTAATCAATTTAAAAAAAATGTCTCTTCTTTCGAACTTTTTATTCATGTTTCAAACTTCTTATCACGCACCTGTGTACGTGTCAACTATTAAGCAACAACTTATTATCCCCACTAACAACTAATACAATTCACACACCTAAAACTATATTACGAAAATTTGCCGTAGCAACTACAAATATTTACGTATACTACCGGGGCAAATAACAATAATCGCACACAAATTTTATTTCACATCGAACGAACCGTGCGTGCGAGCGAATAATATTTACGTATACTACCGGGCCAAATAACAATATTTACGTATACTACCGGGCCAAATAAAAATATTGCGGTATACTACCGGGCCAAATAACAATAATCGCACACAAATATTTACTTATACTACCGGGGCAAATAACCATATTTACGTATACTACCGGAGCACCTACAAAAAATAAAATGTGGGCTGAAATATACCCTTGAAGCGTGCGTGCGAACGACGAACGACGAACAAAAAACTGCCGGTGCTCCGGCTCCAACGAAGCACGACGAACAACAGCTTCACCTCCACCACACTGCCCCAACTTCACCACCACCACACTGCCACAACTTCACCACCACCACCTCCACCAAAATGCTCACCACGACCACCACGAGCTACCCCGTCAGTAGATCGACACCTCTTTTGGCTGCCCTAAATGAGTTGAACCCATTCACGGTGCCAAAATCGCGAAAATGTTGCTCATTTAGGTGCACAAATGGGTGCCATTTTTCTGTAGAGAGAGGAGAAGGAAGAACACAGAAGAAAGGAGCAACGGGAGAAGAAGAATGGAGGAAGGAGAGGAAGGAAGGAGAGGATAAGGCCGGGCCGGCCAGCGTGTCAGGCTACAGCCCCCTGTCGGCCAGCAGTTGGCCGATCGGCGGGCGGTAGGCCGACAGGGGCGCACAAGCCGACAGCCCACTGCCTCCCCCTCGCGAGACGTGGCCCGACCAACCACAGGCCGCCGCGTGCCAGCCGGGCCTGCAGTCGGCCTGCTGCTAGCCGATCGGCCTGCTGGGGGCCGATTAGGCCTGCTGCTAGCCGATCGGCCTGCAGCGGGCCGACGGTGTATTATTTTTGAAATTTCTTTTTTCGCGTAATATTTCTGTAATTTAAAAAAATGTATTATTTAAAAAAAATTAGCTTTGGAAAATTTTGATATATTATCACAATCTTTGACACATCAAAGCATGTTTTACTCACACTCGAAACAAATTTTAATAGTAACAAGTGCATTTCCCTTTTAGTAGCACTAGAAACATTTTTTTCGTTCTCTAAGAACTAAAATAACGTAAAAACAAATACACTAGTTGCCAAATTCTCAACTCACGGGCATCAGTCAACACCCAAAAGGAGTGCGGATTTTTTATACCCACATTCAGTTTGCGTCAAGATTCGTGCCATCCTTATATAGAAATTTCTCTTTTTGTTTCTTCCAAGCAAGAGGACATTTAACCTTGAAACTTTGTAGACAACTATACACAAGCGCCACTCTTTGTATAAAATGATTCCTATTTTTTTTGATGAAACATAAATTGGTAAAATTTCAAATTTTGAATGAGCTGCACCATTTTTTCAAATATCTATTGCGCCAAAAAAATCCTAAAATATTTCTCCACGTGGTAGTACTTGTGATGTTGATCTGCAAAGTTTCGAGTTCAAATGTTATTTTTGGGAGAACAAAAAAGAGAAGTTTGCTGGCACAAAATTTCATGCAAAAATGAACAACCATGATAGAAGGTGTATTGGTATGGTAGTACATCACAACTTTCCGGCACACAAAATCATCAGATGAAAATGGAATCAGCAAAGAATAGCAGTCGAACCGCTAGTAGCCCATGTAGCATTTTTTCTTTTTCTCTGGGTTTTCCAGCGTTTTCTTCTCGATTTTACTTTCTTTTTTTTTTAGGTTTTTGTGTTCTTTTTCTGGTTTCCTTTGTTCCTATTTTTTAATTTCATGGAAATTTGTAGAAAACATGGAACATTATCTACGTTCTTATGAACATTTGTAATGGAATTTTTTTAAATTCATGATTTTTTTATGAAGTTCACAAGCATTTCAATAACATTGTGAACATTTTGTAAAGGCGCAAACATTTTCTTCAATACAAAAATGTTTTTTTAAATCTATTAGTTTTTGATTTTTCCCTAATATTGAAAAAAGGGGCAACTTGTTTTTTTAGAACCAGGCAATTCCTATTTTCATCAGCCGTTGTCCCTTTAGGCGTGTGTTTTTTCGTGCAATGTAATGTCAGGCGGCAATACTAAATAGGCCAGGCCCACCGTGGGATTTAACTCTATCCTGTTGTATCATAGTAACGGGCCACCTAGTGGTGGTATTGTAATAAGTTGCGATCTCGCTTTTCTAAAGACTTACTAACAATAGGGTGCGCCGCGAATCCTATTCGGCTCCTGTAGCATCGATTACAGGCAAAGCTGCAAATCGGCGCACAACCCTAACCCTTCAATGGGTATTTAGTAGGTCGGCCCATATACATATGCTCCTTTGTGAGACGTTCCCCAACAGGTTTTGGGAAGTTCTCAGAAGCTTCCCAGTCAGTTTTGCCAGCTACTGGTCCGTTTTTTTTTCTTCCAGGTTTTTTTTCAGATCGGTTTTGTTCGGGTTTATCTTTTTTGTTCTTTTTCTATTTCTTTTGCTTTTATGTTTCTTTTATCATTTTGTTCCTTTTTCCTTTATAAAAGTATGTGAACTTTCCAAATTTCAAAGTTTATTCAAATCATGAATTTTTTTAAAATTTATGAAGTTTTTTTTAAAAAAACTACGAACTATTTTTCAATTAGGCGAACTTTTTTCCAAAATCGATGAAATTTTTTCCAATTCATCAATTTCTATTATCAAAATCTGGCGAACTTTATTCGAATTTCTGCTTTTTTTCCAAATTGATGAATAATTTACAAATTCGTATTTTTTTTGAAAATCCACAAACTTTTTTCAAATTCATGAACATTAGTTATAATCAATGAACTTTTTATAATTCATAAACTTTTTTATTATCACAACGATAAAATTTTATGAGATTCGTGATTTCTTTCTCAAATTCAGTGAATTTTTTTCGAATTTTTTATCGTATCTCCGAAATTGATGATTTTTTTTAAGATGTGATTTTTAAATTCATAATAGACGAATTTTTTTCAAATCCACAAATTATTTTTCAGATTTTGGATTGTTTATTCAAATTGGTGGACTTTTTCAAACTCATGAACTTTCTTCAATTCTTTGCTTTTTTTTCAAATTCGTGAACTTTGTTTCGACATGCTAGATGGTCAATTGGTCAACCGGCCAATTGAGCGAAGACTTCTTGATAAGAGGTTCCGCTCGATCAATCAGCTTTTTTAGATAGTTATATCAATCAGTTGAATTCGTTTGAGCATCATGTTCCTGATTGAAGACATTTTGGGCCTGCCTGCTAGGCGTCTCCTTCGTGGACCAGCACAAAACCGGCACCGAGAGTTCCATTTAGGAGCTCCCCACGCCTATGTCTCGCATCTAGCGAGATAGAGCATCGACTAGAGAGATAGAGCGGATAAAATGGGCCGGCCCACCATGCGCGAGGCCACTGCCTAGTTTTATTTTCTGCTTTTTGTCACTTTTTTTGTTTTTGCTTTGTTATTTCGGTTTATACTTCCAAATATTATATATATCACAAAAAACACATACATAAAACAATTTGTACTAAACTGTTTCTCATATATACAAAAGATGTATAAAAAATATACAATGTGTATGAAAAAATTTGATCATGTTTTAAAATCTTTTTAATCAACCATTTGAAAATTCTTAATCAAGTATTTAAAAAGTGTTAATCAAGCATTTGAAAAATGCTAAATGTCTATAAAAAATATATTTTTGATGTATACGACATATATTTTCAAAACAAGCAGAAAGTGTATGAAAAATGTTTGATCATGTATTGAAAAATGTTAAACATGCATAGAAAAATGTTCCTGGTGTATATGAAAAATTAACAACATACATTAAATAAAATTATACATCAAAAAAATTAGAAAAAAAATGTAATAAAGTATTTCCCATATTTTTAAAAATTATACAAAAATGTTGTTGATGTATACAAGAAATGTATATTGTGTGTGTGATAAAATGTTTGTTGCCATTAAAAACTATTCGCAGTGTATTGAAAAATATCGACCACACATTCAAATATGTTTATCTAGTATTTTAAAATAGTTCGATGCTTATTTTTGTATGATATATAACAAAAATATACAATGTGTATTGAAAAAAGTGGATATAAAAATATAAGTTTTAGAAAAATGTTAGTCATATTCTTAAAAAATATTAAACATGCAAAAATTTATTTTTGATGTATATGAAAAATATTGAATATGTACTTAAAAAGATGACATGCGGTGAAAAAAAGATGCCAATGAAAACTGGCAAGAAATAAAGAAAAATGTAGAAGCCAATAAAAATATAAAAATAAAAACAAAGAAAACCAAAAAAAGAAATGAGAACTGAAGAAAACCAATGTAAAAGAATGAAAATAGGTAAAACGAAGAAGGAAAACGATGTAAACAAATAAAGAAACAAAGAAAAATGAAGGAAAATAGAGAAAGAAAGAAAAACAAGAAAAAAGTGAAATCTAGAAAGAAACAAAGGAAAACAAAGGAAACAAAAGAAGAAAAACGTAAAACCAACGAAAACCATGAAAGAAAGAATAAACCCATGAAAAAATAATAGAAAAATAGGAAAGCTAAGAATACCAGTGAAGAAAAAGAAAAAAACAGAAGAAAATAAATAAAAGAAAACAAATGAGAAAAAAATGAAAGAAGCGAACACAGGCAACCCCCGAGTGAGCGAGCTCGAGCGGAAATATGGTACTGTGGGCCCACCCCGTACTATGCACCCAGGAAAAAGCTTTAGGTGTGACGAAAGCTACTCTCGCATTAAGCGAGATATAGCTCTGGCGCTAACGATACCCTTCCTTGAAAATAAAAACTAACGATATCACTCCGGGGGCCTCCATGGGTCACTTTTGATGGTCTGGGAGAGCGCCAAGTGATGCGTCCAGTCGCCACTACATGTCGCATGCTGGGTGCTTCCTATGGATTTCGTTATTTTCATGTACGTGTCTTCAAGTTAGATTGTTTTTTTTTTGTTCATTATTCAACTTTTCGTTTTTCCCCAGGATTTGGAGAATTTTTTGCGAAACACAGCCGTGCTTCTCGAAAAATGAAAAAGAATTGTGCTTCCACGAGAAGCACATATGAGCACTGTGCTTCTCGAAAAGAGCAAAAAATATGTGCTTTCAAGAGAAGCACAGATTTACTTCTCGTGTAAGCACATATTTGCTTCCGCGAGAAGCACAACTATGCTTCATGAAAACGGATAAAATGTGGAAAACCACAACCGTGCTTCTGGGCTTCGGTTTTCTCTTCCTTTTTTGCTTCTGGGCTCCGGAAGCATATCTCATAATTGAAGCCATGAACAAGTGCTTCAGTTCTGCTGGTGGCAATCTATTGCTTGAGGTGATATGGTGTGCAAGATTGTCCCCATGGATTGCCCCCCTGGACCTACTGATCCCGTGACTTAGGTTAGCTTATTTCCATTTCCTCGTGACATGATTATGCGGAAAATTGCTACGAGGGTACTATCAGTAGTAGTATTTTGTTTTGTCTGTTCTCCACTGGTCATTTCCTATGCAGTTTGTTTTCTTTTATATTTGTGCTTGGTTACAAATTTTTGAGTAGTTGTTATAGATCTTGAACAATGTGAACATGATGGATAACGAGTAGAGTAGTATTCGTGCATTGTTTTTTAATTGGGTTAGCACGTGGTGCAAGAAGTGGGGCTATTACTTCCTGCCATGTCATACAACATCCCACTTCGTGCATGCGAATCTTTGAATCATCTACCACTTAATGTATGTGAATCTTTGTATGAGAAGCACCCGGTGTACCAATGCATTTGAAAATTTGAATGATGTGTCTGCTAATGTCCAGATCACATTTTGCTCTCCTGGGAGGTGAGCCAAATCCAACTCCGGTCAGAAGTTGCTCTTTTTTGTGTGGAACTAGGACGGTATACATTGCATTATCCTATGTAATCGTGCATTCAGTTCTTGGTCAGTATCAATATGTTCTTTCCATTCGATGAACTCATTGTCTCATAAATAAAGGTATGGAATATATATCTTAAAGTTTCCTCATAATATTCAGATAATATAGCCATTGAGCACAAGTAAGCTTACCACTACAAAAGGAATAAATATAAATCCAATATTATTGTTTCTTGTGAAGTGGGTTCACTTTATTCCCTTCCTGTTGGAGCTGCTGCTTGAGATCTAGGGCCTAAACAATTTGTGACCATAAACTGCTCGGAGTTGTACTATTTGATCTTCATGTGCAATCCTTCATTTGTTCTATTGCATCTCTGAGACATATTAGCATACATTTCCAATCAACAATTGGAATTCTTTCTGCATTCGCCCGGTAAACAATTAGATTCACTATCGGCCTTGAAGTTCACTGCAAGTTTGCTGCACATTTTTTATTTGAGAGGATTTTTTTATTTTTTGTTTATGCTTACTGAATATGAATTATTCATTTGAGAACACAGGCAAAACATGACAAGCAAGGGGAAGAACTAACCTACAGGGAACACAGGCAAATCAGTTGTTATTTCTTATGAACATGCGTTTGATATTTATCTGCTTGCCCAAGTCGTTGGGACTGGCACCCTCGCGCCAAGGCGCATTGCCGATCTAGTATTGCACTACTAGAGAAAACCTTATACACAGGAGCTTACTAGTAGTGCTTTTTAAAAGGCAACGCTGCTACTAATATTAGTAGCGCTTGGCCGCAGAAAGCGCTACTACTATGCACTTACCAGTAGCGTTGTAGTTATAAAACACGCTACTACTGTAATTGCTAGCAGGCCAGGCATACTAGTAGCGCTCGTGCGCAAAAAGCGCTACTGCTATTGTACGTAGCAATAGCGACTTCCTCTGACCAGCGCTACTGCTAAATTTAGCCCCCTCCTATGACCAAAGTTTAGTCCCACCATGCTCCGTGAACAGAATTTTTACCACCTTAAATATGGTGCTTCCCAAACTATCACAACCAGTTGGTCTTCATTGAACTTTATGTGTAGGATTTGTGGCAATATGAATCTTCGCCTGTACCTATACAGGCGAAGATTCATACTGACAATTTAGATTCTACACAAAAAGATCGATGATGACCAGTGCATTTTTTAATTTGATGCCTTTTTTACATGCTAACGATCATAGCCTTAGTAGTAGCGCTGGTTAAGAAAAAACGCTACTGCTAATGATCGTAGCAATAGCGCTGTTTACGGACAAGCGCTACTACTACGGGTATCTTATCCACGCCGCGCGCGTCCCTCACTCTCCCTCACACACTCTCATCTCCACTCGCCGCACGTCGTCGCCCGCCGTCGCCCCCAAGGTGTTGCCTCCCTCCCCTCCCTCCCTCCCTCCTCCTCCTCTCGTCGCCCTCATCTCTCCCTCCTCCCGCGGCCATCCTCTCTCCTCCCTCTCCGCCGGCGGCCCCCTCCCATCCTCCTCCTCCCTCTCCGGCGGCCCCCTCCTCCTCCTCCTCCCTCCTCCTTTCTCCTCCTTCCCCTCCTCCTTCCCTCCTCCTCCTGGCCTCCTCCCGCCTCCTCCTCCCCCTTTCTGTTTTAGTTTTTGTTTTTAGTAAATGTAGGTTTTTGTTTTTAGTAAATGTAGGTTTTTAGTATATTTTCTTTTTAGAAAATTTGAATAGAATAAGTAAATGTAGGTTTTTTGAATAGAATAGGAAATTTTTAGAAATTTTGATAAGTAATTTGAATAGAATAAATTATGAAATTGAAAAATAAGTAAATGTAGGTCTTTTGAATAGAATAGGAAATTTTTAGAAAAATTGAAAAGAATAGGAAATTATAAGTAAATTTGAATAGAATAATTCAATGTAGCTTATGGAGTTTCACTAAGTCCTAAGATGACGATAATAATGTTTTTGTTTATATTTTGTTTTTGCAGAGATCAAGGAGCCCCTACATCATCCCCGCCGCCGTCCCCGTCACCGACCCCCTCCGACCTCGATCGAGGTGAGACCAGCCACCCCATGTTGTTAATTTAATTTAGGTATTTTAGGTGTTTAATCTTAGAATAACATAGTATGAACCCTAGTTATGATCGAAGCATGTTTAAAATGTAGGTTTTTAATTAGGTGTAGTTAATAGAATTTAGGTGTTTTAGGTGTCACATTTGTTGTTATTTTTTTAGTTAAAACAATTATTCCCGCATCGAAGTCGACGATACCTATCTGCATCCTCGTCGTCGACTCGACGGAGGAGGCCAGCTTGATCAGGGGGGCCATGTCCGGGACTGGGCTCCGCCGGGCTGGTACTGGGAGGTGCTACCTTCCGGGGGGCGCAGCTTGGTGAGAAGCCAGCCCGTCGTTGACCCGAACCTTATTTGGTGGCGGTCGCGTGGGCCAGTGACGGTGCCGAGGCTTTCGGACACCGCGGAGGTGGTACGTTACCGTGTCAGCGAGGAGGACGAGCACGTCCGTCTCTACATGCGTTGGAGGGCAGATTCAACAATACCTGGCAGGTTCTTCAGGGATCTCACTGGAGCTATGATCCTGTGATGGTTCCTTCTCTTTGGGTGTCCACCGCCCGCGCCGATACCCGTCGGGCGCTACGGTTCTAGCTGTATTAGCGATGCTATATATATGATACTATTCGAGGTGTATTAGTGATAATATTCGACGATGTACGGACGCAAGAGATGATGTAGTTTTGCTTATTGAATGCATGCTAATTTGAATAATAATTTATTTTACGATTTGGTTTTGCTTATTGAATGCTCATATGATGTAGATATAAACATGTATATCTTGTGTTGCTCAAATAGGATATGTGCTTGCCCAAGTGGCCGGCCATGTTTGCAGGTTACACCTCCTATAGTGGCCTATGTTTTGCCGGAGTGTTGATTAATTTCCGTTCCGGCAAATTTCAGGCGCTCGATATGTCCTTTTTTAGCAAAGGTCATGCCGGATTTTTCCGTGAATTCTGGCATGACTTGTGCTAGAATATGTAGGAAATATCGAGTGGCATGGATTTTCTAGAAAAATAATTAAACGATATCTCGGGTTGACTTTAAGTCTGTCGAGGCTCCATCACCGAAGGTCGAAAAATCAGTGAGGGAGTGTATCCACCATATATGAGAGAGGACGAAGAAGCCCGACTGTTGTCGTGGGGGTCGTTTCTCCTTCTTCTCCGGGTGCTAGACCTTTGTTATGCACTAGGGGAAGGAGGAGTAACGACCATCACCGACGGTCGCAAATGTCAGAGAGGAATCAGTGTGTGAGAGTCTCCACCACATATGAGAGGACGAAAAATCCCGACTGTTGTCGTGGGGGTCGCTTCTCCTTCGTTCCCGTGTGCTAGACATTTTGGTGTAATGCACTCAGGAACGAAAGGAGGAGCTACCATCACCAACGGTCGAATGTATACACCACGCGAGCTGAGAGTTTTCAAGAAAAAGACTCGACAGACCGATAGTCAACCCGTGATGAATAATAATGATCTAATTTAATTTTTGTAGTACATATATTGAATTGTACAAGTTTAATCTTTGAATTATGAACGTAGGAAATGTCGTCATCGGACGACGAAAGTCTCCCGGGGGAGTGCAGCTGGTGCAACGACGACCGAGGTCTGTGCGACAGGCCTCACCTGGACGAAGATCGGCGCTTCAGCATTAAGCTCCAGGAGACCTTCGATGTTGAAATGGTACGCAACGACGACAAGTGTTTTTTCGTAATTAAGCATGACTTCAACTATTTCAACGTGTAATTTTCATCTTTTACAATTCGAGTAGCTTATCCCATGCCATGCAAGACGCTATGTCTTGGAGAGGATGGATTTTGAAGACCATGAAAATTTCGAAACAAAGAAAATTCACCTAAGGACTCATCATGGTATGGATTTTGAAGTAAATCTGTATAATTCTGAGAGCGTAACCCATTTTGGTTGCAAAAATTGGGAAGCACTTTGCAAGATGTATGGTTTTTATGAGGGTATGCTTGTCACCATGGATCTTGGTGATCCTGACATCGACCAAGACAATATGGACATTTGGGTCCTTGTTGATACGCTTCCAGTTCTACCGCTATGTGAGTTTCTCAAACATAGTTATTAACTAATTTATATTGTTCATTTCAAAATAGTTGACAGCTTATTTTCATTGACAGCTTATTTTCATTGTTCAAACAATGTGCGGAACATGATAGACAGAACGTACTACACCGATGGCTCTGAGTTAACTTATCAGGAGAAAAATCATCTGGTCGCATTTTGTACTGATCTTGAGAATTACAATATCTATTATAAAACTCCTCCACATTATGGTCAATACGTGCCACTAGTGCACGTGTTGAACTACGGTAACATCCATGGAGATGCCATGGTAAGATTTTTTAGTATTACTACATCTGTGCATCTTTTGCATAAATTCTTTTAAAACTTAACTACATTGCTAACTACGAAGTTATTACTATGTTTTTCAACAGAAAATCCCGAATGATTGTGTGCCTCATCTGATGTATCAGAATGGTCGCCTTGATGTTTTGAACATACGGCCAGGTCATCCTACGAATCTCACCTGTCCATATCAGATTTCTAAAAGAAGTGGAGACATGAAAATCAAAGAATGGAAAAAATGTATGGACAGTCGTAAGGAGGTACTTGGAAGCAACATTGTGCGAAAGGCAAGAATTGAAGACAGGATAATCTCCATTCTCCATAATGGAGAGTCAGGGCCTATCTTGTTTTATGCTATTTTACCTAAGAGAAGGTAGTAGGTCCTAGTTAATAATACTCATGATCATGTGCTAAGAACAACTAAGTAGGATTGGTTAGATGACTATGATGATGATGTGGTATCGAGTAGAAGTTGTATGATCGATGATGATGAGTATGACTTGTTATTATGATACCAATGATGAGTTATTTATTATTATGATCGATGATGCATGATGCTAAGTTGTTATATGAGCATGATTACTTATTATATATAACAGTATGTGAAATGAACCTGGATTAGATTCAAGTGAAGCCAACATGTGGTGCACATCGAAAGTACTACTAATCCAAACTAGATCAAGTTTGGATTAGAGTAGTTCTTTCAACATGCACCACATGTTGCATCCACTTGAATCTACTCCACGTTCATTTCACACACTATTATATATAATAAGTAATCATGGTCATAAAATCATATGATGAAAGTACTGTATATAAAACCACACAATGAAAATAAGCTGTATTTTTTAAAATACAGGAAAATTTAGCAACAGCGCCTTTTAGAACAAGCGCTACTGCTACTTACAAGTAGTAGTAGCGCTGCCCAAAGGAGAGCGCTACTGCTAACTAGGTATAACAGTAGCGCTCCCTTTCCAACGCTACTGCTACTAGTTAGCTGTAGTGCCTTAGTGGTAGCGCTGGACCCAGCGCTACTGCTATGCATATTTCAAGCGCTACTACTAGGGTTTTCCCTAGTAGTGTTGGTTGATTTTGGGAGACTAGCATGCACGAAGAAGCTAGCTAGATAAGCTTTCGACCATGCATTTTTTCTTTTTCGAAAAGGAAGATGACCCCCGGCCTCTGCATCAGAACAATGCATGCAACCATATATTATTAATAATGCAAAATTCAGCAGCCGAACAAACTCGACTCGGAAATTAATAAAGCAGAAAACAAACCCTGAGGCTGTATACCTCGCGACAGTAACTCCCCCAGATAGCCACTAACCCTATGTTACAAGAATCAGAAATAAAAAATACACAACTCCTAGGCTACGCCTTTAAGAAGGAATCACCACACGTGCGCCGATGATGGCGAGTCCACCACAAGGTTGAACTTCGGATTCTCATCCCCAAAGTCAAGCTTCAATCCACCACATTCAGCAAGGAAACGACGTAACCGTGCGTCAACATAGCCTGATTAGAGATCTTGTGTTTCCACCGGAGTGCATAAACTCGTCGTTGAAGCCGTCTGTACCATCCACCCTTATCCGTCCACCGACGCCTCGATAGTCGGATACCTTTGTAGAAGACAACGGAAGACAAAGACGTCCCATACCGCCTGCCTCCCGCTACTGTCGCACCACCTTCGATCCAACAGCAATAACCTAACATGACACCTCTGCCAGAGCCGTCGTGCATCACCTGCCGGTAGCAGGCATGAATTGACGTCTCCACATAAGACGCCATGCGATGCATCCACCGGTAGCGCATCCACCGGTGGATTTACCTGCCGGTGACAAGTTCTACCCGATAACTTCGAAAGAGGCACATGGGTCATCCTCCGAGCCGCATCGAACCCGATCTGTTTATGAAGGGGACGTTCCATACCGCCACCAGCCTCAGAAAGGCCGTCACCCAATTTAAGTAATACAGTCCCCCCCCCCCCCCCCCCCCCCCCCCCCGCGCAAAAAACATGCTAAGATGTTGTTTGTTGTGATTTGAAATATAGTGTTTGGATAGTGATATGCAAGGCAAAACACCTGCGCGGTGAACCCAACCATATGGAATGCTCTCGGCTGTGGGACCATGTGACCGCCTGGTTTTGTTCCAAAGCCGCCTTAACATAATGAAGATCATCCGCCGCTGAACCTGACGGTTGGATCGAATCAGCTATCCTTGTGGCTGCCGCCAAATTCTGCACTGAAGTGCTGAGAACAGGATAAGCTCCCGCATTGGCAGCCAGGAACAAACACCTCCGAGCCTGGCTAGTACCGGCAACGTCCTGGGCTTGTGCCAACGAGTTCTGCTACGTACAAGTCATATGTTCCCATTCAGACATCGTGGCCAAATGCGGAGCCTCTAAATGAAGGGCTTCGAGTGTGGCAGTGTAACCGGCATCAACATCGTCCGCTTAGACTATCACGCCAATGTTTCCAAATGCTCCCGAGTTGGAGCGCCAACACAGCAATGTGCACCATCACCACCGCCGACAATATCTCGGTTGTCTCTCACAGGTCGCAGCCTCACATCGAAAATTCTACACATAGACTAGTTTATTGGGTTTTACGGGCGTATTCCAAACTAATCTTCTCTTACCCCCTTGATTTGCAGCAAGGGTGGGCCCCTCACCATAATTCTACCCAATCAAAATATGCCAACCAAGCCACTCCCTTGATCCCGTAAAAAGATGTCCGTGTGTGTAGCGTTGCTCGCTTCACACTCTCCAGCAGATGGCTCGGCATGAGGCGATCTTGCCGGTGGGGTATCTGCCATGAAAACCTCTGCTACAGAAGCAGGGCTCCCCGCAGATCTCCTCACTATCCGAGATGGACTCGAACAGGTTGTGTAGCAAGTCAGAGGGCTGATCTATCGCAACCTGCCACATCATCGGGCAACACGACGAATGGTGATGATGGGGTTTCGGGGCTGGTATTTTTCCAAGAAATCTCTAGCCAACCTTCCCACAAGAGGTTTTTCTTAACACCAATGAATTCTATTAATGCTAGAGGAAAACGATAGCTCCAATAATTTCTTTGTTCTCAACGCCTCCTATTTAGAGGAATTAGCTACTTCAACGATCTTTGATGGTTATAGGGGTATCCAAAGTACAAACCTGATGGTTGTTTGTCATCCCAACCATTCTTCCCAGCCCTGATACCGATCAGGAAAGGGGTAATTTCTAACAAAGTTTTTCTCTTGTTGATTCCTATTTCTAGGTGTAGTGCTTTTCTCCCCTATGCTGCCTACGGATACTAATAGAGTAGGATTGGCCTGTAATCCATACCATACCATATCCTGTAGGTGTAACCTTTCGCTCAATACTCAAATCTACAATTGAAGTATCTGAAGCCGCATCAATCGAGGATACACGACGGAAGGAATTGTTAGTTCGCCTCACCTTCCCGAAGCGTTTCCTGAGCGCTTCTGGCGATGGCGAATAGCGAGCTTCCCCATAGCTCAGTACGGAACCAGCTCCTGGATGTACAACACGCTATAGTTGTCGGCGCGGAAGCGCTGCTGCTGCGAGCAGGCAACGAATCGCCAATCAGCGAGGCCCCGGGAAGCCACGCCAATCCATTAGCGGAGAAACCAATCGAAATGAAGAATATCGCCTCCCCCGGTATCAACTGAACACCGGAAATTGATGAAGAAACCATTTGCACAATGAATCGATAGATGCGCAGCCCTAAGGTGGCGCCAAGCCGCCAACTGTCGATGTGCTAAATATAATGGTAAGAGAGGTAGGAGAAACGAGTTGCATCTATTGAGACACGCGGGGTGTGTGCAAAGATGTATATAGGTTCGGGCCCTAGATGGAGGTTGAGACGTGTTCTTGCGTTTGAGTGTGAGATTACAATGGTCGCGAACCTATAGCCGGATGCCGGGGATAGGGTTATATAGATTGTGCTATACACCCAGGGCACCTAAGTACCTACTTACATGGTTTCTTAAGATGTAGTAATTCGTGTCCACTACTAGGGTAAGAGACATTTTTAATCATCATTGGTAGTGGCCGATGAAGTCAGGCTTAAATGTGTAGTGGCATTGCTTCAAATAACGTCACCATTAATCTGGCCGGTTGCTGGCCTTCTGTATAACCCAATTGAAGGTAAACCAAGTGACAGTATACCACTTGAAACATAAACCGAGTGAATGTCATCCGTGTGACAAAATATCCCTTAATAATTAAACCGACGAACGATTTTCTGACAGGTTACATTATCTTATTCGATTATGCAGAAATTTACGAAGGCTTCGATACCATATCACTTCATTATTGACTGATTACATTATCTTACTATATTACTCACCAATAGCCACTGCATATCAAACATTAATGCTTCATGTCTATATATATCTTCACAAGTTCCTATTATTCTTTCGTAAAATACACAGGTGCCGCAATGCGCGCCATCATGGTCTAGTGTGTCATTGCCATCGTGGCATTCCAATTGCACGTGTTTAGCTCCAGCTAGCATTGTTTAGACAAAAACGAATGGTCGAGCGAAGTTTATGGGTTAGTTAATTGTATGGGTTTATTTGGCGTACTAAAATGAACCCACACGACAAGTTCATGCCATAACACTGGAATTACCCAATGGGAATGGGAAAAACTTATGAGATGCTTAATTTACTCAAGGCAATTGAGGATAATACTAAAACCATCAGTGACAATTAAGCCCCCTCTAGTTCTGGTTGTAAATATTTAGTTTCCATGCCATCAGGAGAACACGCTAAGCAAAACAAAATAAATACACAACATAATAAGATAATGTTGTTCCATACGTCCTCTTCGAAATGACCCCTAATTTCGTGATCACTCAACTTATAATTTGGAATCAATAAAACACATTAAGTACGTAGTTGCAATGTTGTCATTGATAACCGGAAATAAGCAGCACATGCTTGTCGCGACTTATCACCGGCAGTATTGGCGACAATAACCGCCGCGTTTATCATGTTGAACGTTTCATATTACTTTTTAATACCCCCTCCCTTTCTTGCACTCTATATAAGAGACCCATCCTCAGATGCTACATGTTCTTACATCTGAGAAAAAACTTGGGTACTAGTGATGACATATGTTGCAGTGTACAAACATGTGTTCCAGGTGGTTACCGCGCTGAAGATAGTTGTCAAGCCTATCATGACCTGAAGCCTATACACATCTAAGGTTCTTCTCTTCTTTCACACACTAGTAGAAAAAGGGTCAAATGTGAAGCACATTAGTGCCGGTTTGCTTTTGAGCCGGCACTAATGTGTGCATTAGTGCCGGTTCCAACGGCTAGCCGGCCGCTCTCATTAGTACCGGTTCGTGGCGAACCTTTAGCACCGGTTCGTGCCACGAACCGGTACTAAAGTGAGTGGTGGCAGGATGTTGTCAGTCCGGGGCCCCTCCAGCACCTTTAGTACCGGTTCGTATCATGAACCGGTACTAAAGGTCGTCCTACATAAACCCTTCGTCCACCCGAGCTCGCTCTGTTCTTCCCCTTTCCCCTCTCCTCTCTGCTCTTCCCCTCTTCCTCTCAAGCTCATCACACATTTTGCCCAAAATTTGTCAAGATTTGAAGGCCCCCATCCATTCAAATGATCACAAATGTTAGCAACTTTGTCCTTTCATCTCTCATTGCTAGATTAGCTCTTGCAATGCTTTATATAGTGATTGATTTGTGAGTTTATTAATTTGGGAGGAATTATATGTGCTAGTATTTGATTTATATGCAATTTGAGGTCAAAAACAACACTTAGTTTGCATATGTAGGTGTGGTTTACTTAGTGCCTTCTAAATCTCTGTCGTAACCACCGTCGATCGCCCGCACCGTCCCGTTGCCGGCACCACCTTGTGGTGAGCCTCTTGTTCATGAATGTTTTATATTACCAAATTGATGTTTGTGTGATTTGGATATATAGTTACTCGTATAATTATCTTACCCGTACGTTGTTTGTTATATATAGTGCTATGGTTTTGATATCCGTCCCCGTCGGCCCTCTTCCTTTTTATGATTCGGATGTGGTATTCTCTTTTAAAACTAGTTGTTGCATTTTGTGTTTATGACAAATTATGCCCATCAAGTTGACATAGATATTTTTATCTAGGAGGTATATGTGAACCAGAAATTCCAACCAACCCTATTGTCGAGAGGTTAAATTTAGTTGAAAGAGAAAACGAGTATTTGAAAGAAAAATTGAAAAGAATTAAGGGGGAGAAGATGGAATTGGAGTTGCATGTTGCCGATGTCGTCAATGGTCACAAGATCAAGATGGAGAAAATGCGTTTGAAGATTAGAAAGATTAGATAGTGAGGTTTGGTATCATTATGTTGTTGGATCAATTGTTACCTTAGTTGCGATCTTGATCGCATTTGTTGTTGCATTTAAATGCTTTAGCTAGAGAGTTATTTGTTTGTTGCATTTAAGTGTTGTATGAACTATATATATGTATGAACTTGTATTAATTTGGTCTTTTCGGTGTTGTGTAATGAAGATGAGCCGACAATGGATGTATGATGAACGATGCTCTCCCGAGTTCATTAATGGCGTGCATACTTTTCTGCTTGCGGCTGAGGCAAACAAGCGGGCGGATGGTTTTATGCCTTGTCCATGTGCTAGCTGTAAGAATGATCACAATTACTCTACGTCAAGAACCATTCACGTCCACCTATTTGAGTCCGGTTTCATGCCCCACTATAATGTTTGGACCAAGCACGGAGAAAGAGGGGTTATGATGGAAGACAATGAAGAAGAAGAGGACGACGACAGCTATCCTGGCCATGGGTTCCCTGAATACGATGATACAACAATGGGGGAAGAAGCTGAGCCGGCAATGCGGGAAGAAGCTGAAGAAGAGGCATCAGATGAGCCCGCTGATGATCTAGGTCGGGCCATTGCCGATGCAAAGAGAAACTGCGCAAGTGATTTGGAGAAGAAGAAGTTGCAGCGCATGTTAGAGGATCACAAGAAATTGTTGTACCCGAATTGCGAAGCTGACAAGAAAAAGTTGGGCACCACACTGGAATTGCTGCAATGGAAGGCAGAGAATGGTGTATCTGACAAGGGATTTGGAAAGTTGCTGGTAATGATAAAGAATATGCTTCCAAAGGACAACGAATTGCCCGAGAGTACGTACGAAGCAAAGAAGGATGTCTGCCCTCTAGGGTTAGAGGTGCAGAAGATACATGCATGCCCTAATGACTGCACCCTCTACCGCGGTGAGTACGAGGATTTGAACGCTTGCCCGGTATGCGGTGCATTCCGCTATAAGATCAGCCGCGATGACCCTGGTGATGTCGAGGGCGAGCGCCCCAGGAAGAAGATTCCTGCCAAGGTGATGTGGTATGCTCCTATAATACCACGGTTGAAACGTTTGTTCCAAAACAAAGAGCATGCCAAGGCGATGCGATGGCACAGAGAAGACCGTAAGAAAGACGGAAAGTTGAGAGTACCCGCTGACGGGTCGCAGTGGAGAAAAATCGAGAGAAAGTACAGGGAGGAGTTTGCAGGTGACGCAAGGAGCGTATGGTTTGGTCTAAGCGCAGATGGCATTAATCCTTTTGGGGAGCAGAGCAGCAACCATAGCACCTGGCCTGTGACTCTATGTTTGTATAACCTTCCTCCTTGGTTGTGCATGAAGCGGAAGTTCATTATGATGCCAGTGCTCATCCAAGGCCCTAAGCAACCCGGCAACGACATTGATGTGTACCTAAGGCCATTAGTTGAAGAACTCTTACAGCTGTGGAATGGAAAAGATGTACGTGCGTGGGATGAGCACGGACAGGAAGAATTTGACCTAAAGGCGTTGCTGTTCGTGACCATCAATGATTGGCCTGCTCTCAGTAACCTTTCAGGACAGACAAACAAGGGATACCGCGCATGCACGCACTGTTTGGATGATACCGACAGTATATATTTGGACAATTGTAGGAAGAATGTGTACCTGGGACATCGTCGATTTCTTCCGAGCAGGCATCCCGTAAGAAAGAAAGGCAAGCATTTCAAAGGTGAGGCGGATCACCGGACGAAGCCTCGCCACCGTACTGGTGCTGATGTACATGATATGGTCAAGGATTTGAAGGTAGTCTTTGGAAAGGGTCCTGGCGGACAACCTGTTCCGAATGACGCTGACGGATGCGCACCCATGTGGAAGAAGAAATCTATATTCTGGGACCTGCCCTATTGGAAAGACCTAGAGGTCCGCTCCGCAATCGACGTGATGCACGTGACGAAGAATCTTTGCGTGACCCTGCTTGGCTTCTTGGGCATTTATGGGAAGACAAAAGATACACCTGAGGCACGGGAGGACCAGCAACGTATGCACGGAAAAGATGGCATACATCAGGGTCATGCCAGCTACGCTCTTACCAAAGAAGAGAAGGAAATCTTCTTTGAATGCCTGCTCAGTATTAAGGTACCGTCTGGCTTCTCGTCGAATATAAAGGGAATAATAAACATGGCAGAGAAAAAGTTTCAGAACCTAAAGTCTCATGACTGCCACGTGATTATGACGCAACTGCTTCTGGTTGCATTGAGGGGACTTCTACCGGATAACGTTTGATTAGCCATTGTGAAGCTATGTGCATTCCTCAATGCAATCTCTCAGAAGGTAATCGATCCAGAAATAATACCAAGGTTAGAGAATGATTTGGTGCAATGTCTTGTCAGTTTCGAGTTGGTGTTCCCACCATCCTTCTTCAACATCATGACGCACGTCCTAGTTCACCTATGCGAAGAGATTAACGTTTTGGGTCCTGTATTTCTACACAATATGTTCCCCTTTGAGAGGTTCATGGGAGTCTTAAAGAAATATGTTCATAACCGTGCTAGGCCAGAAGGAAGCATCTCCAAGGGCCATGAAAATGAGGAGGTCATTGAGTTTTGTATTGACTTTATTCCTGACCTTAAGCCGATTGGTGTTCCTGAATCGCGGCATAAGGGCAGACTGGATGGAAAAGGCACGCTAGGAGGGAATCAAATAATATGTATGGACGGACATTCTCTCACTGAAGCACACTACACAGTTCTACAGAATTCCGCCTTGGTGGCTCCGTATATGGACGAACACAAGAATTTTCTACGCTCCAAACACCCGGAGCGGTCTGATGACTGGATTACACGTGAACAAACCAGGAGTTTCGCCGGCTGGTTGCAGACACGTACCATGCATGACGCCTCTATTGAAGATGACCTGTACTCGCTGTCCCAGTTACCATCTTCGAATATAATGACTTTCAAAGGGTACGAGATAAATGATAATACATTTTACACGATCGCCCAAGATAAGAAGAGCACCGACCAAAATAGTGGTGTCTGCTTTGATGCAACAACCAAGACGGGAAAGGAAACATATTATCGTTACATAGAGGACATGTGGGAACTTGACTATGGACGTGGTTTGAAGGTCCCTTTGTTTCGGTGCAAATGGGTCAATATGACACGAGGCGGGGTAACGGAAGACCCGCGGTACGGAATGCCAACAGTGGATCTCAACAATCTTGCGTATGCAGATGAACCATTCGTCCTAGCCAATTATGTGGCACATGTTTTCTATGTGAAGGACATGTCTATCAAGCCGAGAAGAAGAAAAGATAAGGAAGCGAATGCATCATACGATGAGCTAAAGCGCCACATAGTTCTTTCTGGGAAGAGAAACATTGTGGGAGTGGATGACAAGACAGACATGCCAGAAGATTATGAAAAGTTTGATGAAATTGCTCCATTCACAATGAATATTGACCCGAGCATCCCGTTAAATGATGAAGATTTTCCATGGCTACGGCGCAAAGGGACACACGGGAAGAAAAAGTTTCACACCCAAAGATCTGGGATGTGATCGGCTTCACTATCATCACTTTCTTCTGTGTTTCACACCCAGGAGGGAATCTCTGTAATAGTTAGGGTAGTTATGTGTTTTGGCATTTACTGATTTTTTCAGCTAAATGACCCTGAAATTGAAAAGCACTTCAAATGAACTCAGAAAAGGTTGAAAGTTGGCATGGTATCATAATTTCACCCACATAGCATGTGCAAAAAAGTAGAGAGGGTTACCACAAAAACTGGATGCACTTCGTGTACAAAATGGACAATCTCTTTCGAAGTATCAGGATTTTGGACAAAAACTCATCTGTTACAAACGCATTTCATTTTTTAAATAACCTAAGCATTACCAAATTGAATATAATGATAAAACACACTAATATTAAACATAAGAAAAAAAGAATCACTGAAAAACCTATTTTCAAAGTTAAGTTATTCACAAACTAGTGATTCACACAAATTTTAAATAATTCAAAATTTAAACTATTCAAATTTGAAAACTACCGGCACTAACAGAAAGTTTGTAATTTTTTATACCTAAAGCAAAAATATTCACAAACAAACTCTAAATACAACAAAAAACAACTCAAAAATAAATAAAACAAAAAAATAAGAAAATAAAAAAGCCCGCCTACTAGGCCAAAACGGTCTGCATACGACTAGAAACCCAACATGTTATTGGGCCAGGATGCAGGCCCACAAAGGCCCAGTAGGCCCACAGGGCAGCACAGAACAGATAGGCCCAGTAGGCCTGCTTTGGAGAGGAGCTCGAGAGAGCTGCCGCACTGGGGCTTATAAACCAGTGCGGACGCCCCTCGGCTAGCGAGGTGGGACTAAACTTGCCGCACCGCACCTGCGCCAGCGCACACCCTTTAGTACCGGGTCGTAGCTCCAACCGGTACTAAGGGGAGGGGGGTCTTTAGTACCGGTTGGTGCCACCACTCGGTACTAAAGGGGGTGTGCTTCCCGCCGCTTCGCCTGGCCAAAACAGACCTTTAGTACCGGTTGGTGGCTCCAACCGGTACTAAAGGGGTCTTCTATATAAGAAAACCCTTCAAAAAAATTTGTCAGTTCGTTCTCCCTCTGCTTCTTCTCCTCTGCCCCGTCGCCACCGCCCCTCGTCGCCGCCCCCGTCGCCGTCGCCGTCGCCGCCGCCCCCGTCGTCGTCCCGTCGCCTCGCCATCGCCGCCGCCCACGCTGTGAGCCCCTCTCCCCGGCCCCTATCCTCCCTCCAATCGAAGCCGCTGCGCCGCCGGCGCCGTAGGTGCACACGCGCACGCGCGCGCGTGCCCACACACACGCACACAGACACGCGCGCGCGCACACACACACGCACACACACATGATTCTGTTTTCTGTTTTTTATACAAATGTTTTAGATGAAATAATTAATTAGATTAGATTAATGTCAAATAGTATATATAGAAATGTTATAGAAATGTTAGAAATTTTAGAAATGTTAGTTTTAGCTAGATGAATTAGATTAATTTCAAATTGTTATAGAAATGTTAGAAATATTATAGAAATGTTAGAAATTTTAGAAATGTTAGTTTTAGCTAGATGAATTAGATTAATTTCAAATTGTTATAGAAATGTTAGAAATGTTATAGAAATTTTAGAAATGTTAGTTTTAGCTAGATGAATTAGATTAATTTCAAATTGTTATAGAAATGTTAGTTTTTAGTTTCTTATAATTTTAGTTATAGAAATTAGAATTTGCATATAAGTCACAATCCAGTAATTTAAAAAATGTTACTTTTGCGGCGTATAGTATTTTTTCTCGACGATGCCCGGCCCGCATCCTCACCGTCGACCCGTTCGCGACGACGTCCTGCTTCGGAGGACCCATGTCCGGGACTGGGCTCCGCCGGGCTGGCACTGGGAGGTGCTACCTTCAGGGGCTCGCCGCTTGGTGAGGAACCCGGGTCCCGTCGTCGACCCTGATCTCCTTTGGTGGCGTTCACGTGGGCCACATTCGGTGCAGAGGGAGCCGGCCCCGCCGGAGGTGGTGCGTCGCCGTGTCAGGGAGGAGGACGAGCACGTCCATCGCTACATGGCTGCTATGGACGTCAAGTTCTCCAATACCTAGCAGGTTCTTTGGGCTGATGACCGGAGATATGATCCTGTGATGGTTCCTTCTCTTTGGGTGTCCACCGCCCGCGCCCCAGGAACCGCGAGTGGCCTAGATTCTTCTGTAGTATTCGATCTTTATTAGCTACCTAGCCAGTGATTATTCGAGATGATGTATTCGAGATTATATATTATTCAAGACGATGTATTCGAGATTATATATTATTCGAGACGATGTATTCGAGATTATATATTATTCGAGACGATGCATATTATGTACTATATGATTCAGTTTTTCCTTATTGATTGCATCCATGCATTGTAATTTGAATACTAAATTGTTTTATATTTCTTCTGGATTAGTTAAATAAAAGCTATGGTGGACAATACCGGCAGAGAGGGAGAAGAGGCCCTGTTCGAGATCATACGCAGCCTTCGCAGGCCAGATGATCTGAATGAAGCAGATGACGGCTCCCAATATCTGAACAATACCGGGGAGGGTGATGATAAGATATTCGATCTCAACGACCGAGCTGATGAAGTCATGAACTATGATTATGATTATGATGACGCAGACAATGTTTATGATGACACGGACAATGTTGATCTTGAAATAACAAAGACTACCGGCGAGGTATATTTATATAAGCAGGCGTTTGGTGATCATCACATGTTTTTCTGATTTGAAGATATATTAACGAATCGATCTTTCTTCTTTCAGCCCTCCGGATCGAGCAAATCTGCTTCTACAGACAGCAGGACAAAGCGAGGCCCGGACAAAAAGTTGAAGGAGGGTGTAAAGTACAACATCGATTCCATCAAAGCTAGTGGCGAACCCCTCACGCCTAAGAACATTGCGAACAAGTTCGTTCGTCGGTGCGGAGTTCTTGTGAAGGACCAACTCCCGATCTCCATTCAAGAATGGAAAGAGCCAAAAACTAAACGTCCAGATGTTACTTGGGTCGACGACAGAGAAAAGAAAAGCTTTGGGAATCTCTGATGGAACATTTCACCCTACCAGATTATTTCACTGATGCAGATGTGCAGAAAGTCAAGGACGCTGCTCTTAAGAAGATGGCAATTGCATTCAACACCCACAAGAAAACTGTATGGGCCAACTACGTCGCTGCAGAAAGGAAGACTCCTGAATTCAAGGGAACACTGGAGAAGCAAAGAGAACACTAGCCCGCTTTCGTGAAATTCAAGGAATCAGAATTATCTAAGGAACGGTCGAGAAAAAACAAGGCCAATGCCGCAAAAAAGACGCAGTTCCATAGGCTGGGGCCAGGTGGCTACGCGGTGGCAATGCCTAAGTGGGATAAGTCTGAGCAAGAGATGGAGGATGCAGGGGTCACTCCGGTTACTAGGAGCTGGCCCCCCAGGTGCAGAACTTGGTTCTATGCGCATGGGGGGCGTTGGACCCGAAGACAGGCCTGGTTTCGAAGAAGGCAAGTCTAAAAGGAGCCGAACAAAAGTTACTTGATGCAATAGAAGATGCTCGAAAGGGGGTGTTCACGCCCAACAGAGAGAACGACGAGCTTACGCGCGCCCTGGGAAATCCTGAACACCCGGAAAGAACACGAGGCAAGGGCGTTATTCCCTGGTATGAGGGCTTTTCGGAATGGAACGACGACTACAGGTGCCGTGCAAGAAAGAAGATGGAGGAGGAGAAGAAGAGGAAGCTGGAGGAGGAGCAGAGGAAGCAGGAAGCAGAACGCCTTCAAGGCCTAGAAGCAAGGCACGCGGACTTGGCACTCAAATTCCAGCGGCAGCAGCAGCAGATCGACTCACTTAGCCAGGAAAGGGGGTCTCAGCAGCGGCAGTAGCAAGCGGATCCAGCATTGGATAGCACCGTCCCATCCATGCCGAGAAGCAGCGTTGGTTCCGCCCCGGGCGACGCACTGCTGGATACATACCCTGTGGATGACATCATAGAGAACACTAACTGTGAGCTACACTTGAAAACGAAGAACATATCCATGAAGGTGGCGGACGCCGTTGCTTTTACAAATACCCCCGAAGCAACCTTCCATTGCACCCCGATTCCAGCGGGCTATGCTCGTGTCTTGGTTGATGAGGTGGTGGACCAATATTCGGGGCTAGAGCTTGACATTCCTGGAGGTGACGACGAGCACACACTGGGAGAGGCCATACATCGTATCATCCTATGGAGAAAGGATTGCATCATCTTTCGAAGGCCCGACACCGCGTCAGCCGACTCCTCCTCGAAGTCCGCCACCGAGTCAGCAGACTCCCGCTCCTCCAAGTCCACGAACGCGTGAGCCGACTCCTCCTCGAAGTCCGCCACCGTGTCAGCAGACTCCCGCTCCTCCAAGTCCACGAACGCGTGAGCCGACTCCTCCTCGAAGTCCGCCACCGTGTCAGCAGACTCCCGCTCCTCCAAGTCCACCAATGCGTGAGCAGACTCCTGCTCCAACTCAGCCACGTCAGCCGTCTCCACCGCCTCAGCAATCGCATAAGAGACACGCCGCAGCTATGGTGCGTAGCGGTACGAGTCAAGGTAGTATAGGAGGTACAGGCGGAGGCAAGCGATATAAATATGGTCCAAGCCTCGCTCCTCTTCCTCAGAGGCCTTACGACATGACCGAGGAGCAAAACGAAGCCATAGTGAAGGCCCAAGTGGACGCCCTTTTTGGACCGAAACCGGCACCGCCGCCAAGGAAGAAAGTGCCTGAGGAAAAGATTGACCACTTCATTCGTATGGCTAGACCACCAGCTCCCAAGCCTGTTGACTCAGACTATGAGCGCCAAATCAGGAAGGCACATCAAGCACGACTACAGAAGGAAGCGAGCTCGAGCTCGAGCCAACAAGCAGCTGGCAAAAAATGCGGGAAAACCGTTCCCCAGCTGGGAGAACAGGCGGCGCAATCGATCCCCCCGCTTGTTGTGCCAACAACACATGAGAGTACACGCGCCCTATATTATTGTGGGCAAACCGTTCCCCAGCTGAACAATCTGGTAATAACCGAGGAGCATATAAGCAGGCTAAAATGCTCAATATCAGTGTTGGACAACTCCTCGAGATCGAGCCCATGTCTCCTCTTAGAGAGGAGGAAATAAAACGGAAATATGTCCGGGGCCAACCTTTGGTCAAGCCCGAGGAGGTCAAGAACCTCCCAACGAGAATGTATGAATTGCATCAGTGGTACATGAACATTACCAAGATTTCCAATCGAGAGTCCCTCATGGTGAATGTCAAGGAGGAGCATTACTTCCATGAGAAAGCTCTGTCCGTTGAGTATTCAGAACTATTTCAGTTATACAATCAAGACGCACTCGACAAATCTCTCGTCAGTTGCTATTGTCTGTAAGTGATTTCTTTCTGTAATTTAAGTCTCAAGCTAGCTGTAGTGATCATTTTGATCAATCATTACCTGTAATTATCCTCACTATATTTTTTCTGTGGTATTATGCAGGATGAAGATGTATGAAATGAAAAAATCTGGACGCTATGGCATTGGGTTCATTGACGCAAATACCGTTAATAAATACACATGGCAAATTCCAAGTTTTCGAGCACGTTTAGAGAAAAGCATGCTAGAGTTCTTCAAGCGCCTCAATAGCAATGAAGATATACTACTTCCTTACAACTTCCTGTGAGTCACACTGTCTTGTACTACAAATTCTGTTTTTGCTTACTAGCTAGCTAGATGTTAATAATTAAGTGTGTAGGGTTTAGGCTAGATGATTAGTGTTGTGCACATGCCCGCTTAATTAAGACATGCAAACGTGTGCGCATGCAGTTACCACTGGATCTTGTTAGTCATTAAAGTTGATAAAGGAACAGTTGAAGTACTGGACTCACTACTTAAGGAAGAAAGTGACTTCGCCATCTTGAAGGGGATACTCGACAGGTAATTTCAATCATTATTAACTATATCTCGGCCTATTTAATTAGTTCGTCATTTCCTGATATCAACTATTTATACCCTTTTCATTTTCTTGCTGCCGGGCAGGGCTTGGGTAAAGTTCATCAAGGTGACTCCAGGCAACTGGAAAAAAAGCTGTATTGGTGGCGACCCAAGGTAAGTAATTAAGTAGTACTAGCTAGCTAGCTACCATCTCTTTAATTCTTGTTTCAATACCATTAATTAATTAGCATGCTTGATTAATCATTATCTGATTAAATTCCATTCTCGTAAAGGCCCTGAAGCAGGCGCCGGGGACTGATCTGTGTGCATACTACGTTTGCGAGAACATTCGCATGATGGCGTCCGAAAGGAGCAGATCTCAAAGACGGGACTGGGTACGTTTGTCAGAACACTATTCACAAATTTTTACACCATTATCAATATCTAGTCACACAACTAATACACATGCATATTGATCTCCTTCTTAACAGTTCAGAGAGGTGCGGGAGTAACTCCTACCAACGGAGCGCATACTAGCACTTCAAGAGGAAATAGCGGGATTTTTGCTCGACCAGGTCATAGATCCCAAAGGAGAATACTATTACCCGCTACCGCCCCCATGAACCACTTGTCATCGTGCTCCGAAGGCACCCAGGCAACATGTAGGAGAAATTGTATATCTTTATACATGTGTATGTGTGAATAATTAATGGTGGTTGTGAGACATTCGATGATATATATGTGCATAACGTGTACAATATGTAGTATCGTAAAATACCAGCAACAAAAAAAGAATTAAATGGAAAACACAAAATTAATGGAAAAATAAAAAATAAAACCAACCCCCCCCCCCCCCCAAACATTTAGTACCGGTTGGTGTTACCAACCGGTACTAATGGTCTACCAGCACTCGGGCCTAGCTCGTGCCACGTGGTGGCACTTTAGCGCCGGTTCGTGCCGAACCGGTAGTAAAGGGGGGGCCTTTAGTCTCCACTCTTTAGTGTCGATTGTAGAACCGGCACTAAAGGCCCTTACGAACCGGCGCTAAACACCGGTTCTGCACTAGTGACATACTAAGATGTTGTTTGTTGTGATTTGAAACATAGTGTTTGGGTAGTGATATGCAAGGCAAACCACATGTGCGGTGGACGCAAACATAATCATTGGATCGTATTTGCCTCACACAAACATTTATACTACAAACCAAATTATAGAGTTGACGGGGTTGATGTGAATTGTCCTTATATCTATTTCTGAGCAATGCTATTTTTATATGTAGATCTAGACCCCGCATGTATAGGTAACAAAGATTCATGAAAAAAGATCTAGATCTCTCATGTTCCATTCATTCGAATTTTAAGTGAGAAAGGCTATTCTCAACTGTAGAATATTACGTAGGAACCTGCAATTTTTGTGTGGAAAAGTATGTAGTCTATTTGCATGTTGAAGACACAAGAAGTGTCTAAAACAACATTATGCATTGTATATAGTTATTACAGCACTAAAACGGACATAATTGTGTGCCGTAAACTTCAGCTTCCTTGAATTTAGAATGTGCGAGAACAACAGTGACTAGCTTAATTTTTTATTTAGGCCAAGAAACCATGCGAACTCTCTCCTAGAATCTGGCTAAAATTTCAAAGGTTTCAGGAGACACTTTGGAAATTCAAAAGAACCCAGTGGCGCCTTTTACATGCATCTGCAAGTGTTCTTTTCCTGAAATATATTTCTTTATATACTCAAAAAGAACTTTTACTAATGTAATACGTGGAAACAGCACATCCAACATCATTGTATACTCTGCATAATCTTTGGCAGTTTTTAATGGCATGACCTGTTCTAGAGGGTTTTTGCCTTGGCAATAAAACATCAGCTACTTAAGAAAATCAATTAATATGGGAGAAGACAACAACCAGCACCACCTTATCTCTTCTGAGGATAAGGCAGCACCGCAGCAGTTACTACTTACGAGCAGATATTAAGGAAAAGGGTAAGTTGGGGTTGTGCGGAGGGGAGGAGGAACATGTACATATCCCAAGCAAAACCATGATCTGTTTGTCTTCTTGAGTTCGATCATCACAAAGAACTATAGAGCCATCTTGAAGATGTAAGAATTCAGGTCATAATGCTCGTGTGTGGTTGTGGACATGAGGATATCCTTGCATCACAGAGCTATTATTATATTCGGGTTGTACAATACAAAACCAATATGAAACTGGCCCTGAAATCCAGTGAAAACTCCCACAGTTTTCGTTGGCATACTGTAAAGTAGTTTTTTATCAATAGCTCACATCTTCTCACAAGAAACAATCAAAGCAGCCTTTTGCTTTAACTAATCTTTATTTTGTGCTAAAAATATAAAGAGTGAGACCAACCTGATGGTGAAGTTCTCCTATAAATATAACTCATCATTCTTAAGGTTCTTACAAACTAGAACAACAAGCCCTCACCTAAACATTGATCATCTTGTATTTTGATATGGCTGCAGGTGGTAATAGAGATAATTCAATAAGGGGGCACATCAAGGAATTCAAAACATGGGTAAATGGCATCATGATATATAACCAATGTTGATTTGAAGAAATTGATCATTTTGTGGAGTCTTTAGAGGTTTGACACCGCTTCGCCCACTCGTCCCCCGCGCGTCGTCTCTGGCGCACGGGGGAAACCCTACCGCGCCGCCGCTGCCCCTCCTCGCTCCGTCCCCGCTTCGCCGCCGCCGGAGGGGACACCGGCGAAGCCCGCGTGGTCCCCAGGGAAGGTGGCGGCGGGGCGTTCTCGTCGTTCTCGCGCAGATCTCGCAGCGGCCGATGGCGATCTCGCGGCGGCCGGTGGCGTGCGGGGAGTTCCGCCGGTGGCTGGCGCCTGCTGCCCGTGGGGCGGCGTCCCTCACGGCGGCGGGGCGGCCCCTGAACGGCGCTTGGTGGTGGCCACATGGCGGCGCGCGGGTGGGCCGGATCTGGGCTTCCGGTCTACGTCCTCGTCGTGGCAGCGCTTGCCGTTGCCCTCGGTCATGAGGCGTGGTCCGGGACGGGCCGAGCGCCGATGGTGCTGGCCAGGACGCACGCTGGCAGCGCCCTACTTCATCTCGCGTCGTCTCGCTGGCCAATGGTGGTGGTCGTCTTCTTCGTCAGAGATGGCCGGCCAGAGGCTTGGTGATCGGATCTCGGGATCCATCATCTAGTCCCGGCTGTGAGTTGGGAAAACATGGTTGCCGGTGAAAACCGAGCCATTGGCAGGCGATGGCGGCGTTCTACGCCGTTACCTTGATGGAGGCATTGTCGTGTAACTACTGTCAACCCACTCGTGCTGCTCTGGGGGAAACCCTAGGATCTGGTGTTCCAGATCGGACGATGGCGGCACTGCGGTGTCGTTTCTCTCTTGGGAGCATCGTTTGTGGAGCAGCGCTGGAAGTCAGAGGCAGGAGGTGGAGCGGCTTCGTCTTGCACGGAGCTTCGGTGGAGATGTCAAGTCATGCCTGACCGGCAGGTGCTACGCTTTGTCATGCCTGGTCGGCAGGTGCTACGCACGACAGATTCTCCAAAGGCTTCAAGCTGTGTCGGCTGGTGGTACTTGGCAGCATGGTGCTGAGGTGTATCAGTGGCGACCGCGACGTACTCAGTTGTTTGCGCGCAGGGAGGAGGTGCCGTTGGGCGCCGTGGTGGCGTCGACGATAGCTAGACCGAGCAAGGTTGATGCATCAGTACAGTTCTGAAGATGGAGCGGTGGCAGTTGGCGGCGGCGGCTTCTGAGAGCACGCTGGACCGGCGAGACCCATGCGCGGCAGGCGTCCTAGATGGGTCCTCAGGTCTTAGATGTTAGGTTTGGCTGTGATGTCTGTTTGGTATTAGGCCCAGGCTATCTGCGCCCCTTCATCATCTGAATAGGTGTAGCGACAGTTTGTTTCTTAGACGGCGGCTTTAGTTTTACTGTTGTATTACTTTGTAAGGTCTTGTGAGAATAATTAATAAAGTGGCCGTATGCATCGCCCGCCGGGGGTCATCCCCCTTTTCTAAAAAAACCAATGTTGATTTTTGTACTTTCGTTACTGTGGGGAGTGTCTCAATGTTTAATTGTTTACGATCTTATTGTTTCACAAATACCAACCGTGCTAGACGTAGCATGACTACAACTCTGTTTCGTGTCCAGCAAGAAAGAGAGTTGTTTGCCCCTTTATATAGTACCAGCTAGTCATAGAATATAGAAAGAGATCTCCATCAGATTAGCACGTAGAGGGTTTGTCCTCTCGTGTAATGTAATACTCCTTCCAATTATAGTGATACGCCTTCGTGCGTCCGTGGTTTTCTCCCGTATGGGTTTTCACGTAAAAATCCATATCTCTTTGTCTCGTTTATTTCTCGTTATTATCTAACAAGTGGTATATAGAACCAAGTTTACGGATACAAATCGATTTGAGACGAGAGCTAGGGTTGCGGCGTGTTCGCCGCCGCCGCAGATCGCCGAGACCGACAGGTTTTTTCCGCTGCTGATCCGTTTCCTACCCGAGCAGTCACCGAGACGGACACATACTTCCGCTGCCCCGCTGCCAATCAAATCGCCAAGTCGTCAGACCAAGCTTTTCCGCTGCAGCCGTTCTTGACCAAGTCGTCGAGAGTTCCGACGAGTTGTGTCTGCGCTGCTCTGCTCGTGAGCTGCTATTGCTCCACGTCAAACCAGAAGGTTTCAAGTCCCGAAGGAATCAACCACATCACTGCTGCTAGTTTTTTCCTGACGTGAAGACAAGTACAGGAGCACTATTTGGATTTGGTATTACTACCTCACGTGAGGCATATCTGATCGCTAGTACTATTAGTACTGCTCAGATTTATTTCCTTTTCTTCGTCAACTGCTACATCCACTTGAAGCTACCAGGTGCTACTGTTTCTAGTTTCGTTTGATCCGCAAATTAATTCTTCAAGAATTTTCTACCGGCTTGCACTACTTTGTGTACACATATTTAATCTACCCATGGCATCCATGAAGTATGATGTTCCGATGCTGGATCATGACACAAAGTTTACCCTATGGCAAGTCGAGATGCGAGCGTTGTTGGCGCAAGCCGTTTATCAGGATGCAGTTTTTCTTCAAGGTGGAGTTTTGGGGATTATGGCCCATCGGGATAATGGATGCAATATTGCTGCAGTTATTTGAAGAACACAATTCAGTTATCAAGAAAAAAAAGGGGTATGGAGGAGGTAATTATTAAGCCTGTTGGTAGCCAGCATATACTCTATTCTCTCCATAGTATTTTGCTGTTATGCATGTGAAGGTTTTGTTTGATATTCATGTTCGTGATGAGAATCAGTTGAGGTGCAAGAAGGAGATTGATTTGTTTCTGCTAGATACTACAACATTTAGCGTTGTTAAGTTTCAAGTGCAATTCAGTTGTCTTTGCTCTTTCAAGAGGGGTCTATTGCAGAGTTGAAACTTCGTTGCATGTTAAGATGGTTCCTTCATCCAACAGTTGTTCTACAAGGACAGTTTATGACCATGTCATGGATTTTCATTAACCACTACAAGTCGGCAGTTTTTTGGGTGCACGCGATGCCATCCGTACCACATGCTCTTGCATGAGTATTGTTTGCCGAGGTTTGTGCTTTCTGTTTTGAAGCACGTTCAAATTCCATGAGATGAGTTCTTCACAATGCGATGTACATCAAGATGTTGGAGGATCCCTTAATCCAATTAAAGGAGGATTATAAATGGATAGATGTCTTCGATTTCCACTGGAGATTGGGAATCGATGGACTTTCATTAGGATTCTATATCAAGATAGGGGCTTCAGTACTTGGCTGACCGCCCGGTGGAAGACCTGGTTCTACCACACAAGGACAGCTTTCGTAGTCCAGGATTCCCATCGGACTCGACTCACATTTTGATCTCCTACGCTTGCTTTTTCACATGGTCAGATGGGAACACCTATGCACCCCTAAAGATTATGGTGGTGTGGGCTTCACTGATATGAGAGTCAGAAACATTTGTTTACTGTCAAAGTGGTTGCACTATGAGCTATGCGCTCGTTCAGGCACCACAGGAGATATGATGACTTATGTCATTTGATGATTGAGCAGTTTCAGTTTTTTGAAGTCAGTGGCACAGACTCGGACTTTTATTGGGAGACCAAGTTTTGTTAGTCTGCTTTGTTGATAGTTGTGCTGTTTTCTGGACGACCTACTGATTGATTTGCTTAATATGACTTCATGAGAAGTTTATTAGTCCTAAATGGACGTTTCCAGGCACAAGGTTTACTTGTGATGACTTTAATTGAGGAGTTGATGCTATCTATGATTATTGTAAGGGATTTCGTCTCAAGGTGGAGTGTTATTTTATTGTGTTCCGAATCCCATACAAGTGTTGTACTACGGATGGAGTCCTACCGGACTACGGCATGCCAACCGTGCTAGACGTAGCATGACTACATCTCTGTTTCGTGTCCAGCAAGAAAGAGAGTTGTTTGCCCCTTTATATAGTACTAGCTAGTCATAGAATAGATCAGAGGGATCTCCACCAGATTAGCACGTAGAGGGTTTGTCCTCTCGTGTAATGTAATACTCCTCCCAATTATAGTGATACGCCGCCGTACGTTCCGTGGTTTTCTCGCGCAAGGGTTTCCACGTAAAAATCCGTGTCTCTCTTTGTCTCGTTTATTTCTTGTTATTATCTAACACCATGAATGCAAAAGAACTAATGTAGTATGGTAAGGCAAACATGGATATGCTTAGCAGTGAAATGAGAGCAGCATTTAACAAGGTAAGCCTTGTATATATTCTCCACTAGTTAATTTCTTGGAACTTAGTTTATTCATACAGATACCATAGTCCGTATATATGTGTGGATCCAATTAATTTTCTCAAGACAAAGGAATCCAGTTTTGCAGCTTCTTCAGCAAAAGAAACAACAACCACCCAAGAAGAAAAACAAGAGCACTGGGTTTGGTCCAATATTAGGTGCAGTGTTTAAGTTCCACAAGGACGATGATGACGATGACGATGGCGACGGGAACGCTCTAGGAGGAGCTCCTATTGCATGCTGAAGGGTCTTTATTACCCGCCTTGATTGGTTCTATAGGTCAGTACTGAAAGGTGCTTTACTAAATTATCCTTAGGGCTATCTATGTATCGTGGTAATAAACAAGTGTCTGCAGTTCGTGTTGTTCATGTTGACTCAGTGTGGCTATTTTGGTATGGCCTTGGATCTCATTCCATGTAAATGCATGTTTATGGTAATAAAAGAGGTGTCCTATTGTGTCCTACTGTAGGTACCTCTTAAGTTATATACATATTTCTTCCAGAAATAACCTTTTCAGAACTCGATTGTCTATTGTTTTTAGGCACATACAGTTCAATTGCTTTCATTGTCGATTTGCAGAAAAGGCTTACACGGAGCAAAATGAGTTCCCAGTTTGGTAAGAAAAAAAACTGGTTCAATTTTTGGAAGATAAGTTGGGGTATGTTCGAGCTTGACACGTATTCATGCACAAAAGGCAGGATTTCTGAAATGGTGGACACGATGAGTATGGCTATTAATATGTTTGCGCGATTTTGTTGCTCCAAATACGATTCCAACGCGGTCGTTTGGAACAGAGCTGAGCCCAGGTAGCAATAGTTCGACCTTCCTTGCTGCTCTCCATCTGTGACGCCAATTGCCAAACGGCCAAACCACAACAGAAACTAAACTAATAAAGGATCTAATCGATAAAGAAACCAAGAACTAAGCACAGAGCAGGTCGATGTAAGCAATTCTATATATTACTCAGGAGTATGAGTTTCAGTCATACAAAGTTGGGGTACATCACCAGACCTGGAGCCGATTCATACAACCGGGGGATTGTCTACCCTACCATAGTTTGCCAAAGAGAAAGGTACTTTTTGCTCCCTCAAATTTACAAGAAGTCTGACATTTGGCCCCTCATATTTTTTTTGTCATTATTTAGTCCCTCATGCTCCAAATCACATTTCGCCCAAAAACCAGAAATGAGAAGAAAACGGCTGACATGCCATTTGTTTTCTGTCTCGTTCTTCCCCCTTTCTCACACGACAAAACAATCCGAACAAGTTAACAAGCACAGGAAGTGCACTAGAAGACACCCCCCAACATGTCGTTGAGAAGAAAGAACAGGAGGGGCCGGACCACCTAGAAGCACACCCAAGGTCGTCCACGACATGCAACCACGCACCACCTGGAAGAAAGCACCAGACTTCTTCACACTATATGACCACTAACACGCCGCTGGAGAGGACACTCTACCCTCTCGCTCCGGACCGAGGAGTGCTAACCTTGTGGACAAGCAGAGCTGGCATAGAGTGGTCGTCATCACGTGTAAAAGGTAGGCAGAGACGAGACCGCTAGTCGCCAAAGCTGAGGCGTGGCTGAAAGAAGCTGCAAGCCAACCCGAACAGGACACCACGGTCGGGGGTTCACCCACAGTGTTTGACGATGCCCCCAAGAGAGACACAACACACGGCGCCAGCGCAGCCTCGTCCGTTCAACATGGACAAGGATTTTCACCTTGTGTGCTAACTAAATTGATAGGGAGGGAAGCCAAGGCGAGTCCCCAAAGGGACACAACACTTGGAAGCATCTCCATCATTGGTGCCTAAGCGCAAAGCTTTCGCTCGACACCTCCCATAAACCTCGCCAAAGGGACCCAAGCCAACATGGCCCCGATAGGGACCAACGACTACGAGTGGGAACTCCAGATCCTCATCAGCGAAACATTTCCGTCAATGAAAACCCCCTCTCAAGGATCACCTTACATCGAGTAAACCATCATCCACATGATGAAGGAACACATCCAACACCATTGCAGCACAGCTCACCGAATAGCCAAATGGGCAACCCACCATCCAAGGATATCGGCTCGACATCCATAGCCCCAAGCCTGCACTCCATGCCACACCTATAGCTGTGAACCACTGGAGGAAAGGGAGGGAGCACAACTTCTTCCCCAGCACTGGACAACCCCAACCACGAGTACATCAAGGAACCTAGTCGGATCTAGATCTGAGGACTGACACACCCCGTTGATACCAACCCACTTGCTCTAAGTAGGGGAGGTCACTTCATACTACAAGGACCGCATCCCCACTAGCTACGGCTGGATCTACGAGATGAGCAACCCCACTGGCACCTTTGGTGGGTCCCACTCGAATCGAGGCAAGGACGACAAGTGGTGGCTCGCACCAACAAAAGGCCCAAATCTGGTTAGACCCCACCCTCCTGGCGCGAAACCACGTCGGAACGAGACATCTGCAACATGTGACGAGGACTGGGGTCACCGTCAGCTACACATTTGAGCTCGCTAGGCATGCACGGCGCGGGGGAAAGAAGGCCTCGAGCGGGTGCATGTTTCCCGTTTTTCAAAAAACCTACTACACACCTAGGAATCCCAAGCGAGACTTCTTTGCTTGTGGTGGCAACGAAAGCATTGTGTAATGAAAATATGTTTATGTTTGCAATTAGCTATATATTGAATTCATGCTCTAGCCAACTCATCCAAAATTTCAAACTGATGGAGAGAGGCGAGTAATATATTTCAACAACACCCCCCCCCCCCTCACGTCTATACTTATTTAGTCCTTAGACGTGAGATATGTAGGACGTGAAATATTTTTTAATACTGTGTTTGTAGAGTCTTGAACTCAAGAGCACCTGGATCTGATACCATATTAAATTCATGCTCTAGCCAACTCATCCAAAAGTCTGAACTGATGGACAGAGGCGGGCAATATATTTCAACAGTGTATGGGTTTAGTCTCTGAAAATACTATACGCAAGCAAAGAGGATTCACTTGCAACACATGGATATAGTTCGATCTCGTAATGCTTTATGTAAATCAAATTCTTGACTACTACTATCGATCAAGGAGAGAAGCTAGATGATGTGCCCATAGATGCATGCGAGAAGCAAGCCCAAATCAACAAGAAGCAAGACTAAATGGACGAGAACCAATTCCAAAATGACAAGAAGCAAGTCAATAGGAGCAAATTTAAGAATCTTTGCCTTGCACTCCTAGTTGTTGCAATCATTTTTGTTCATTGCCTCTACCAAGATGCACATCGTGAGCTATTTGAATCACATTTCTGGTATCTTCTTCATCTTGTCGAAGTACACCTTCGGGAGCCCAACCCGAGTGTCTTGAATAACATTGATCCAAGTGAACATTGTCTCCTTAACTTGCTCTACCTGATGTTCGTCGTAGAGGCCCCCTCCCACAAAACTCCTGACCCCATCTGCCTTTATTAGCACATAGCAAAACTTGATATATCACATACATAGGTACACATCCATATATATGCATACATCAAAATTAGATTGATGACACAATAAGAGTATTAGTCAAGAAAAAAATGTCACAAGGAAGTACAGAAGTGCATGACATGCATGTTTGACGACAAAATGAAGAGTTTGACAAGTTTGAAAGGATTCTAGCTAGCGGTAAACGTCAGCAATCGAGAACAACTGAGGGATGTCATCCTATAGTTTATTTAGGTGAACATCCCATTCCTTGTCATCTCTCACATGTTATAGAACATCCCACCCTCCCTCACGATGTCCTTGTTGATGATCTCCGCCATCACATTCTACAAGTGCCTAAAATCTCTTAGAAAGTTGTGTTACCCACACTTGACCTGTGTGCACAACTTGTTGAAGGATGCCTGATTTTTGAACAATGATTTAGAGTGCACATAGTCCTCAATGAGGAACATGACATAGTAGCTACACCGGAAGCTCAACCCATTGTGTGGTTCTTGCATGCAACAAAAGCTCGTGTGTTATTAGAACATCGTATGTGTTGTGCGGCTTCCTTCGGAGTGATAATACTTTTAGAGAACACGATCCAGAATGGTCTTCATTGGGTTCTAGTCCTTTTTTGTGTGTTTTTCTTCTAATCAAAGAAATAAGCATGTCCATGCACTGAAAACAGTAAGATTATGATCTAGTGTTCGCCGTTGTGCAAAGGATTGAACAAACCAATATGAGACGAACCTTGAATTTGGTATATGTGTAAGCCTAAAGGAGTGAATGACTTACATGGAAATGGTAGGGCACGAGTGCGTTGCCCTTGTACACATTCACAAGCATGCCTTCCTCGAGGTACTCCACTGTGAAGTCATGGTCATGTTTGGATCATATGTTGTTCACGTGCATGTGATAAGAATCAAGGATGGCAACATCTGACTTTCAGAATTTGGCCTCTATGACTTGATAAAACGCCCAGAGCCTTATGAAGGGTGGGCAGATGCCAAAGGAATTACAAAATATTAATGTGGAGCCCCTCAAAGGGAAGATATATTTTATGCATGAGGTAATCTTTGACGAAATGAGGCCCATCTTTAACCTTGGCTGTGTAGAACATGAAGTTTTTTGTTTCCAACGTCGCACGTCCTCGTGTAGAAGCTAAAGCTATATGGAGAGGACCTTCAACTCATGCACTGATAACATCGATTCACCGGGGAGATGCTCAGAGAACATACACCCACTAGGAACAACCACATGTTCTATTGGTGCATTTCCGACAACCGGATTCTTCGAATATCACTTTCTCTTTTTTTGGATTCTTTGTTGCTCTAATTGGTCATCACGTCTTTGGCCACAACTTCATCCCTTGTTAGTGGCGTATTGGCGGGGTGATTTTAGTCCATTGCTGGCGGCATATCTTGAAGTATGTCCATAGTCTCAACAAGGTAGATCAGAGGGTCAAGGCCTGCAAAGGTAGGATCGTTGTCATGATCAGTTGGAGGGGACCTGAATCACCTCTATGTCAGGATGCAACCACCTCAGCAGGTATGACATGCATTGTCCAAAATGGATCATATACATCATGCCAAGTTTCATATTTTCAAAAATTGTTTGTATTTTTCAGAATTTAATAAACACCAATAACCTCCATGTTCGGGGTCGGGTCTTGGCACCCTAATTTCAGAATTCCTATTTTCTTTTATAAGGCCTAAACATAGACTCCAAAAAAAGTATTTTCAAACCCAATTATGAGAACTTTTTCATGCACTTGCACTTCAAATTTGAACTATATTTATTAAATGACTAAAAATTCACCACATGACTTAAATATAGCAAACAACCCCCAAAAATCACAGATTTTGACATGTAACATGTAATGTTATATATTGAGTGCAGAAAAAGTTTCAAGGCCAACAGATGAAGCAGCGGTCGCGGTGCCTTCTAAACGGACATGTTCCCTCTGGAAACCCTGTTTGGGAGATGGTTTTGTTTATAAATAGTGTTCATCATAACTTGTGCCAAACCTTCTCAAATTTTTACCACAACATGTATATATTATATAACCACACCTTGCCAAGTGTCATGTTTTTTTGACTTTGTTTGCATTATTTGGAATTAAGAAAACAAGAAATTCCATGTTCAGAATCGTGTATTGACACCCTCATGTTTGCAATTCCTTTCTTTTCCCTGTAGAGCCTAAAAATAAAATCAAGAACACAAATAAGACTTTCCAACCCAATTTTTTCAAACTTTTTTATGCACTTGCAGTTCAAGTATGCATTATGTTCACTAGATGTCTGGAAATGCACTTAATGTATTAAATATAACAAGCAGACCCCAAAAATGCCCAAAAAATTACATGGATCATGTAAGGGTGTATCTGGAGTGTAGAAAAACTTTCCAGACCAACAGATGACGCAACAATTCCATCGCCTTCAAATCTGACTCGTTCTGTATTGAAACACAATTTCTTCCTCGGAGATCATACGGACTTTTAAGCAGTGTACGCCAGATCTTCTGCAAAAACTTTTCAGCTTTTTACCACAAATGCTATATGTTATATAATGACACCATCCAAGTTTCATCTTTTTGCGACTTCGTTTGCATTTTTCGTAATTAAAAATTAGTAAGCTCCACGTTTGCTGTCAAGTCTTGACACCCTAATATTTGGAATTCCTTCCCTTTTCTTGTATAAGGCCTAACAATATAATAAACAACACAAATAAAATCATTCAACTCATTTGTTTCAACTTTTTCATGCTCTTGCAGTTCAAATTTGAATTATATTCACTAAAGCCTAGGAATGGACTTCATGGCTTAAATATAACAAATGGAACCCCCAAAATACCAAATATTAACATGGATCATTTAATGGTGTATATTGTGCGTAGAAATATTTCAAGGCCAACGGATGAAGATGCGGTCACATCGCCTTAAAACCAGACCCATTGCTTTTTGAAACCCAGTTTTTTCCTCGGCGATTTCGGTTTCTTAGTAATGTGCATCACAACTTTTGTGAAACCTTCTAATTTTTTGACCACAACCTCTATTCGTTAAATAATGACACCAAGCCGAATTTGATGTTTTTTGGACTCTGTCTGCACTTTTCGGAATTAAAAAACCAGCAAGCTCCTTGTTTGGGATTGATTCTTGGCATCCTCATGTTCCTTTATTTTTGTTTTATAAGTCCTGTACATAGACAAATAAGATTAGAATTTTCTCACCTAATTTTGCCAACTTTTGTATGCACTTGCAGTTCAGATTTTAATTATATTCATTAAATTCCAAGAATGCACTTAATGGCTTAAATAAAGATAATGAACCCGATAAATGCCAAATTTTGAAATGAATCTTGAAATTGTATATCTCGAGTGTAGAAAACAAGTCAAGGCCAACGAATGAAGTAGCGACTGCATCACTTTCTTGCCTGGGACTTTCCCTCTTGAAATCATGTTTCTTCCTCGGAGATGCTTCGATATCTAATTAGTGTATGTCATAACTTCTGTGTGATCTTCTAAAATTTGTATCATCGCCTCTAGATGTCATATAATGAAACCATGCCAAGTTTCATGTTTTTCAAACAAAAATGCACTTTTTAGAATTAAAAATAAAATAAAATCCATGTTCATGATTGAGTGTTGGCACCCTCATGTGTCACTGCCATTGTAGCATTCGATATGCATGTTTTTACCCCGAGATCACGTTGTTTAGAACAAAATTAACGCCTAAGAGAGTTTGTGGATTGTTGTATCCTATATACCTAAGAGAGTCATCAGCACTAACTTATTTATCCCAAAATGCAAGCATGCCACATCATCATATAATTATAGATGGGACAAGGCTCACCTCGACATGCAACCATGCATGGGAAAAGACCCACCACCACATGCAACCATGCATGGGAAAATATTTTTCACTCTGTTATTCTAGTTATATTCAGTAAATATGTTACAACTACACATAATCAAATATAATAAGCCGCATGTATTTTTAATTTTGGTTCACGTGTTATTAGTCTAAATATTTATATTACACATAATCGAATCTCATTGAAATATACCGCAACTGATTCCCGCGGCAACACGCGAGGTATTATCTAGTTTAGAAAGTTAGTGTACTAAAATGAACAGACACGACAAGTACATGTATTAACGTTGGAATTACTCCCACGAGAATGATAGAAACTTATGAGATGCTTAAGTTACTCAAGGCAATTAAGGATAACCTTGAATCCATCGATGAAAGTTAAGCTCCCTCTGCTTCTACCTGTAAATATTTAGTCTCCTTGCCATCAGGAAAATGCACCCCAAACCCCCATGTCGCTCCCATGAGCGACACGGGGGAAGCCTATATAGCAATGTCGACACCCCCACTATCTCCACCCTCCCTTGCACGTGTAGTGGACAACAGTGGCGGGGAGTACTCCCTTGGCGCATTGCTCTCTTCCCTGAGTTTCTTGGTGAATGGTGGTGCTCTCCATTGATGTCGGTGTTCTTTCCCATCGGTGTAGTGGCCCAACTAGAGTGTAGCTCCTCCCCTTCTCATGGTGGCGCAACGGTATGGCATAGCTCCATAGCGAGGCAATCCAACCGACGGCGGATGAGGTTGTTGGTGCCCGGCTCCGGTGGACCAACACTATGGTGTCCTCGGCTTTTAGGTGGCGTCTTCAGTTAGCTTCCGGTGCCTTTCACGGCAAGGCCCAGGGCTGCATGGAGCTCTTGATCTGGGTTCCAGATCATGATCTAGGTTCCAGATCAAGTAGTTGTTGTCTCTTGGGTTGACGGGCCTAGGCGAGCTCTCTCTAGTGGGGCGTAGGCGTTGGTGCGGTGTTAGGTGCGCCGGTCAACCATGAATTTGGGAGATGTAACTACCAGCGAATGTTGGATCGTTTATGTTTGGGCAACAATGGTGGGACCCACAATCGTCTGACAATGGAGATGGTGTCATTGCTTTAGTCGTGTCTCTCCGCCCAAGTGCTCCTGAGAAACCCTATATCTAGATTATTTTGGATTGGATGATGGCTTCAGTCTGTGTTGCGTTTCCCTCTTGGGTACATCGTCCTGGAGTTGGATCCGGTTGGGGTGGGGTTGCGTTCGGTGGTGATTGTACGAACGACTCATGTTGCAAGGCAATGGGGCTGAGTGAAGATTGGGCCGCGACAAGGTGGTCGTAGTCGACTATTCGACATGTTTGCGTGGACATTGAGGCCTGTTTGTCGCCAAGGAGTCGGAGCTACGGCTGTGTGGTCCATGCGGTGATGATCATGTGCAATCAGTGGCTCGGATTGGTGATTCTTCATGGTGCCAACCTTGATATTTCCCCTTCGTAGTTTGCCCCTAGAGGTGGCACTTCCTTGTTGGCGACATATGTGCCCAAATGTTTGGCAATTCTTCATGTGCCATGTGTTTCAGTTGTGGTGAGGGCTTCACTGGTGTTCATCGGCGGTGGAGTGAGAGTCGCTCGCTCGAGGAGGAGTGATGACGATGATGCTACTATACTACCTCGTGGATGCCTTTCTTCTCGCCGCTTTGTGTGGCGTCTTGTGTTGTATGCCATCTCGGTTGGCGGAGCCCCCCAATGTGGGGTAGTTGCATTGGTTTTAACCTGGTTTCCTCAATTAACCAGGCAATTATGTTCTTTCCTAATTAATTTGTCGTAAGAGGCAGTTGCCTTTGAGTTTAAAAAAATCAGGAGAACAGCTACGCAAAACAAATTAATACTCGGCCTAATAAGATTGTTGTTCAACATGTACTCTTTGGAATGACCTATTATTTCATGATCACGCAACTTATCTTTTGGAATCAATAAAGTGCAATAATCATATAGTTGGAATATTTTCATTGAGAATGGGGAACGAGCAACCCATGCTTTGTCGCGACTTATCACCGTCACTACTGGCGACAAATAACCGTCGCGATTATCACGTTGGACGTTTCATATAACTCTTTAATGTCCGCCTCACGCACTCTATATAAGAGACCCAAGCCTCATATGCTACATCATATTACATATGAGAAAAACTTGTGTGCTAGTGTTGATATATTGTTACAACATACAAACATGTTCTCCGGGTGGTTGCGCCGATGATAGTCTTCAAGCGTATCATGACCGGAGGCCTATACACATCTAAGGTTCTTCTCTCTCACATGCTAAGTTGTCCTTTGTTGTGATTTGAAATATATTGTAGTGTTTGGGTAGTGATATGTAAGGCAAACCACCTGTGCGGTAAGCCCAAAACATAATGGTTTGGTTGTATTTGCCTCACACAAAACTTACATATATACTACGAGAAAAAAAAATAGAGTTTACCGGGCAGATGTGAATTATCTTTCTCTCTATTTGTGAGCAAGGCTATTTCTATATGTAGATCTAGACCCCTCATGTATGTGTCAAAGATCCATAAAATGGATGGGATAAAGTATCATTTATGTGTTAAGTTCAGGCGAATTTTATGTATATGCATATCTAGATCTAGACTATCTCACGGATAAAGTGTGTCCATTTATGTGTTCGATTCATTACAATTTTAAGTGAGCAAGGGTATTCTCATAAGTAGCCAATTACGTAGGAACATGCAATTTTTTGGTGGAAAAGTAAGTATTTCATTTGTGTGTTAAAGAGACAAGAAGTGTCTAAAACAACATTATGCATTTTATATAATTTTTACTGCAATGAAATGAACATAGTGTGTACCACAAACTTTTACTTTCCTTGAATTCAGCATGTATGCAAAACAGCAGTTACTAGCTTAAATTTTGGTTTAGGCCGGGAAACCACGCGAACTCCTTCCCTAGCATCTGGCTAAAATTCCAAAGGTTCAAGAGACAGTTTGCAAACTGAAAAGAACCCGGTGCCACCTTTTACTTGTCCATGCAAGGTAAGTGTTATTTTTTGTGGAATATATTTACATGTATACTTTTTATTTTCATACACGAGTATTCTTTCACAAGATATTCGCATGCTCGTGACCTATACACCGAAACAACACATGCAACCTTCTGCATAATCTTTGGAAGCTTTTAATGGCGTGACCTATACTAGAGGGTCTTATCTTTGGCAATAAAACATCATCAGTTACTTAGGAAAAAGCAATTAATATGGGAGAAGGTAACAAAACGCACCATACCTTTTCCGAGGATAAGGCAAGAGTTGCTAGTTACTACTAGCAGATATTACGGAAAATAAAGGGAGGAACTTGTACTTATCCCCAGCAAAACTATGATCTGTGCTAAAGGGCAATCCTGCAGATGTAAGAATTCAGGTCGTAAAGCTCGCGTGTAGTTCTGGACCCTGAAATCCGGTGAAAAGTCCTACATATAATTGGCATGTTGTAAACGGTTTATAGCAACAGCTCACATCTTCTGATAAGAAACAGTCAACAAGTGGCCTTTGGGTTTAATTAATCTTTATTTGGTGCTAAAAAGATAAGGAGTGAGAGAATTCTGATGGTGATGTTCTCCTATAAATACTCCTCATCACTCCTAACGATCTTGCAAACCAGAACAATCAGCCCTCACATATATAAGCAGTGATCATCCTGTAGTGATATGGCTGGAGGTGATAATGGAGATAGTTCAGGAAGGAAGCACACCCAAGAATTCAATTCATGGGTAAATGGCATCATGATATACTATCAATGTTGATGTTTGTGCTTTCTATTACTGTGGGGGGTGTTTCAATGTTTATTGTTTATAACCTCCGCATTTCACAAATACCGTTTGACCGAGGCAGCACTTTTTCTAGCTAGGTATATTGAAGTAATTTTAGTACAACTGTATCATGTATACTTGCTCATCCTTTCTGTATACGATGATACTGTTGGCAGGTGGCATGGCTGGAGACCATGGATGTAGAAGACCTAAAGGAGTATGGTAAGGCAAACGGAAAGATGTTTAGCAGTGAAATGAGAGCAGCATTTAAGAGGGTAGGCCTTATATATATATTCTCCACTAGTTATTCTTGGAACTTAGTTTATTCCTACAGAAATCATAGTCTATATGTGTGTGGATCCGATTAATTTTCTCATGATTAAGTAATCTGCCTTTGCAGGTTCTTGAGCAAAAGAAACAACAACCACAACCACAACCACAACCCAAGAGGAAAAAGAAGAGGACCGCGTTCAGTCCAATATTGGGTGCAGTGTTGAAGTTCCACAAGGACGATGGACGATGAAGGGTCTTTGTTACCCCCAATGGTTCTATAGGTCGGTACTGAAAAGTGCTTGACTAAATTATCCTTTATGGCTATCTATGTATCGTAATAATAAATAAGTATGTGTCTGGAGTTAGTGTTGTTCGTGTTGACCGAGTGTGGCTTGGATGTCATCCCATGTAACGCTAGTTTATGGTAATAAAAAGGTGCCCTATTGTGGAGCTCATGTTGCCATGTTAGCCATACTGTAGGTTCCTCTTAAGTTGTAAGACTTGGTTCCAGGTACCACCGGAGTTTGTGTGCTCAGTGGTGGCCTCGGAGTGTGTCGTGACTTAATTAATACTAAAAGGCAGCAATTTCCAACTAAAAAACAGATTCCTGTTAAGTTGTACTTCCTCCGTCTCAAAATAAGTGTCTTAATCTTAATACAACTTTATACTAGAGTTAGTACAAAGTTGAGATATTTATTTTGGGACGGAGGGAGTATATTATAAAATATTCTTCAACAAAATAACCTTTTGAGAACTTGAGTCTATACTGTTTTTGTAGGTGTAGAGTGTATACTGCTTAGGCGCATACAAGTCAATTGCTTTTATTGCCGATTTCTGGGAAAAAAATACACAGAGCAAAATGAGTACCCAGTTCGGTAAAAAGTAACGTTAAGATATTTGGGAGATAAGTTTGGTATGTTCGAGCTTCACATGAATTCATGCATGTGCAAATGGCAGGACTTATGAAATTGCTGGGTCCGCCAGCTCACACCGGTGTTGAGCAGCGCTACCACACGGAGTGGTGCCTTAAGTTCCTCACACAAGTAGCTATTAATATGTTGGCGTTGTTTCTAATTCCAACGCCGTTGTTTCCTTTTTTTCTCCTTTTTTTGCGGGGACCAACGCGGTCGTTTCGACCAGGCTGAATCCAAGTACTCCCTCTATACTGATACATTAGGCATCTTAGATGGTGCATCGCGACTAAGACGAAGAGAAAAACGACATAACTTAATGTTTATTTGTTAGTTAATACCACTGCATGCCATGCTTGATAGTTTGTCACTAAAGGCACACACGTCCCACATTTCCTATTGGCCGTTTTCCTTTTTCCTGTCAAGAAAGAAAGTACGAGGTCGGGAGTTAATGCATCGCGCCTAAGCATTTTGGCATTATTTGATTTTCTTAATGTGCCTAATGCACCGGTACGAAAGGAGTAGCAATTGTTCTGCAGCGGTGATGCCAATTGCCAAACCACAATGGAAACTAAACTAATGATTCAGAAACCAAGAACAAAACACAGAGCTAGCAGGCTCGACTCTCGGTTGACTTTCCAGTAATTTTAGGGAGTGAGAGTGACTAAACATCACACGTTTGTTTTTATATTTGTTTCAGGCGGGTTTTTGTTCCAATCATGGATTGACAGGTGTCTACACTGACTACTCTGCCTAAACTCAGTTAAAAAAGAACATATGTTTTCTTCCTGGGTTCAGGGCGAAAATGCGTGGGCCAGCTTCTTTGGTCATCTATTGATTAGCGCGTCCTCCTGTACCTAACGGGCCGCCTAGCTAACCCGTTAACACATACAATAGCTTCCCCTGTTAATGGGGTGCCTATAGCCCCCGACCTCCTCCCCTGGTACCCCAGTCCAAGGCTTGCATTTGCATCACTTACCCCGAAAATTCAGAAAAGAAAAAAATATTGAAAACATAGAGGATAACCTTAATAGGTTGAGAAACATAGATGAAAAAATGAAAAAAAAAAAGCAAAGTGAATTCCTCCCATTTCTTTACAACAAAAGAGAGCACATGAGTAACACCACTGCTATGTGCATATTTTCCCTATCAAGAAGATGTACAGAACTCAAAACAAAAACTGAAGAACACAAGAACTTGACTGCATGTACAGTCCCATTTCTTTTCAAACAAAATGATGAGTACAAGTGGCAGATTACCCATGTGGCAACAAAAATGTGAAGATTAAACTCAAAATGTTGTTACTACTTGTACTGCATACTTGTAAAACTCTAAAAAAAATAAAACATACAGAAACTGAAAACCTGACAATACCTCCAATAAGAAACAATGATGTGGTAACTAGATTTTACCAGCATAGCGGACTGAGGACTGGCACAAGGAGCATCCCAACTACTTCGCCTGAGCAGTTGAAACGTGTTCTTGCGTTTGAGTATGAGATTTCAATGGTCGCGAACCTGTAGCCGGATGCCGGGGATAGGGTTATATAGATTGTGCTATACCCGCAGGGCACCTAAGTACCTACTTACATGGTTTCTTAAGGTGTAGTAATTCGTGTCCACTACTACAGAAAGAGACATTTTTAATCATCACTAGTAGTGGCCGATGAAGTCAGGCTTAAATGCGTATAGTGGCATGCTGCAAATAATGTCACCATTAATCTGACTGATTGCTGGCCTTCTGTATAACCCGATTGAAGGTAAACCAAGTGACAGTATACCACTTGAAACATAAACCGAGTGAATGTTATCCGTGTGACAAAACATCCCTTAATAATCAAACCGACGAAGGATTTTTTGACAGATTACATTATCTTATTCGATTATGCAGAAATTTACGAAGGCTTCAATACCATATCACTTCATTGTTAACTAATTACATTATCTTACTCTATTACTTACCAATAACCACTGCATATCAAACATTAATGTTTCATATCTATATATATATATATATATATATATATATATATATATATATATCTATATATCTACACAAATTCCTATTATTCTTTCGTAAAATACACAGGTGCCGCAATGCGCGCCATCATGGTCTAGTGTGTCATTGCCATCATGGCATCCCATTTGCAAGTGTTTATTCTTTCGTAAAATGAATGGCCGAGCAAAGTTTATGGGTTATTTAATATGGGTTCATTTGGTGTACTAAAATGAACCCACACGACAAATTCACGCAATAACACTGGAATTACCTGATGGAAATGGGAAAAACTCATGAGATGCTTAATTTACTCAAGGCAATTGAGGATAATACTGAAACCCTCGGTGACAATTAATCTCCCTCTATTTATGGTTGTTAATATTTAGTTTCCATGCCATCAGGAGAACACGCCAAGCAAAACAAAATAAGTACTCAACGTAATAAGATAATGTTGTTCAATACGTCCTCTTTGAAATGACCCACTATTTCGTGATCACTCAACTTATATTTTGGAATCAATAAAACACATCAAGTACGTAGTTGCAATGTTCTGATTGATAACCGGAAATAAGCAGCACATGCTTGTCGCGACTTATCACCGGCAGTATTGGCGACAAATAACCGTCGCGTTTATCACGTTGAACGTTTCATATTACTTTTTAATACCCCCTCCCTTTCTTGCACTCTATATAAGAGACCCATCCTCAGATGCTACATGTTCTTACATCTGAGAAAAAACTTGCGTGCTAGTAATGACATATTGTTGCAGTGTACAAACATGTGTTCCAGGTGGTTGCCGCGCTGATGATAGTTGTCAAGCCTATCATGACCTGAAGCCTATGCACATCTAAGGTTCTTCTCTTCTTTCACATACTAAGATGTTGTTTGTTGTGATTTGAAACATAGTGTTTGGGTAGTGATATGAAAGGCAAACCACCTGTGCAGTGAACACAAACGTAATCGCTGGGTCGTATTTGCCTCACACAAACATTTATACTAAAAAACAAATTATAGAGTTGACGGGGCGGATGTGAATTGTCCTCGTATCTATTTCTGAGCAATGCTATTTTTATATGTAGATCTAGACCCCGCATGCATAGGTGACAAAGATCCATGAAAAAAGATCTAGACCTCTCATGTTCCATTCATTCGAATTTTAAGTGAGAAAGGCTATTCTCATCTGTAGAATATTACGTAGGAACATGCAAATTTTTTGTGGAAAAGTTTGTAGTCTATTTGCATGTTGAAGACACAAGAAGTGTCTAAAATAACATTAGACATTGTATATAGTTACTATTAGCACTGAAATGGACATAATTGTGTACCCTAAACATTAGCTTCCTTGAATTTAGAATGTGCTAGAACAACAGTGAGTAGCTTAATTTTTTATTTAGGCCAAGAAACCATGCGAACTCCCTCCTAGAATCTGGCTAAAATTTCAAAGGTTTCAGGAGACACTTTGGAAATTCAAAAGAACCCAGTGGCACCTTTTACATGCATCTGCAAGTGTTCTTTTCCTGAAATATATTTATTTATATACTCAAAAATAACTTTTACTAATGTAATACGTGGAAACAGCACATCCAACATCATTGTATAGTCTGCATAATCTTTGGCAGTTTTTAATGGCATGACTTGTTCTAGAGGGTTTTTGCCTTGGCAATAAAACATCAGCTACTTAAGAAAAGCAATTAATATGGGAGAAGATAACAACTAGCACCACCTTATCTTTTCTGAGGATAAGGCAGCACCGCAGCAGTTACTACTTACGAGCAGATATTAAGGAAAAGGGAAAGTTGGGGTTGTGCGGAAGGGACGAGGAACATGTACATATCCCAAGAAAAACCATGATCTGTTTAACTTCTTTAGTTCATCACAAAGAAAGTATCGTGCTAAAGAGCCATCTTGCAGATGTAAGAATTCAGGTCATAATGCTCGTGTGTGGTTACGGACATGATCATGCAGCTGTTATTACCTTCGGAGTGTACAATATGAAACCAATATGAAACTAGCCCTGAAATCCAGTGAAAACTCCCACAGTTTTCGTTGGCATACTGTAAAGTAGTTTTTAGCAATAGCTCATATCTTCTCACAAGAAACAATCAAAGTAGCCTTTTGCTTTAACTAATCTATATTTTGTGCTAAAAATATAAGTAGTGAGACTAACCTGATGGTGAAGTTCTCCTATAAATAAAACTCATCATTCTTAAGGTTCTTGGAAACTAGAACAACAAGCCCTCACCAAAACAGTGATCATCCTGTAGTTTCTAAAGGAGGCATTTGCCCGGCAATCATCCTGTTGTTTGATATGGCTGCAGGTGATAATGAAGATAATTCAGTAAGGGGGCACATCAAGGAATTCAAAGCATGGGTAAATGGTATCATGATATATAATCAATTTTGTTATTTGTACTTTTGGTTACTTGGGAGAGTGTCTCAATGTTTAGTTGTTTACAATCTCGTTGTTTCACAAACAACGTTCGACCGAGGCAGCACCTTTTCTTAGCTAGGAATCAAAAGAACATATATTTAATTTATTTTTAGCACAACTGTATCATATATACTTGCTCATCATTTCTGTATACAATGACATGGTTGGCAGCTGGCAAGGCTGGAGACCATGAATGCAAAAGAACTAATGGAGTATGGTAAGGCAAACAAAGATATGTTTAGCAGTGAAATGAGAGCAGCACTTAAGAAGGTAAGCCTTGTATATATTTTCCACTAGTTAATTTCTTGGAACTTAGTTTATTCGTACAGATATCATAGTCTGTATATATGTGTGGATCCAATTAATTTTCTCAAGATTAAGGAATTGACTTTTGCAGCTTCTTCAGCAAAAGAAACAACAACCACCCAAGAAGAAAAACAAGAGCACTGCGTTTGGTCCAATATTAGGCGCAGTGTTGAAGTTCCACAAGGACGATGATGATGACGATGACGATGGCGATGGAAACCCTCCAGGAGGAGCTCCTATTGCATGCTGAAGGGTCTTTGTTACCCACCTTGATCACAATAATGGTGTCCAGTGGCATTTTTGAGCAAGCATCTCACGGATCGATGGCATTTTTGAGCAGTTGTAACTTCTAATGGCAAAACTGAGTAGTGGGACACAACCGGTGGCATAAATGATAAAAACCCTTATTGGAAGCATAGTATATAGCAGTGTTTTGAGTGCTTTGAGTTAGAGGGGAACTTACTTGGGCCCTTTGGTAGTATATTGAATTTCCGATAATTGGAAGTTACTCCCAGCATTGAAATGCTCGGTCCGAAAATTCAAAAAGAAAAACAAAGCTGGAGAAAACTAAACACACAACCCCTACTGTTGCAGCCCTCCACCAAGTAACTAAAGAACATAGAAAAAACTAAATACTGAAGTTAAGAAAAAGAGGCTAATAATTGACCAAGGACAAAAAATTAAGGTCTGGATAAACAAAGAAATGGCATTTAGAACTTAAATAAAAAAGGAAAAAACTATGGCCATAGCAGAACTGAAGATACTAACATTATAGGAAAAAACAGATAACAAGAAATACTGATAACTTACAAATCAAGTACCACACGAAAAAAAGGGTAGCCCGTGTGCATGTAGCTCCCGCTTTCGCAGGGTCCGGGGAAGGGTCCGACCACTTTGGGTCTATTGTACACAGCCTTTCCCTACATTTCTGCAAGAGGTTGTTTCCAGGACTCAACAACTTTACCACTACGTCAAGGCTCCCCTTCCAAGTACCACACGAAAGCATGACAAAAATTCAGACTTCATGGTTACATACTTCTTGACGGTGCATACCCCAAAATAACAAAATAAGAGAAAACACACATAGTTCGTCAAAATTGAGGCGCGACATAGTTAACTGACAGCAGAACAAAAGACGGCGACAAGTTAAGCATTGACCCTGATGGTCACCTTAGATTGGGTTGACAACAGCCATCATGTTCAATTCGTCCTGATAGAGGCAAAGGTGTCCCGTCTTTCGATGAGATGGTGGCTATCGTTTTGGAGAAAGTCGACTTTGACGATCCGACTACGAACGCGCGAGGACGTCGCGCCGTAGCAATCGCTAAACCAACTCCGAGAGGTTATTGACCACGCCGGAGCACGATCAACCTGACCACGAAGGTCTATTTCCTGCAGACAAACGAAGAACAAGCAAGAAACTAAGATTGCAATCTGGATATTGCGAATATAAGAGGAAAGCTTTATTGATCAAGGTGGGGTTCTATGACGCCTTTGTCTGGTCGTTGAACACAAACGAAGTACGCGAAGTTGCAGCTATGGCGAACTTTAATCTAAACAAAACCCAAAGTCTAAACGGTACCCTAAGGGCTGTATATATGGAGGAAGAGGAGGGAATTTCGTGGCCCTTGGGGAAGGGGTCCGAAACCAACCGTATATCTTGTTTCCCCACACATACGGACTCTAAAAACAGCCCATACTTATGTATTTCGAAATTACATGGGCCTGCCCCAATAATAAGGTGACGCAGCATCTAGAATAGCCTCTGGACGAAATTTATAAAGTGGCATCTTGTATATTTCGTCCAAGGCTTCATGCACTTCTTATGGTGGCTTCAAAGTCCTGAAATCATCACTTGTAACTCCGTTCTTGTTCCCCTTGCGCATGCCATCAACTCCATGCTTGTTCTTGCTCCAATGTTCATCCTTCTCCAAGCTAGGTCCTTCATTTGTAAGCAAAACAAATGTATCCAATTTAGGCAGCATCATATTCTCATGAACATTAGAATCATTACCAAGAAACGAAAGTACCTGGTAATTTAATTGGCGTGCGCGAGCTCTAGTAATTGGTCCAGTATATGTAACAGTAGGGGCTGTGGGTGTAACAATGGTATTGATGTCCTCATCATCCTCCCCTTCTTGAAATGAAGTCGTCCTCGACGGAAGCTCATCTTCCTCACCCAAATAAGGCTTTAAATCTGCAATGTTAAAAGTGGGACTAACCCCAAAATCTGCAGGCAGCTCAAGTTTATATGCATTATCATTTATTTTCTCTAACACCTAAAAAGGACCATCAGCACGTGGCATTAGCTTAGACTAGTCGTCACCCCGTGCGTCTGCACGGGCTAGCCTATTTTTAGATAGCTCTATATGAGTTATAGTTTAATTAACGTTCATTTCATTTGAAATCTAAAATAATAATTATAATACAAATTGAAACCATTTCATATTGGTTACCATGTTGCAAAAATAAACTATCATTTTGAGTATATTCATGATCGTATAATTTACATATATGTATGGTGTACCACTTATGTTACTCTAATATTTAATGATGTGTTACATTATTTATTTAGGGAGTGTTGATAGTTCTTTACTCGTACTATATATGAACGAAAGAAAAAGTTAATATTCAACAATTCCTTCAGCTGTATATTTAATAATTGAGTCTCATCGAGCTCTAAACTATTAGGTAATACTTGCCTTATTGCAAAAATGTTAAATATATTTTCAAAGGAAAAAATATTTTTTGTATTTTCATTGATAGTGTGATTAAAATATGTCATGTGCTTGCCAAATTCATTGTATGAAACCCAATGATACAAATATATCATGATATTGTGCATAAACTCGAATGGATCCTTTGAGCTTGGTTAAAGATAAGAGAAGAAATCCATATAGATTTGTACTCCCTAACTTTAATGGTCATTAGAAAAAAAAAACTATTTGTATGTTGCACTGCTAGGTCAATGGGTGGATGTTTAATATTTCACTTCCGCGCATATATATATGTTTTTTTTGCATCAGTCACAAATATTTTTTTAGGAAATGCTACATAGATGAAGTTGAAATTTATATGTAGGGAAAATTCAGGATATTTCCAAATTTATTAAGGAGGCATTTTGTAAGCCAACAATGTACCACCCATAAAAAGAGAAGTATTGAAGTGTCCATGAGGTATTTTTTCTGCTAATGTACGCCAAATGCTAATCATAACTATCATAAATTTCTACTAATAGCATTTGAACCTAGTGTGCAGCTCGTCATATTTGGCAGAACACAGAGTGGGCACTAAGCAATACTCCCTCCTTCTATCTATATAGGGCCTATTGCGTTTTTCAAGACCGCCTTTGACTATCGATAAGATTAATAGTACATGAGATGTATAATGTGGAAATTATATCATTGGAAGCTCCTTTCACATACGAATTTGACGGTATACTTTGTGTAACTTGCATGCCATATATTATTGCTCTAAAATCTAGTCAAAGCTTGTCTCGAAAAACGTATTAGGCCCTATATAGATGGAAGGAGGGAGTAGTATTTTTTTAAACAATTAACTAAATACAATATTTTCCATAATGTCTACTCCAAAGGTAAAACTTGTGTACATTCATGTAGGTTTATGGCAGGGTAAGATCGACATAAATTTTGTAATTACATGAGCAACTAATGTCTAATGGCATAATGAAATTACACACGTTGTCGAATAAGATAAAACAAAACGTTGACCAGAAGATAGAACTTGAGATCCAAGCACAAAGCAAACTAAACATTCACTAAGTCACCATAAACCTTATTAATTTCTGGTTAGGTTCATTGGGTACCAAACAACTTCAGAAAGAAATAAATCATCATCACATAAAAGTAAAACTGGGTAGAAAAAAAGAACGTAATTGTAAAATTTCTAGGAACTTAGATGCATACCTTGATCCAGCAATATAACCTTGCTCTGTCCTAAAAAAATAACCTTTGCTCCACCATGTGACATTACACCATGGAGTTTCTCCGTTTATGTGTACAGTTATATAGCATAAGATCAGGAAGCGCAGCGAATAAAATTGTTGAAATTAACCATGATTAATTAGTCGGCTTGTCCGGCAGCGACTTTACACCATGGAGTTTCTCTGTTTCTGTGTACAGTTATATATATAGGATAACATCAGGAAGCGCAGCTAGTAATATTGTTGCAATATAGCCGTGATTAATTAGTGTCCTTGTCCGGCAGTGACTTGGGCAATCACCCGCATGTGCTCCATTCTTCCGGCCGGTCGATTCAGTAGCTAGCTTAGGCTAGCCAGCCTTGTTTCATGCTTTCTCCACGAATCAATCAAGGTGCCTAAATACTTGCAGTTGTGTCTCGTTGGAACATTGCAGACTGCCTGTAGGTGCGTGTTCGTGGAGAAAGAACTCCCCTCGGAGCTACAATCGGGTCCCACGCCAATATAAATTCCACCTTAGCAATTGCTTGTGCTAACATATTGGCCTACAAACTGGACTACAGGGAACAAACTAACTAACGGCCAATAAAAACTGCATGATAGTATCGTCCATTGCTGCCTGCACCTTACGCTTACAATTGCTTTTGCCACCTTGCTTTTTATGCCTCCGCAGCAACATGTAAGATCCATGAACCATCGTTGGCATAAACTGGCAATTCTCTCCTGGACTGAACAACTCAGCTGCTCAAAGGAAGTGTAGGAATAAGAACGTAGTGGTCGAGGAATCATCAATTTCAGAGATGGCAGCAGCGCCGTCCAGTCTGCCGGCCACAATTACCAGATCCATCGATCTGAACATTTGGGTTATCACAGAGAGGTGTCATGTCGCTCCTCCTGCCCCGCGTCGCTCCTCTGGGGCGACTCGGGCGGCCCCAACCCTAGCGCCGCTCCTCTGGGGCGACTCGGGCGGCCCCAACCCTAGCGCCGCCGGCCCCCTTTCCCCTTCCTCCAGATCTCGCCGCCACCAGAGATAGCCGCCGGCAAGCCCGCGCGGCGTCGAGGAAGGTGGCGGCGGGGCTGGCTGCTCCTCGCGTGGAGAGCTTGGTGTGCCGGGGTGGCGGCCCCGGTCAAGGTGGGCGGCGCCTTCCCTGACGGAGGGTGGCTGCGGGTGTGTGGCCGGTCTTCCTCGGCTTGCGTGAGCGGCGAGGACTCGGTGGTGGGATCTCATGGCGGCCGTGATTTCGTCGGCCGGCCGTCAGATCTGGATCGACCTGCGTCAGCTTCATCTCCTTCACCTTATCCCGCTCGATCTGGGCTTCGGTGTGGCCTTGCTCGCCGGATCCGCGTGGTGGGCGGTGATTGGATGGTGGGGCTCTTGGGATCGGGGGAAACCCTTGGCCGGCGACGGCGGCCACAACGACGACGACGCCGCGGCGCCGATCCACTCCTTGGAGTCTTCGTTGAGATACCGGCAGGGATGGCGGCGGCCCGTGTACGAGAGATGGAGGTATTCGATCAGACCTGGGTGAAAACCTGCTATTGGCTATTGCCAAGGCCGGCGACGGCGACGCTGTCTGCGTCGTTCCCTTCCCGACGGCATCGTCATGGAGAAGTTCAAGGCCACTCTCTGCTACCTCCGGGGGAAACCCTGGATCAGTAGATCGGATGACGGCGGCTCTCTGGTGTCGTTTCCCCGTTGGGGGCGTCATTCTTGGAGGTGCACACGGGCTCGAGGGACCGGAGGACGGCGTCTTTGGTGGAGGGGTGCTTCATCTTCCACATTGATGGTGGCGGTTCTCAGCGGCGTGGCGTTGTGGAGTCTCGGCGTCTGATGCGAGGAGATGGACTCGCGCAGGAGGAGGAAGCTGTCTGGCGTCATGGTGGCGTTGATGGTAGAGAGGCCTGGCAAGGTTGGTGCATCAGTTATGCTCTGAGGATGGACCGAGGGAAGATGGAGGTGACGGCCCTTGCAGCGTGCGGTGCTCACTGGGAGTGTGCCAGACCGGTGTGGGACCTAATCCAGGTAGTGGCTTGGATGGGACACCCGGCTTTAGATGTTATGCTTTGGTGCGATGTCTGTTTGGTATTAGGCCCGGACGTTCGGCACGCCTTCATCATAGGGATAGGAGTAGCAACGGTGTTGCCAAGATGGTGGCTTCAGGCTTATTGATGTATCACCTTGTATGGTCTTTGTGAATAATTAATAATATGGCCGCATGCATCGTTCAGATGCAGAGGCCAGGGGTACATCCTCCTTTTCTAAAAAAACAGAGAGGTGTCATTGACGGAAACACTTAGGGCATGACACCATTGGAGGAGAGAGACACGTATGAGGCACAGGAAAATAGATCGATCTAAAGAACGCGAATATTACAGAGGGGTTTGGTTGGCAGCAGCAATAAGGGCATGACGCCATTGAAGGAGAGACACATGTATGAGGCATAGGAAATGTAGTAAAATAGATCGATCTGAAGAATGGGAGTATTACAGATGGGTGTGTATGGCGACAGCACCTAGGGCATGACACCATTAAAAGAGAGAGACGGGGATGAGGCAAAGGAAGCGTGTAATTGTATCATGACTTGTGAATTCTCGGTGGTCTATTGAGATAAAATAGATGTGTTTATATTGTTTACAGAATCTCTAATGGACACGATTTCAATTTTTTTTAACTAATGGACACGATTTAGTGACACCGGTGGGTAATTATTCAAATATAATGTCAAAGATCTAATGGCTTCCGAGGAGGATTCCATGAGTCAATCTACACCGTAATAATTTTGTCACACCTGATTCATAGCTCGTAAATTCTAATTAATGTGGGAATTTTTAGACAATCTAGAAATATTTTGTACGTTTTTAACTGGAAGATAATATGCACATTTTGACTACATAATATATCATATGAATAATAATTAGGAACTTATAACCCAAAAGACTCGTTCCACTTTTAGTCAGTTCATGACTTCAATTTTTTTTGGTCAAGCAATCAAGTAGACCAATTATCTTGCAAAGAAACAAACAAAAAGAAAGATCGAATGCTGATGTCTAGATGAGCTCTTGCAACAGGTACTTTAACAATGGTGTCATCTCAGTATCCACGAGAAAACCACCAGATTTAACATCAGTAGTTATAGAGAGAAGGAGCAGGATTTGAGATTTGCTGAGTTGTGATTCACATCCAAAGAACCCACATGCAGTCAAACACGCACACATAGCCAAGTTGACTCCCAAGCATGTTGATTGATTCTGGCTATAGATGCACCAGTACGTACATACGTATGCACGCGCAGTCGTACATGTAACAGAGATCTCTTCTGGCAATTAGCACGCGCACATGAGGCACACATCAAGACAAGAGATTCTCGATCGTACTGACCTGGATTAAGCTTTGCCGCCGCCGGCCGGAAACACAATGAACATGGCAGTAGCGGCCTGTGTCTATAGGCAATTTTGATGGATGTTGGCGGCGCCTGCATGACGTGAAGAAGAAACAGGTCGGGGAGAGATTGATTATTAGATATCGTTCTGGATTTTTCTCTTCTCAACATATCGTTCTGAACTCCAGGGCAATATTACGGTGGAAGGAGTCCTCCTGGTTATTCATATTTTAGTCCAACAGTAAATCTACACCGTTATAATTCGGTCTCACCGGATTAATGGCTGGTAAATTTTAATTAACGTCGGAATTTTTTGAGAGTCTGTAATTAGTATAGGTATAGATTTGCGCAAATTAGGAAACATATCCTTACGCAAATGTAATCAAAGAAGATCTCCAGGTGCAAAGACAACATGTTTTCTATCCTTATCTCCAGCAAGTTTATATTTAACATTCATACGCTCCATGTTTTCCTTAGTTAACTCATGCATTTTTAAGATCAAATCAGCACGTTGTTTAGCATCAAAATTTACCTTCTTCGAAGATGGAATAGGCAACAAATCAATAGGTGCACGAGATAGAAAACCATACACAATTTCAAAAGGACACATCTTAGTAGTAGAATGCAATGAACGATTATAAACAAATTCAATATGAGGCAAGCATTCTTCCCACATTTTCTTATTATTCTTCAAAACAGCCCTAAGCATAGTAGACAAAGTTTTATTGACTACTTCAGTTTGTCCATCAGTTTGGGGGTGACAAGTAGTATTAAAAAGCAGTTTAGTCCCCAACTTAGCCCATAAACATCTCCAAAAGTGGCTAAGAAATTTAGTATCACGATCTGAAATAATAGTATTTAGCACACCATGCAAGCGAATAATTTCACGAAAGAACAAATCAGCAACATTAACAGCATCATCGCTTTTATGACATGGTATAAAGTGTGCCATTTTCGAGAGCCTATCCACGACAACAAATATGCTATCCCTCCCCTTCTTTGTTCGAGGTAAACCTAAAACAAAGTCCATAGATATATCCTCTTAAGGAACACTAGGTACAGGTAAAGGCATATATAAACCATGAGGATTGAGTCGTGACTTAGCTTTTTGACATGTAGTGCAGCGTGCAACAAAACGCTCAATATCCCGTCTCATCTTTGGCCAAAAGAAATGTGTAGCAAGTATATCCTCCGTCTTCTTCACGCCAAAATGTCCCATTAATCCTCCTCCATGCGCCTCCTGCAACAACAAAAGACGAACGGAGCTAGCTGGAATGCATAACTTGTTAGCACGAAACACAAATCCATCGTTAACGACGAACTTGTTCCATGTTCTCCCTTCTTTACAATTCTGCAATACATCTTTAAATTCAGCATCATGCACATATTGATCTTTAATGGTCTCCAAACCAAATATTTTAAAGTCA
>NC_057796.1:27686596-27705158 GCF_018294505.1 Triticum aestivum | reverse complement strand
GGGTAGCGGCGGGTCTCGGTTGAGGTGGTGTCAATGTCTTGGATGCCGGGGCAGCGACCTTGGTGGTGCTTCCGCAGTGCTCATGGGCAGAGCCCATGGCTTGGTGCTGTCCGGTTGTCACGGCCGTGTGGGCGGTGTGGTAGCCGGGGTGTGGCGTTTGGTAGCGGTGAGTGGTGGCCAGGGTGAAAACCTGCTCTATCTTCCAACAGACCGGCGGCGACGAAGCTCGTTCCCTTCTTGAAGGCGTCGTCGCGGCTCTCATTGCCGTCTTGCTCCAGGGAAAACTCCGACCCTCGGATCGGGCGGTGGTGGCTCTTCGGTGTCGTCCCCTTCCTGAAGGCACCGCCTTGGAGCCCGTAGTTCGTCATATGCGGCTTCACTTCTTTGCGGTGGCGTGTTCACGGTTGTAGACCGCGCTACTCTTGTAGTGCTAGGGATGGTGTTGCTGCGCTCAGTACCTATGTATGCTGCCTTATGTGTGTATATGCATGTGTTGTGGGGCCGTGCGCTTGTACCAGGTGCTGTTGATCGTTACTTTATATATAAAGGGGAGGGGTAGGGGGAGGGCGAAAGCCTTTTTCAGAAAAGTTTAGCGAGACATCGAGGAATGAAGTATTAAAAAGTATGTTTTCTCGTTGATTATATCTGTATCGACTTAATTTAGTGCCATACATGTTTCTTGCTTCTTATCTCATTTGGGTTGTCCGGACACTTGCTGAATAGTGTCCTCCTCAAGGTGTGCCCTATGAGCTGACAGCCCTGCTTCAACCCGGCCACAACTCCCACCTTTCACACGTATCGATGTGTATCACCATGGTCCCATATGCGCGGCGAGGTAAAAATGGAATGTGACTGCCAAATCACTATATGTGATTAAACACACACAGATCGAGTTTTGGCGCAACCGGGTCTTGTATAGACATGGTTATCACCTAAATTTATAGAAATCCACAAGGTCCACTTACCATATCCTAGGGACTGCGCATAACTACATTCATACGACATCAAAGGAAGGGCATATAGAATCAAAACGATGAGAACCCTAAAGCTAACACCATAAAAATCTTTTTTTTTTACATTATTTTCGAAAAGGATACTAGTTTTTGTAGTTGTTACAGCGAGATCCCTATTTTCGTTTTTATGTTCTTTTTTTTCTAGCTTCAGTGATGATGCTACCGAGGTGGAAATTAAGGACACGATTCTAATTATCCTATGCCTAGTAGAAATTAATACCTCGAGCCTCTATATAGGGCTTTGGAATCTTGTGCAGTGAGAGGTTCTCGACATTATTTTTTAGTTTGCTTCTTCTTTGCACTTTTGCCGGACTTGTTATGCAGAACATCATTGAAACGGTCGAGTTGCCGCTTGAATTGTGAGGCGGTCGTGACCATTTAGTAGAACCATTGTAGTACTCCCTCCGTCCGGAAATACTTGTCGGAGAAATGGATGTATCTAGATGTATTTTAGTTCTAGATGCATCTATTTTTATCCATTTCTCCGACGAGTATTTTCGGACGGAGGGAGTACTTGCTTGAGTCAAAATGAGAAGATGCCACCAAAGCATTGTATCTGTGAATTAACAGTTGCGGATCAGGTTTTGGCGGGCATACATTATACGCTCTAGTGTAATGTAGTAAGCCCAGAAGCCGGTAGGTCTTGTTGTCGTTTTTACCCCTAGAAATTTGTGTGCAATTCAGGGAATATAAAAATAGTAATCCTCCTGACCTACAAGTATCTCCATCCATATTTTAACTTTTAACTGTAGCTCGGTTGTTTGTTGTTCTGCTTTTGTTGGTATTAGCCGGGTAATTCTTACAGACATTCGTGTAAAGTCATACATACTTTTGTAATTCTGGCTGTAAGTTCCCAGTTTTCTAGAAATGAACTTTTTTGCGTTGAAAACCAGGAGCATTATTAATTTAGAATAGGATTATAATCTGCAGCTAGCTAATAGAACTGCTACATCACTTGGGACAGGCAAACCCTATTTGGCGCTGCAAGCGCCCGTTATAGGCCATTTTGCTAACGGGCGCCGGCAGCGCACACCCCCCTGCCGCGATTTGGGCTGTGTGCAATTCAGCGAATATAAAAATTGTAATCCTCCTGACCTACAAGTGTCTCCATCCGTATTTTAACTTTTAACTATAGCTCGGTTGTTTGTTGTTCTGCTTTTGTTGGTATTAGCAGGGTAATTCTTACAGACATTCGTGTAAAGTCATACATACTTTTGTAATTCTGGCTGTCAGTTCCCAGTTTTCTAGAAATGAACTTTTTTGCGTTGAAAACCAGGAGCATTATTAATTTAGAACAGGATGATAATCTGCAGCTAGCTAATAGAACTGCTACATCACATGGGACATCCTGAATGTCAGGGGCCTTATATCTCCTCCATGTCATGTGGGCTAGTCCTTTGGGCCTCCGGGTGGGGCCTGGCCCATGTCACGATCAGGGGCAGCTAACTACAAGCATACGGCAGGAGGCTACGAGGAGATCATCCAGTGGATCGACGAACCGGCGGTGGCGGCTACCTCTCTCTCCCCTATCTCCCTCCTTTTCCTTTCCTCCAGTTCATTTGTTCTTCCTCCATTAGTACTAGTAAGCTCGCACGTGCAACGCACGTCTATACTAAAACACATTGTATCAAATATTTGTAGTTCTAAAAAGCTATCTTCAAAAATCAAACAAGGTTTCCGATCAACCGAAACAAAAATCCAGAACTAAGATAACATCATCCATTAGCTGCCATAAACATCTCATCACTTATCCTCTTTCTCCGCGTCGACAGCCTTCTTCATCCGGGCTCCCAACAGGTGTTGGTTAATAATCTCGACACAGAGCTTGCCGTATGCATGTGCTTCTCGCCGCCGCGAGTGATGGGCATGTAGTCGCCCTGGACCTCTGGGTGGCTGTAGCAAGGCTGTGTTAGGATCAAATCACCATCTTTGAAGCAAAAGAGGTGTAAACACGAAGAAAAATAAACAGATTCAATAGTTGCAAGCGCACCTTATAGGAAGATAAAGCTTGCCAGGTTGGCGTTGTATCTCGCGCCTGTCGACATTAGACTGCATAACCTCCAGTTACATGTTCTTCTGTCGGTGGTCCATGAAAATGCCAATGGTCAGAACAAGTTTCTTTGGGATGCCCATGACTTACATTTACAGTACATAAACATCAACAAATAATAAAAGAAATCTGTATAATATAAGCCGGTGTCTCTACATATAATCTCATGTAGCATCCTAACCAAAAGTCTGAAATCTGCCATTCTGCAAACTAAAGTTTTTGCATATTATATAGACATACCAAGTTCAGTGTTGTGAGTTTAGAAAGACGCTGCAGTAAAATTTCAGAACCACTGTCAGTTATTTTCATCAAGGCTATTTTTTTGGCTTTATCATTTACCATGTTCCCACGGGCTGGAAATATTCATAAGGATACAATTTCACAAGAACATCAACGGATAAGCAGATCAATCATTCTCTGAAGTTTGCATGACAGAAATGCAATTTCTAACCCAGGTGTATGGTGCATGATACGCCCACCTAAATATAATAAATCAGAATCGTTATGTCTAATATTTCCTTGCTTTTATATATTAGTTTTTTAAATTGCACTTTTAAGAGGAGAAATATTTCATGGACAGTTAAAATCCCCAGGCATTGGAACTGCATTTGCTCGATCCTTGAGTGGATACCTTCGTTGTTACCTCTTTAGCATCCTAATTACTACAAATTTTAGTGGGGGTAGTTAGAGAAACAGGCAGAAAATAGGAAGTAAATTATACTCCCAAGAAAAGAAAAAACAGAAGATAAGAGTAATCTGGATGTGGCATACCTGGAAAGTAGAGCTGAGACTGACTAACCATTTTGCATTAAGGTTTGCAAATACATCATCTCGATGTTGGAAAAAGGGTCCTTATAATCAGAACAATCTATTTGGCAATAGCAGTTTCACCCAAGTTGGTTTTGCGATGCAAGAACAGAAACAAAATTCAGTTATTTTCTACATCAGGCTAATACAAGAGAAAAGTACACGCATAATCAATGGGGACAGATTGATGATATAACATACGCACATAGCTGAACCTAGCTAATATGCATAACAATGACAAGTTATTTATTTCATCATATTAAGGCCAAATGCAGGGCTTATCGCCCCTGATTATGCATACAAAACGCGTAGCTAAGTATATGCATTTTAGATTTGGAATAAACATTTGGTAGGCTTGTCATTCTTACCATGCTCTTCAACAGATAACATGCATTTCAACAGATAATAGTAAGAAAGCAAAGCATCATCGAATTATTTGATCTGCTAAAAGTAAGGAATGCTCCTCCGCGTTTGGAAGGATACGATAGGATTTCTTGCCCTCAAGTGATAACCTCAACCTCTTGTTGCTACCTCTCTGTTGGACTGATGGTGATCCTTGTATTTGCAATGCAACTGCTCAATGCTTCCTAAATCATAAGACAATGAAAAAGAATAAAAATCAAAAGGTATGGACAGACAAATCATAGAATAAATTGGTAGGGCATTGGATAGTATCACAATAAATAGAACACAAAGTAACTTTCAGACAGAACCAACATAGTAGCTACTTGCTCAACACAAATCAGATGATCTTTGAGCATACTGAACATAGAATGGCATTGTAATATACAGGAGAAAGCATAACAGGAAGTTATTCATTATGAACTTTTGGATACAAAAAAGGTAAACCAAAGGTAAGAAGTCATACCTTGAGAAGGAGAACAGGTTCTTGCATCTCTCATAGATACTGAAACTTCAGTCCACTCCAGATCTAGATGAATAGGTAATTAGGAAAATTACGGAAGAGATTAACAAAATGCAGAAGGGATGTGTTTTAGTATCTAAAATCAAACCTCAAACAGGTTCAAGGGCATGCATTGATATCTATACATCAGGGAAGATTGAACCAAAAAATGGTTTCTGACAAGTGCGTGTAAGATAAAAATAGGTGCACAGGAAGAGATAAACATAATGGGTTTATGCTTCTATGGCCAACCTCAGTGTGGCGGCAGGTGTCCAGAAAAGAGCAATCTCCGACATTTGTATCAATATGTGGAGCAATAATAAGGCGAAAGTGAACCTGCTCCAAATGAAAGTAAAAGTTGGACCAAATTATTCATTATAATAGCTAAAAAATATGTACTGAAAACAGTACCGTTTCAAGCATATTATAAAGAAAATTTATATAAAGAACTTAAATAGAAAAAACCAAACTGGTATTCTATTGGCATCTCTCAACTGAATAAACATTTAATAACTATATTATTTTTCAGTTCAAAGACATGTGTTGAATAATGTCCATCAGTAGTCAGAACAGGTCAGTGAGTACACCTTGATTTTGCACCATCAGAAAGAGTACGGAGATCCTCTTGTCTAGGAAGCTCGTCGTCGTGCACCATCAGTTCCGCGCTGGATAGAACAAATTAAACCAGCAACTTAGTGATCCTAAACTATTAACACTACATTCTTTGAGGCAATACCACAAGCACCTGGTGCAGCCGAGAGTGGTGTGCGTGTGGGTCACCTGCTCGGGGAGGTGTCAACAAGGCCACGGGGACCGTGTCGGTGCTGTGTACGGGCAGCTGGGAGCCGGGGAGGTCCGGCAAGGGGGCAGGGAGGGAGCTGAGGAAGCCCGGCGATGTCGGCATCCGTGAGGCTGTCGGCGACGTTGATTGGGAAGGGGCACGACACACCAGTAGCAATGGGGTGCCGGATGGCTGTTGGAGGTAGATGGCGAAGCTCCGGCCGACGGCCGTCCTCCGAGGACCCTTTCGATCGGCCAGCACAGATCTGGCGACTTGGCCTCCCGCATCCATGAAGGCCACCAAGCAGAGGAGGACGGCATCGATGGGCCACACCCTTACCTCTGGGCGCGCGGAGTAGGGGCGGCGACCGGAGCAGCCGTCGGCCGATGCGCTGCGAAGTTCTCCGTCGTGAGCGCACGAGGGGCCTGGGTCCCCGAGCGGACGGGCTCTGGCCTCTCACGGATGCTAGCGCTAATTACGCGGCCTGGGATCCCTTCCTACTCTTGCGGGACGTGAGAACGACAGAGTTTTCGTCCGCCCACTAAAAATGCTAAACGCAGTTTTGGACGTGGATTAGGGTAATCTGGACGGTTAGATAAAATTATGTGAACGGATCGGGAGGCTGTAATTCTTCCGTGTTGTTTTGTGTAGGCTAGGTTGGGTATACTTAGTGATGAATATATTTGCTTGTTTAATAGTAGTAGAGATAATCATTCCTCTGTAATCACCATCATGTACTGAACCTTGTGTTGGAGTGAGATTAATCTAGAGGGAGATCGCTACTCTTACATCTGGTATACATAGCCAGGCAGTACCCTCCCCCAAATTCTTCCCCCAATTTTGTTTTTCCACCACCACCATCCGACGGAATCGACCATGGATCCGTTCCTCCAGGAGTATCTCGAGCGGCTCGGCGCCAGGCTCGACGCCTACACCAACGCCGCGAGGTCCCTCGCCGAGAAACTGAACGCCCTTGACGTCAGTTGGGCCACCAGTTCACCCGCCGTCGTCCACAACCCACCATCAGCAACAACTCCACCGGAGAGCACAACCAACGCGTCGGCGCCCGTCCCGGACGTCTCCGGTTCCACCACCAAGGCCTAGGAGATTCCCACGGTCGCCCATGATGCAGCCCCGGTGTGCATCACGATGGTGCCCGTCACCTGTTCGACGGAGTGCTCGACCCAGGTTGACACCATCGACAGCGTCGACGAGGTCCATGACGCCGCTACCGCCGTCCACCTCGAGCCCACGGTCGATCCGATCCACCAAGCAGTTGAGCAGCTCGCTCCGGTGCAGGCAACGGCCTCCATCGGCACCAACACTCCCTCTTGTGACGAGGTCGTTTCTCCCGTGACGACCACCACCGACGTCGACCCCAAGGCCGGCGTGCAGGAGCTTGATGCCCTCTCCGTCGACACCTCCACCCAACTGACGAGCAAGGCGGACCACGACGTCGCCCTCATCATCCGCAGTGACCCTGCTCCGCCGGTGCTGACCAGATGTTCGACAGACGGTCTACTCCAGGATGGCGAATGGGTGAAGCCTGTTCATCTGGTGGACAGGAGCAAAACCTCGTGCCTACCACCGATACAGCAGGGAATCGGGCAGCAACCATGGCCGTCACCTGTGCAAGTGAGAACCAGACACAACGGACACCTATTCAGGCCTAGGCCATGGCCGTCTTTCAAGTTTCATTCAGATGCAAGTTATCAGGAGGAGCCATGTTCAGTTTCTTGTTGTGAGGTAATTGTCGCAGAAGATGATGTTGTTTTGTGCCTTGGCATTGTTGGCGGATGCGTCACTAGTGCATCTGATTATGTTTGGTGGCCACCGGACCATCAGGCAAAGATGAGGAGCACATTGCAGCAATTTCTACATGACACTCAGTTGCATATTTCCATGGGATTATCAGTGGAGCAGCAGTCCTGGCCTATTGAGCAGCTTACTTTCTTGGTTTCCAATGAGCCGAGGGATTGTCTTGATGGGACTAGTGCACATGCTGGAACAAAGAGAATGGAATTCAACATTCAGTCTGCTTTTCCTAACTCTCTTGAACAATTCCAATGGGAAGTTGCATGGCCATTTGGTTCTGGGAGGAAAACATCTCTTGCTAGGCCCTGCCTTATGCATAATATGCAGTTTCCCTTACCACCCGACAAGCCTCGAGCAGTGCAGGGAATACTTCATATTATGCCTATCTTAGTGCACTGGAAATTTTGAGCCAAGAAGAATTAACAGGGAGTGGTCATGCTTCAATCAACTCTCACATTAGCAATATAAGAGAATGGTGGCTCGGTCTACTGGAAACTGCATAAGGGTACGCCCAGGTCATCTCTTGTGCTTGTGGTTTTTGAAACAGAACAATGATGATTCGGGTTTCAGTACACAGCTCTTTCATGAAGATCAATTTCAGAGCATGCATAAAATAGGTGCTCTAAGCACAGAACATTCGAGTAGTGCTTCCCTTCGGTTCATGCATTCTAGACCATATGAACTAGTCTGCTGTGGTGAAATCAATTGTCCATTATTCAGTACACTTGACCTTTGCATGGATAAAAATTCACTCAATATTTTTATGCTGCCTTGTGAGACTTTGCTGGACACGGGATGTCGCTATCACATGGTGCATGGTGAAATAGATCCAAAAATGTTGCAACCATCATGTATTCATTGTGATCAGTCAACAGGTTACTTTGAGAGTGGCTCTGCTCGAGCATATCTGAAATTGGATGAAACTTATGCTGCTGTTGTTCACGAGTGCGCGCAGAGAACTTCTCAAGACTGGGGTATGCTACTCTCTTTCAATCAGAGACCACCTGGTGTGTATTTTGGACTAATGGCAAATCTGCGTACTCCTGCTCTATCTGTAGATGCTTCATTGCAGCCGTCGGTGATTCCCACTTATGCAAGCATACAGATTGGTAACACTCAATGCAAGTGCGTGTGCACTACCCCAGGCTTATTTGGCAAATGGTTAGAGAAGTCTGGGAGCAGTAAAAACAGCAAGGTTGTCTGGCAAACATCTATGGAATATTTTTGGAGAATGTGTGCTAATCAGGCCCTAAATATGCCATTTCTAATTAGCCTCATGAGTAACTCATGCTCAGCTGGAGGGATCATATTCACCTCATGTGATCCTTTTAATTCTTTGAGAAATGGTGACCAGCTTAACAGTCGGGAGAGCACCACGGCTACTTATACGTTGGCATTAACCACTTCCATTCAGTTCATGTCCTCTGTGGGAGTTGAGCGCTCGCATTCATCTAGTGATCAAGGTGCAGGCAAAGGTACTGACAAGAAAAAAAAATCTGCTGACTGCTCCGTATGATGTGTGGCCTACAAGATGTCTGAAGTTTGTCACTGAAGGACCATCTGAGAGTTGGCGAGTTTTTCGGCTGAAACCTGCCCGGCATCATTATGACCTGGACTGCACTATTAGAAAGCTCCTGGTTGTTGCAAGAATATCGACTACTCCCTCCGTTCCTAAATACTTGTCTTTCTAGACATTTCAAATGAATATCACATACGGATGTATGTAGACATATTTTAGAGTGTAGATTCACTCATTTTACTCCGTATGTAGTCACTTGTTGAAATGCCTAGAAAGACAAGTATTTAGGAACGGAGGGAGTAGAAGTGTTCAGTTTACTTTCATGGAAGCAACGACATGGACTTGCTCTGAAGTGTTGCACTGCAAAAATGGCCAACTAGACTTACTCTGTTACAAAAAGGTGCGACACAGTTTTGATGCAAAAATGCTCCAAGGCCAAGAAATGGCGTTATGCACTAGAACTGGAGATTTGTTGCTCCTTCCGAATCAAAGATGGCACTATTTATGCTGTGATTGCTCCTGTGATCTTACCAATGCTTCGGTCATTTTGTGGGTCGACTACCCTGCCGATGAAGTGCAAAAGTCAGTGGATCCCAGGAGCATCACCATGACTTCTTCTGACCTTCAGCCGCAAAAGATTCTACTGGTGCTAGTAATCAGCAAGAGAGCGCCGGCCATGAGTGGTACAACGTCATTTACATGGTACAATAAAGATCATTTTCAAGAAGGGAGGGGTGTCATTGCCGTCGCCATCGTCTCCGCGCAAGGCTTCGTCAGCCATAGGACCTACTTCGGCTTCGACTGTGACGGCTACTTCTCCGTCGCCTTCTTCACCAAGGTTTTCAACAACCACAGCAACTACTTCAACCGGGTCTCAGTCGGCCATGACTACTACTACCCCAGCTCCAACTGCTTCTCCAAGCTCCTTCAAGTCCAACCCAACTATGGCTGCTACCGCGACAACCACCATGGCGACCCCGGCACGATCAAGGATCTTCAAGTTCCATGGGATCCTGGCGAACTCTTCGTGCTAGCAGCTTGGGGGCAAGCCGCATTTCAAGAAGGGAAGGATGTCAGGGGCCTTATATCTCCTCCATGTCATGTGGGCTGGTCCTTTGGGCCTCCGGGTGGGGCCTGGCCCATGTCACGATCAGGGGCAGCTAACTACAAGTATACTGCAGGAGGCTACGAGGAGATCATCCAGTGGATCAACGAACCGGCGGCGGCGGCTACCTCTCTCCCCTATCTCCCTCCTTTTCCTTTCCTCCAGTTCATGTGTTCTTCCTCCATTAGTGTAACCATTCCTCTGTAATCACCATCATGTACTGAACCTTGTGTTGGAGTGAGATTAATCTAGAGGGAGATCGCTACTCTTACACTGAAACCAAACATTGGTTAGATGTTCCTTCCTTGCAACTAATTTTAGCTAGCTTAAGTTCCCGATCTCCCATTACTACGTCCTTTACTTCCTCCACAAAGTGGCCGAGATACGACTGATCAAACATCTTATTTGTCAGCGTCAATACACCTTTGACACTATCAGTTTCAACAATCATTGGCAGGGGCGTGTGGTGAGTACCTATCTGTCTGCCTTCCTAGATTGCCATTAACTCAGCTTCGAAAGCATCACCACAACTGGGTAAGTATCGGCAGGAACAAACAATCAGCTGCCCCATGTGATCCCTGACTAACGATAAGTACCAAAAATGGAAGTCCAGAACCAGTCCAGAACCGGTCCAGATGGACTGATGTGGCCTGCCTAGCTCATTAGGCTAGAATTGGGATCCGTTTCGCCTAGGTGATTTTTTTGGGCCCAAATGGTAGATCCCGTCAGTGCTTCAAAGGCAATGCAATTGCATGTTAAATTAGTACTTTGTCTTGGGCACATTAATTTCTGCATCCACTACATGGTTGTTGCATTGAAGTAGATCCAATTAAAGATGATGCCCTTGCCCTTTCTTAAAAGGAGTAGCTAGCGGCTGGAGCCAAAGATAGTTGCTTCACTAACCAAGAGAAACGACGGAACTTTAGCAAAGAAGAGATAGATACATATCCATGTACCATGCATACACACCATACCTGCAAAGATAATTCAGAATTTCTTTGGGAATGGATGTGGAACATCGCAACCATTGTGTAGTAGTGGTACACATTTCAGTTCTATGTTTGGGAGGCATTGAGGAATGCAGAAACACAGGATAGATCCCTCCCACTCCTTGATGCTCTGATTATCCAGTGTTGTGAAACGTCCGTTCCTTGCTCTCTCTCTTCTGTCGTGCTTCAGGACACTTGTCTGGTGACTCTACTTTCACCACTGTATTTTCTATCTACTAGTATTAGATAAGAGCACAATTTTAATTGAAATCATCAGAAGTTTTATCTGATCGTTTTTTTAGAAACCACCGTTAGTGTTTTACGGTACTGTAAATAACTTCTTTAGCAAAACGAAGGTTTCTTTCGTTTAAATAATTCTCGCACAAAGGAGATAGGCCAATCTCAGGCCCATTTCCTTCCACCCTGAGCTCACGCTATTATGTCTTGCCAGTGGCCGACCTCATCAAAAGAAAGAGAAAAGAAAGTCCTGCCGGCCGCCGTGCTAGCCGCCCTCACTCTCTCTCGGCTCTCTCTGGCAGTCCGGCTTGTTGCAAAATGCTAGGAGTCTGCCAGAGCGTTCAATTAACAGGCATGAACTAGGTTTTGGTGCAACTGGGTGTATATTATCTGGTCAACTGTAATGTAAGCCCATAGCCGTGGAAGCATATTCTTTTTCAAGAATGACGAGGTGACTGGGTACCCCATCGGTTGTTGTATTACTTGAAGGATTTGGCAGTCATATAGTGTTTTCATCGAAAAGATAAAAATGTACAAATGTCTTATGGGACCACCCAATTGCCATCATTTGTTTAACTCTGTGGAAATCCTCGACTATGCTCAGGCACAAGATCTTCCTCTCGCTTCTTCTCTATGACAGAATCAACACAAGGAATTTGTTGAGAAGGAAAAGTATGGACCTAGAATCCTACAACTGCGTACTCTGTGGTGAACAGACAGAGGAGACTGCCCTGCATCTTTTCTGGGACTGCCAATTTGCTCTTAGCTGTTGGGATGAAATTATCAATGATAAGAAGAGAGGCACATCTGGCTTCGATGAAATATATTAGGCGATCAGTGCACTCCCTTCCGGGATAGCCCTAGACATCGTTCTGGCGAACTGCTGGGGCATTTGGTGTGTGCGCAACGATAAGATCTTCAGACGAGCTGTTGTTCACATTCAAGGCTGGAAATACTACATGACTGAAGGACTCACCAGGGTACAGAGCTAAAACCTCCGAGGCCATCAAGATACAGAGCTGGATAGATACCTTCCTATAAATAATTTTTATGATGTTATCTAAAGCTGGTATTGGCTAACCTCCTTTTGAGGCCCGTTATACTTATTTTTTTGACATTAATGAAAATACCGTAGAACATCGTTCTACGGTCAACAGATCAAAAAGGAAGATAAACATAATAAGATAAGAAGGGAGAAATAAAAAAAGAGGGAATAAGCTAGGTGGCCGAAAGAAATAAAGCGCGGATTGACAGAAGCCGATCCGGGGAAGGAGCATTGAAGCATAGGCTCCACAACAGGAGGTCGTCTGCCGCCTTGGAGATGATGTCGCAAGCACGGCAGCTAACATTGTTGGAAGTGCCGTCGTTTCTGCCCTTCCAAATCTATACCAGAGAAGCCGAAAGACCCTGTCTTTCCAAGAAGCGGCCGTGGCTGAGGCCTGCGGCGGCGAAGAGAGGATCTGGTAACTGAATGGAAAGGTCCCATCCCAGGACAAGTCCATGTTGAGGCCGCACGACTGCAGGCGGAGAAGGTATGGGCAATAGACTCGTCAGCGGTGTATGAGGCGCAAGTGCTGGACGAGGCGCCGTTTTTTGCATGCAGGTTCATCCGGGTGCTGAGGCGACCACGGACAAGCAGGCAAGCAAAAATCTTGATCTTCCTGAGGATAAGGGAGCTCCAAATGTCGATGGAGGACTGGAAGAGCACACACCATTGGGGGACAGCACACGGAACGCCGCCCGCAAGGTGAACTCAAGGTCCTCGCCCCAAGCCATGAACCGGCGGCCCGGAGCGTCCGCCAGCTCGAGGCCACGAATGAGAGCCTTCGCCACACCGAGCTGAGCAGCCACTATGACGAAGAGGCGCCTCTGGAGCAGCAGAATGGTTTGCGCGACCGCCGCAACCAAGGCGTTGGTCAGCGTAGTGTGAGAGTAGAGACCCGCGTACTCGAAGCAGAGGGTATTGCCGGGGCACCACCGGTCATGCCACAAAGAGATGGCGCGCCCGTCCTAGGTCCACGCTCGTGATAGCCATGTACGTCGGGAGGCCCTGTCGAATGGTGACCTCAAGGAACCAAGGAGCCGAGGAGTGGTCGCCGACATCCCCCTTGATGTTGCCGAGAAACCAACTCTTCCACGGCGGCGCCAGTCGGGCCGGTGAAGTTTAGGAGTACGCACATGTTCCGTCAGTGGAGATCACGAATCCCGAAGCCACCTTCCTGTGTTGGAGCTGCCCTCCGGTGACATACGCGAAGCAGCCCTCCGGCAAAGAACGCCCGCTCTCATGTAGTCATGTGCCTCCGGCGACACGAACACCGGATGGAAGATACGAACTCGAGACACGAGTATTTACGGTGACATACCCCTCTTCTATATTCATGACACACCGAGAACACATATACATGGTGACTGCACCTAAAACAGACTTGCCAAGCCCTCACAAAAAAAAAAAATGCAAAGGCACGCACAGCCTAGCCACCACGATCGGCCACCAACGCGTGCCATGCACTAACTAACCTAGGTAAGAACATGTACAATGGTTGATAAGATAATTTTATCTTAAATTTTGCATGTAATTTAGAGATGATAAAAATAATAATAATTACAATAAGTCATCTCTTAGCCTTTATCTTCAATAACTAGATATTCCTAAAAACACGGTGAGACAAATTGTGTTACGAGATCATCTCTTAAGAGAAGACAAGTCTCTTCTTATGAGTTCTCTCTTCTCCACCTCATCATTTATCCTACGTGGCACTCTTAAGATAACACCATTGTACATGCCCTAACATGCAAGCACAATTACACCACTTGTGTAGCTCACCTTCAACGTCCACACGACTCAGTCAATCAGCCACACACAGCTGTGCGTCCGGCTGCCCAACTGCCTAGAGAGCGGCCGGACGACTCGGCTTCATTTGCATGTCAAGATTATGCCTAATAATTTCCCTTTTATCTTGACACGGCCTGTGCCGAAGCTGCTGCGCGCGACGATCGTGGAGGCACAATGGCGCGTAGCACGGAGACACGGCACGGCGATGCACGGGACTGCGGGCTGCTGCAATGGCAGCTCATGCTGGAGGAGCGCGGTGCCATCAGGTGGACGGGACGACGACAACGAGCCACCATCCCCTAAGCCATGACATCGCCGCACGGCCTCCCGACAGGAGCCCTTACTCGTAGTCTTAGTCTGGTCTGCCCAATGCCACCGTGCAGCTTTGGCACGAGCCGCCACTGCAGCAGCCCGCAGTCCCGTGCGCCGCCGTGCCGCGTCTCCGTGCCACGCGCCATTATGCCTCCACAGTCGTCGCGCCGAGCCGCCGTGGTCTTTGTGCCACCATGCAGGTCCTCCGCAACGTCATGCTCGTCGTGCCTTCGTGACCGCGGTGCTCGTCACGCTCATGACATCACAAGGCATCGCGACGAACTCACCACGCGTCACTGTCGCCACAGGCTCGCCGTGCGCCGTAGCCGAGACGTCCATGTCCACCGCGCTCACCGCGGACGCCACAACACGCCACGGCCCCGAACCTAGTCGCTCTGCTACCAATTGTTGATTTTCCTCAAATCCTAGCTAGCCCTAGCTCGCCCCTCTCTCTCTCTCTCTCTCTCTCTCTCTCTCTCTCACTGGCACGAACCGAGGAAGACGAAAGGAGGGACATATGTAATTTTCTGGCATACGAACGCCCAGCCGCACATACGGCAATCTATCCTTGAGCACAAACTTAGGCCACACGATCCACGGATCAGACATGGCGTGCCCGACGCCTGTCACCACCGCAGGATATGGCTTATTTGCGCCAATATCCTGCACATCTACACACTTTATCCCAAATAATTGGACACAAGCACTGGAGCAAATTCCTTGTAGGTCCAAAAAGGGCACGACGCCTATGATCATTCATCTCAATCACAAGAGGGGGTAACATGTAATAGCACATGTAGTAAGTGGAGAGGTTATTAAGAATTGCATTGCATAGGACCATCCTGCCGCCGGAAGAAAGAAGCAAAGCGCACCAAAGGTAACAAAGAAGCAAAGCATAACATCCTGAAAGGTAATGAGCATAATTGGTTTGATGCCAAAAGTTGGCATGTCAAATTTTGGCAAGTGCCAAATATTGACTAGAGATTGGTTGCTTGCCAATTTTTATTGTCAATCTCACAAAAAGTTGCCAAATGTTGGCAACTTCTGATTTTGCCAAATGTGGGCTTGCCAAATATTGGCAATGCCAAATGTTGGTAGCAAACCAATTATGCTCAACGTTCGAACGATTGGATGATGGGGTCATAAGAGGAAATAGCTAGTTTTAATGGCGAAAAGAGTAGCCCCAAGTAGGGTTGGGGGAAGGAAGAGATGGGGCTGCCTAAAATGCCAGCTATTGCAGACGACAAATCGGCAGTATGGTGCATGGGGACAAACCCAGACTTATGGAAGTTGACCATGGAAGCATGTTAAGGAAGCACTACACTATTTTTGTGAAGTCTAAACAAAGCAAATTAATTCAACTGCACATGAAACATCAGTATAACCATAGTTACTCTTTAATTCAACTGCACATTAAGTGTAATGGATGCACATGAAACATCAGTATAATCATGAGTATAACAATAGCAAATCAATTCAACTGCACAAGCGGTACATCGGTCTTGAGGCACATTAATTTATGCATCCATTACATGGTTGTTGCATAGACCCAATTAAATAAGGCACGGTTTCTCTTTCTTGAAAGGAGCAACATCTAGAAGAAAGGATAGTTGCTTCGATAACCGAGAGAAACATTACCGTGAACTTCGGCCAAAAAATAAATAGATAGATACATATCCATATACCATGCATACCAACAATATATGCAGAGATAATCTAGACTTTGTTTGGTAATGGATGTGAAACTTGGCAACCACTATGTAGTAGAAGTACACATTCCAAGTCTAAGCTTGGGAGACATCGAGGAATGCAACAACACTTCCAATCTCTCTAGACCGATGGTATTGTGCTGCTTGCTTCAATGTAATGTAGTAAGCCCATTAGCCTGGAGGTGCTCTTGTTGTCTTTACCCTAAAAATTCATGTACAATTTAGGGAAGAATAAATTTATTACCCTCCTGGCCTACCAATGTCTCCACTGGTCTTAAACTTTTAACCGTAACTTTTCATCGACCACCTAGCAACGACAACAAGAACTGGAATGAGCCAAAGGCACGTCGTCGTCATTGCCCTACCTCGTCGAAGTCGGGCAAACCTTGTTGCAGTAAGCAGTTGGGAAGTCATCGGCTATGCCCCATACGACCAGCGCACCAGAACAACAACTGTCATCGATGAAGAGAAGTATATATTGGAAGGATCCAACCTGCAGACACACGGACACAGACGAACGACGAATGAATCTGAGCAAACCCACCGAAGACAACATCGACCGGATCCCATGATATCGGCAGGAGACACACCTCCACATGCCCTCCGATGATACTAGAAGCACCGCTGGGACGGGGCTAGGATGGGAGAACCTTATTCCATCTTCAGGAAGCCACCGCCGCCTCGTCTTCCAGAGCATGGCACAAACCCTAACAAAACTTAAAAAAAACACTTAAAATGGAGCTCTCCAGTCGGCAAGGGCCGAGATCCACCGCGCTCCATGGTCCTAGGACAAATGGAGAAGAGGCGGATTGACGGCGGCACCGGCGAGAGGCAGGGAAAACCTAACCCAGCGTCCTTAGGTCACCTGAGCAAACGGGTACAAAGCTTTGTGTACAGAAGTTCACAGGTTGTTTGTTGTTCTGCTTATGTTCGTATTAGCAAGGTTATTCTCACAGACATTCATCTACTCATACATACTTCTGTAATTGTAGCTGCGATTCAGTACAAAGTTCCCAGATTTCTAGAAATCAACACTTAAGTGTATTATACTTTTGTAAATATATACCACAATTTGAAACATACTCTCATTAACTATTAAGTGCCACAACAGGAAGTCCATCAGGAAGTCCAAAACTTGTCCTGATGGACTTCCCATGTTGATGTGGCTTGCTTAACTCACTAGTCTAGCATGATTTTTTGGCCCAAATGGTGGATCCCGAATTGCTTCTAACACAATGCGGTTTCATGGTACTAAATTATTACAATGGTCTTGAGGCACATTAATTTCTGCATCTACTACATGGTTGTTGCATTGAAGTAGATCCAAATAAAGACGTTGCCCTCTCTATTTCTTAAAAGAACTAGCAGCTAGAGCCAAAGACAGTTGCTTCAGTAACCAATCGAAACGTAACCGGAACTTTGGCAAAGAAGAGATAGATACATATCCATTTACGATGCATATGAACCATACATGCATGTCGAACATGGCTACCATTGTGTAGTACTGGTACACATTTCAGGTCTAAGTTTGGGAGGCATTGGGGAATGTGGAAACACAGGAAAGATCCTATCAGCTCCATTTAGTCAATGTTGTGCAGGGGCGGAGACATTCCCCCATACACACATGGATCGTCCTGCACCATGGATTTCTAAGGGGGGCTGGTACAAATCTACGGTGTAATTTTCACTCAGAGCAAAGACATAGGCCTTTATTCTATGTATCCATTATTGATGGCTGGCCCAAAGCCAAGAAAATTAGCCCAAATGACCTTTTCCCCCATGAGTGATGGACGCAATCCAAACACTCATTGATCGTTGACCATGTGCAATAGAAGCGTCGACATATATATATATATATAGTTTCGTTCCACACTGTTTGACCTAATCTACAATCGATTTGCCTTCGCCGTCGCCACCCACGCCCAGGAGAGGGCTAATCAAGTCATTCCCATCGGTTTGTCGTCGCCACGCTAGGGCATTCTAATCGATCTGTCTGCCTATACCGACCAGCCCTTATGATGACAAAAAGGGGGCGGGGGAGGGGCTGGATTTGATATGCAGGGTATCTATTTAGGCGACCTTGATCAATTTTGTCTAATATTGCATGCATCATTCTGATGAAGAGGCCGAGAGCTATCCTCCTTTTGAAAAAAGAACCTACACAAATTGATTTTATATGTGTATGTATGTCTTCACTAGCTATCAAGTGAATTTGAGTGTTGTTACAAGATTTGATGATTTCCCGTTAATAACTCTATGAGTGGAAGCTTAATCAAGTGATTTAGTTATACAATGATAGGTCATGTTCGTATATCTTAAACATGTATATCTTATACTCTATTTTGGAATGGTTGATTATCAATTTCATCTGCGATGAAGCATGTGGAAATGCTCAGCAGTATTAGCTATAGGTAGACATGGCCACGCTGCAAAATGTCCAAGCAAAGTCAAATGTGAGTGATATTTCGATATTATGTGATGAGAAACA
>NC_057796.1:27685503-27686586 GCF_018294505.1 Triticum aestivum | reverse complement strand
CAATGTATTTACTTTTGAAGGTTGAACTTCTAATTTTGAAGCTCATTAGTGCTCTCAGTTTCTAGAACGGGGCCAGATCACTATTAGAAAACTGGGCTTTGGTCACAGGGCAATATTCACATTAGTCCCGGTTCAGTCACGAACCGGGACTAATGTGAGCATTGGTCCCGGTTCATGCGGCCAGGGGCCTGCCGGGCCTCGTGGGGGCATTGGTCCCGGTTGGTGGGACAAACCGGGACCAATGGGCCACGCTCCTGGCCCACCACCCTTTAGTTCCGGTTCCTACCACAAACCGGGACTAAAGGGCTGGTCCTAGTTGCGGCCAGTGTTTAGTCCCACCTCGCCAACCGAAGGGCGCTCACACCAGTTTATAAGCCCGTCCCTCTCTGCCTTGTTGAGCTCCTCTTAAAGTGAAAATAGATGCCCTTATACAGGGATTTTGACCTAAATTCACAGTAAATTTCATAGAAATTTATTATGAATTTAGGTTGAATTTTCTCTATAAGCGCATCTATGTTCATTTTTTTATATTTATAAAATAAATAAACCTTAATAAAATAAATAAAACTAAATAAACCTTAATAAAATAAAATAAAATAAACTATAGTAACTAAAATAAATAAACCTTAATAAATTAAGTAAAAATAGCAGCAGTAAAATAAATAAAAATAGCAGGAGTAAAATAAATAAAAATAAAATAATTAGAGTAAAATACATAAGTAATTAGAAATAAAATAAATAAGTTTTTTGTTGTAAGTAGAAACAAAACAAAACAAATAAAGCAAAATAGAAAAAAAACAGAGGAAAAAATTATGCCACCTACTAGGCCACCACGGCCTGAATACGACTAGAAACCCATCCATGGGCCAGGATTCAGGCCCGCAGAAGGCCCAGTAGGCCCCACAGGCAAAGAGAACGGTTAGGCCCGAAAGCCTGCAGTTGAGAGGAGTTCGAGAGGGTGGGCGCAGCAGCGCTTATAAACCACTCTCGAGCCCTCTCAACTAGCGAGGTGGGACTAAACTTTTGACACGGGGCAGCACAAGGCCTTTGGTCCCGGTTGGTGCCACCAACCGGGACTAAAGG
>NC_057796.1:27679892-27685493 GCF_018294505.1 Triticum aestivum | reverse complement strand
GGACCAATGAGTTCCCAACCGGGACCAAAGGCCTTTAGTCCCGGTTGGTGCCACGAACCGGGACCAATGAGTTCCCTATATATACCCCATCGCCACAGCAGAGCACTCCAGAGTGCTCTGTTTTTTCTGGCCGGCGAGGGGAGGGCATTTGGGTGCTCTAGCTCACCTCCTATGCACATGAGGTGTTCGATGAAATGTCTGAGCCACACTAGTTAATCTTTCTCCTCTTGAAACTCGACCTCCGAGCTCGATTTTCCCCGAGATTTGTCTAGGTTTAGCGGTCCGTCACGTCCCGTCCCCGTCTTCACCGCCGTCGATCGCCCGCGCCGATCTCGTCGCCAGCACCACCGTGGTGAGCCTCTTGTTCTTATCTTCTTTTTGAAAGGAAAAAATTCTTACTTTAGATAGTTACTTGTCTAATTTTGTTACTTTTATTATTCCTTCTTATTACATAGTGCGATGGTTTTGGTATCCGCCCCCGTCGGCCCTCGTCCTGTCTATGATTCGGATGTGGTATATATTATCTTTTTATAACTATTTGGTTCATTTATTGTTTATGACAAATATACCGACCAACGTGACATAGATTTTATTTATCTAGGAGGTGGTTGAACCGGAAATTCTAACCGACCCTATTGTCGAGAGGTTAAATTTAGTTGAAGAAGAAAACAATTACTTGAAGGAAAAAATAAAAAAAATTGAGGAGGAGAAGATGATATTGGAGTTGCATGTTGCGGATGTCGTCGATGATCACAAGATCAAGATGGATGCAATGCGCTTGAAGACTAGAAAGATTAGAAAATATGCCATTCATACCGAGGCTTGGTATCATTATGCCGTTGGATCAATTGTTACCTTGGTTGCGATTATGATCGCATTTGTTTTCGCATTGAAATGTTTTACATAGTTTCAATGTATGGTTTAATTAATTAGATGCTCTGGAGAGCTATATATATGTTGTTAGATGAGAACTATGTATGTACTTTGGTTCTAATGTGATGATGAACTTCTATTAATTTGGTCACTTAATTATCTATTCATGATGTTCTGTAATGGTTTTTGACACACTTAATTATATATAATGCACGCAGATGAACCGGCAATGGATGTACGGTGACAGACACACCTCCGAGTATATTAAGGGCGTGCATGATTTTCTCGAAGTGGCTGAGGCAAACAAGCAGAATGGTTTTCTGTGTTGTCCATGCCCTATATGTGGGAATACAAAGTCTTACTCTGACCGGAAAATCCTTCACGGCCACCTGCTTTACAAGGGTTTCATGCCACACTATAATGTTTGGACGAGGCACGGAGAAATAGGGGTTATGATGGAAGAACGCGAAGAAGAAGAGGACGATGACAACTATGTGCCCCCTGAATACGGTGATGCTGCAACGGGGGAAGCTGCTGAAGATCAAGAGGAACCAAACGATGTGCCCAATGATGCTGCAAGGGGGGAAGCTGCTGAAGATCAAGAGGAACCAGTGCCCGATGATGATGATCTCCGCCGGGTCATAGTCGATGCAAGGACGCTATGCGAAAGTCAAAAGGAGAAGCTGAAGTTCGATCGCATGTTAGAGGATCACAAAAAAGGGTTGTACCCCAATTGCGAAGATGGCAACACAAAGCTCGGTACCGTACTGGAATTGCTGCAGTGGAAGGCAGAGAATGCTGTGCCTGACAAAGGATTTGAGAAGCTATTGAAAATATTGAAGAAGAAGCTTTCAAAGGATAACGAATTGCCCGACAGTACATACGCAGCAAACAAGGTCGTATGCCCTCTAGGATTGGAGGTGCAGAAGATACATGCCTGCCCTAATGACTGCATCCTCTACCGCGGTGCGTACAAGGATCTGAACGCATGCCCGGTATGCGGTGCATTGCGGTATAAGATCAGACGAGATGACCCTGGTGATGTTGACGGCGAGCCCCCCAGGAAGAGGGTTCCTGCGAAGGTGATGTGGTATGCTCCTATAATACCACGGTTGAAACGTCTGTTCAGAAACGAAGAGCATGCCAAGTTGATGCGATGGCACAGTGAGGACCGTAAGAAAGACGGGAAGTTGAGAGCACCCGCTGACGGGTCGCAGTGGAGAAAAATCGAGAGAAAGTACTGGGCTGAGTTTGCAGCTGACCCAAGGAACATATGGTTTGGTTTAAGCGCGGATGGCATTAATCCTTTCAGGGAGCAGAGCAGCAATCACAGCACCTGGCCCGTGACTCTATGTATGTATAACCTTCCTCCTTGGATGTGCATGAAGCGGAAGTTCATTATGATGCCAGTTCTCATCCAAGGCCCTAAGAAACCCGGCAACGACATTGATGTGTACCTAAGGCCATTAGTTGAAGAACTTTTACAGCTGTGGAATGGAAACGGTGTACGTACGTGGGATGAGCACAAACAGAAGGAATTTAACCTGCACGCGTTGCTGTTTGTAACCATCAACGATTGGCCCGCTCTCAGTAACCTTTCAGGACAGACAAACAAGGGATACCACGCATGCACGCACTGTTTAGATGACACTGAAAGTATATACCTGGACAAAAGCAGGAAGAATGTGTACCTGGCCATCGTCGATTTCTTCCGACCAACCATCAATGTCGAAAGAAAGGCAAGCATTTCAAAGGCGAGGTAGATCACCGGAAGAAGCCCGCCATGCGTATCGGTGATCACGTACTTGCTATGGTCAATGATTTACACGTAATCTTTGGAAAGGGTCCCGGCGGACTAGCTGTTCCGAATGACGCCGAGGGACACGCACCCATGTGGAAGAAGAAATCTATATTTTGGGACCTACCCTACTGGCAAGACCTAGAGGTCCGCTCTTCAATCGACGTGATGCACGTGACGAAGAACCTTTGCGTGAACCTGCTAGGCTTCTTGGGCGTGTATGGGAAGACAAAAGATACACCTGAGGCACGGGAGGACCTGCAACGTTTGCACGAAAAAGACGGCATGCCTCCGAAGCAGTATGAAGGTCCTGCCAGCTACGCTCTTACGAAAGAAGAGAAAGAAATCTTCTTTGAATGCCTGCTCAGTATGAAGGTCCCGACTGGCTTCTCGTCGAATATAAAGGGAATAATAAATATGCCAGAGAAAAAGTTCCAGAACCTAAAGTCTCATGACTGCCACGTGATTATGACGCAACTGCTTCCGGTTGCATTGAGGGGGCTTCTACCGGAAAACGTCCGATTAGCCATTGTGAAGCTATGTGCATTCCTCAATGCAATCTCTCAGAAGGTGATCGATCCAGAAATCATACCAAGGCTAAGGAGTGATGTGGCGCAATGTCTTGTCAGTTTCGAGCTGGTGTTCCCACCATCCTTCTTCAATATCATGACGCACGTCCTAGTTCATCTAGTCAACGAGATTGTCATTCTGGGGCCCGTATTTGTACACAATATGTTCCCCTTTGAGAGGTTCATGGGAGTCCTAAAGAAATATGTCCTTAACCGCGCTAGGCCAGAAGGAAGCATCTCCATGGGCCATCAAACAGAGGATGTCATTGGGTTTTGTGTTGACTTCATTCCTGGCCTTAAGAAGATAGGTCTCCCTAAATCGCAGTATGAGGGGAGACTGACTGGAAAAGGCACGCTTGGAGGGGACTCAATAATATGCAGGGACGGATATTCTTGGTCTCAAGCACACTACACAGTTCGACAGAACTCTACCTTGGTGACCCCGTATGTCGATGAACACAAGAACAGTCTGCGCTCCAAACACCCGGAGAAGTGTGACGACTGGATTACATGTGAACACATCAGGACTTTCAGCAGTTGGTTGGAAACACGTCTGAGAGGTGACACCACTGTTTGTGATTAGTTGTATTCGTTGTCCAGGGGACCATCTTCGACTGTATTGACTTACAAAGGATACGAGATAAATGGGAATACATTTTACACGATCGCCCAAGATCAAAAGAGCACCAACCAAAACAGCGGTGTCCGCTTTGATGCAGCAACCGAGAGGGGAAAGGACACATATTATGGTTACATAATGGACATATGGGAACTTGACTACGGACATGATTTTAAGGTCCCTTTGTTTAAGTGCAAATGGGTCAATCTGTCAGGAGGCGGGGTACAGGTAGACCCACAGTACGAAATGACAACAGTGGATCTGAACAATCTTGGGTACACTGACGAACCGTTTGTCCTAGCCAATGATGTGGCACAGGTTATCTATGTGAAGGACATGTCTACCAGACCGAGGAAAAGAAAAGATAAGGAAGCGAATACATCATACGATGAGCCAAACCGCCACATAGTTCTTTCAGGAAAAAGGGACATTGTGGGAGTGGAGGGCAAGACAGACATGTCTGAAGATTATGAAAAGTTTCATGAAATTCCTCCCTTCAAAGTCAAGGCTGACCCAAGCATCCTGATAAACGATGAAGATTATCCATGGTTACGGCGCAATAAGCAAATGACACAAGCGAAGAAAAAGTGAAGACTTTCTCCCGCAACTATTATGATGATACCATGCCAACTTTGTAATAGACGAGTATGATACCATTGTCCGTTTTGTACAAGAAGTGCATCTAGTTTTTGCCGTAACCCTCTCAACTTTCTTGCACATGCTATGTGGATGAAATGATGATACCATGCCAACTTTCAACCTTTTCAGAGTTCATTTGAAATGCTTTTTCAATTTTAGGGTCTTATAGCTCAAAATAATTAGTAAATGCATGAAAAATAACAGGTCAAAAATTGAAAATTATGCCACCTACTGGGCCACCACGGCCTGAATACGATTAGAAACCCATCCATGGGCCAGGATTCAGGCCCGCAGAAGGCCCAGTAGGCCCACAGACATGTACAGAGAGGTTAGGCCCGTAAGCCTGCTTTAGAGAGGAGCTCGACAGCTCAGGCGCACCGCACCTTATAAACAGGTGCGGCTCTCTCTTAGCTAGCGAGGTGGGACTAAACTCACCACCACGCCGCTGTGCAAGGCCATTGGTCCTGGTTGGTGGCACGAAACGGGACCAATTCCACACTTTGGTCCCTGTTGGTGCCACGAACCGGTACTAATGAGGCTGTGGCCCCACGAGCACCTTTAGTACCTGTTCGTGGCACGAACCGGTACTAGAGTTTCTTACTAAGCAGTTTTTTAGTCCCACCTCGCTAGCTGAGAGGCACTAGGAGCGGTTTATAAGCCCTGAGTGAAGAGACGATGAAGAAGAGGCGCAATGCTCACGTTGTTTAGCTTCAAGCCTTGAGGAATAAGGTAGACTGCATGGAGCTATGTGCAGTGCAGTCTACACTATTCCGAAAGGCTTGAAGCAAATCAACGAGCATTGCGCCTCTTTTTTATTTTTAATAACTTATTACAACTCCGAACTTCTTGTGTTCCGACAAAATAAAATAAACTTTAATAAAATTTATGAAACTAAAATTAACAAAGTATTTTCTGTTCAAAACATTATAAGAAACCTCTATTATTATTGAAACTAAAATCATATAAAATTGATGCAACTAAAATTATCGAAGTATTTTCTGTTCAAAATCATTAAAAGCAAAAAGAATTTTCATAAAGAACTTTTTTTGATAGAAACTTTAATAGCAAAAAGAATTATCATAAAGTAAAATAAATAAGTAATT
>NC_057796.1:27668885-27678402 GCF_018294505.1 Triticum aestivum | reverse complement strand
CCCATCATTGTCGTCGTCGCCGGCGCCCGCCCCCACTGCCGCCCCTGCCTCGACGCCGCCCCTTCTCCCCGTTCGGTCCGGCTCCGGCGACCACCTTTCCTCCCTATCCCCTCGATCCTCTTCATAAAAAAATTTCATATAATTTTTTTTCATATGCATATGTTGATTATATGGATGGATGGATGATGTATATGTTGATTATATGGATGGATGGATGATGTATATGTTCATTATATGGATGGATGGATGATGTATATGTTCATTATATGGATGGATGGATGATGTATGCTTTTTTTCATATAATTTTTTTAGGCAGATTTTTAGAATTTTTTGTGTATGTATTTATGTTTATATGTATGTATGTATGTATGTTATATGTATGTATGTTTATATGCAAAGCATATGCAAAGAAAATGTATGAATGGTCATATGCAAAGAAAAATGTATGTATGGTCATATGCAAAGAAAATGTATGTATGTATGTTCATATGAAAGAAAAATGTATGTATGTATGTTCATATGCATATGCAAAGAAAATGTATGTTCATACGCATATGCAAAGAAAATGTATGTTCATATATATGATGATATGTCATATAAAAGGGAAAATAAGAAGAGGAAGAAAGGAGAAGAAGAGGAGAGGAAGAAGAGGAGAAATAAATAAGAAGAGGAAAAAAGAAGAAAAAGAAGAGGAGAAGAAGAAAGGAATAGAAGAGAGAAGAAGAAAAAATAGAAAAAATTCTATTTTTTTTCTTCTCTCCTCTATTCCTTTCTTCTTCTCCTCTTTTTTGTTCTTCTTTTTTTCTTCGATCTTCTCCTCTATTCCTTTTCTTCTTCTCCTCTTTTTATTTCTTCTTCGTTTTCTTATGTTTTATCGGGTCTGTCGTCGTCGATATACCCCTCTCCCGATAACTTCAACACGAGGGGGGGTCGATATACCCCCTCCCCGATAATATTATTTTCCCATGTACGTATGTCGTCGTTGTCGATATAACCCCCTCCCGATAACTTCAACACGTGGGGGGGGGGGTCGATATACCCCCTCCCCGATAACATTATTTTCCCATGTATGTATGTCGTCGTTGTCGATATATATAACTCCCTCCCAGATAACTTCGACATGATGGACGGTCGATATTTATACCCCCTCTCGACCGTGATAACTTATACCACGGGAGCACCCCCCGGCCCTCTCGCTCGACCAAAACTCTTGAGGACACCCAAACCCTAGAAAAAAACGATGTCGGTCTCCTACCCCCTCCCGCCGCGCCCCTACCCTTGAAGCGTTGCCGAGGCCACCCCAAACCCGGAATAAGCTAGGTCTACGTTTGCACTAATATATCCACCTGCTGTCATGTTTGTGTAATAATTGCCATGTTGTAATATTTGCAGAAACAATGGAGCACGGACGAGACGAGCAAGCAGAAGAGGTGTTGGGGGACATAATCTTAGCCGGAGGTGATATCTTGTTGTATCTTAACGAGAATGATGGTCTGAAAGAACAGGGTGAAGAAGCAGGCTACGGTGATCGAAGAGTGGAGGAGGAAAGACATGATTATGATGGCTCCGGTGACCCAATGCTGGTGCAAGAAGGAGCCCGTGGTGACGGCTCCGGTGACCGAACAGAGTCCGGCCAGGTAAATATATTAGTTAAGCCTGTGTTGACTAGCTAATTGATGCATTCATTGTTTTGGTATGTACACATATTAATTAACACTCGTCTTTCTTCTTTTTTCTAGCCCTCCGGATCGAGCACAACTGCGGTAAAGAGACGAGGCCCGAAGAGAAAGTTGCGCTCGGATGAAAGGTTTGAGATCACAGCAATCGCGCGCGACGGCCAACCGATTGAACCCATCCGGACAAAGGATGCATTTGCTGCTCAGTGCGGGGTTCTAGTTAGGGACAAGATCCCGATCAGCATCCACCAATGGTATAAGCCTAAGAAGGAAGACCCTGGGGTGTCTTATGTCAATGATATGCAGAAAGATGATCTTTGGACTGAGCTGAAGGCAAATTTCACCCTACCGCCAGAGGAGGATCCGGAGAAGCCAGTTAAAGAGCAATTAATCAAGTCTCATGCTCTTAATAAGATGGCAGACCTATTCAGGAGGTGGAAGAATGAGCTGAAAACGTTTGTCGACAAAGAAGAGACACCAGAATTCATCGGCCGGTATGAGAAGATCAGAGATCACTGGCCCGCATTTGTGGCCCACAAGACATCGGAAAAGAGTAAGAAGATGTCAGCGACAAACAAGAAGAATGCTGCGAAGAAGAAGCTTCACCATCGCACGGGGTCAGGTGGCTACCTCAAAGCCCGACCTAAGTGGGCCAAGGCTGAGAATGATCTGCTTGAAAAAGGGATCGAACCACAGACAATGAACTGGACAGACCGTTGCCGGACTTGGACGAACGAGCTTTTGAGAATACCAGTCAAGAAGATTCAGCAATATATCGATGCAGCGCGGGAAGGGACGTTCGTTCCAGACAGAGAGAATGACGAGCTCACAATGGCCCTCGGGAATCCTGAGCACCCTGGACGGACACGAGGCACGCCAGGCTCCGTTCCGTGGAAGGCTGGTTTTCCGGACGCGGGCGGTTACAAAAGCCAGGAGAGGAGGAAAAAATTGGAGTGTTACTGTCTTGTGCATATTCGGTTTCCCTTATTAGTCCAGGTTATGGTAATGTAATTGATGACTTATGCATGCATGCGCAGCTTCCACTATATTCTCCTAGAGATTAAGCTTGAGCATGGAGTAGTAACCGTCTTAGACTCGAGACGAAAAGATCCCCAGGACTACGCGAACATGACTCAAATGCTCGAGAAGTAAGTTAAATCGATCATTATCCACCATATCAGCAACTTTGTTCATTTTCTGATATCAAGTAATTATTTTCTTTGTCTGGCAGGGTTTGGAGAAAATTCACCACAAAAGCTCCGGGACTGCCGAAGAAGCTGCAATTTAAACACCCGAAAGTAAGTACTATAGTAGCATGTTCCGCGCATCTCCTAGTGATTCAAGCGCTAGTTTCATCAATACCATTTAGCATGCTTGCTTATCAGTTTATTGACCTCTATTTCTTGTAAAGTGGTTGTGGCAGGAACCAGGAATAATTACTGTGGATACTACGTTTGCGAGTCCATCCGCTACAAGACCTGTGAGCGGGGCTACACTGAAGAACAATATGAAGTGCGTAAGCAATAATATTCACAATTTTATTTTATTACCATCATTTGTGTTGAGTTTCATTTATTCATATATATATGTATTGACCCCCTTCTTCAAATTAGATGTTTCAGAAGCGGGATGAACTCCTAGCACCAGATCGTATGCGAGGAATTCAAGAGGAATTGGCGGCATTCTTCCTTGACCACGTGATCGCTGAAAACGGAGAATACTATGTGGACCCTGTGTTCCTACAATTTAATTAGGAGATTGTATTGTAAGAGATAATTATTGTATATATGTAGCCGGTAGTGGGTAGATATACGAGAACTTGTTATTCGACCAATCTCTCGGAGAAGGAGAGGTGGTCGATATCACTTCTCTCTGTATGCATATGTTCATGACGATCTTCTGTTTCCTTCATTTGATTACTAGCTAGCGTGTCTAGTCCTCTCCATACGTATATAGTACGTAGCGTCGACCAAGCACGGAGATAAGAGAGGACACTTCTCTCTATTAATTAGCTAGGTAACACAATATATGAAACACCTAAATTAACCCCCGAAAACCCCTAAACCACCCCCTTTCAAAAAAAACAAAAACCTCAGCTCCTGCCAGCTGCTGACGCGTGGATGCCTATTGGTCCCGGTTGGTGACACCAACCGGGACAAAAGGCCCTGCCTATTGGTCCTGGTTGGTGGCACCAACCGGGACCAAAGGCCCCCCTGCCTGGGCTGGCAGCAGCGGCCACGTGGAGGATCTTCTGTCCCGGTTCGTGTAAGAACCGGGACTAAAGGGTTAGGGCTTTAGTAACGACCCTTTAGTCCCGGTTCGAGAACCGGGACAAAAGGCCCTTACAAACCGGGGTAAAAGCCCCTTTTCCTACTAGTGGATAACTCCAAAAAATGCAAAACTTTTTCACGCACACCCTGAGACGGAGCCTTCTGGCGTTCCCGAACACACTTAGTTGAATATGGTCTAAGTTTTTGAACATTCTTGAAATGACCCCAACTTTTTTCGGCAGGTGGAAATGCCCATGGTAGGCATCCATGCCAGGTTTGAATGAATTGTGACACCATATGCAAGTTGCGTCACATCCGACCATTTATCAATCTTTTTTTCACCGAGAAAACTCTAGAAAATGCAAAACTTATCGTAAACCCGAACAACTTGGCATGGTGCCTTTAATTGGTCATATAACCTCATGAAAAAAATGGGTCATTTGACGGATGCCGGAAAAATGTGCTCTCTAAGGGAGCCTTCTGGCCTACAAGGACACCTTACGTTGGACATGGTGTTGTTTGGAGATCCTTGAAATGACCCCAAGTTTTGCACTCAGTCGGACATGCTCATGGTAGGCATTCATGCCATGTTTTGAACGATTTCCGATATTGTATGCAAGTTGCGACACGTCCGGCCATTTATCGGGCTTTTTTAAATGCAAGATTTGTCGAAAACCCGAACAACTTGGCATGGTGCCTTTAATTCGTCATATAAGCTTATGCAAAAAATTAGGGTCATTTGACAGATGCACAAAAAAGTGCTCTTAAACGGACCCTTCTGACCTATAAGGACACTCTACAGTGAACATGGTGTCTAGGCCAGGTTTGGCAAGCAGGTTGGCATGCCCATAGTAGGCATCCAAACCAGGTTTGAACAAATTCTAACACTGTATGCAAGTTGCGTCACGCCCGGTCATTTATCGGTCTTTTTTCACCCAGAAAACTCCAGAAAATACAGAACTTGTCGAAACCCGAGCAACTTGGCGTGGTGCCTTGAATTGGTGATACAAGGACATGGAAAGCATTTGGGTCATTTCAAGAATGTCGAGAAACAACGTGCTCTCAGACGGAGCCTTGTGACGTACCTAGACACCCTCCATTGAATCTGGTCTAGTTTTGGACATGTTAAAACAACCATAACTTTGTAAGCAGGTGGGCATGCCTATGGTAGGCATTCATGCCTGGTTTGAACAACTTTTGACATTGTATGCAACTTGCGACACGTCCGTTCATTTATAGGCCTTTTTAACCGAGAAAACTTCAGAAATGCAAAACTTGTCGAAAACCCAAACAACTTGGATGGTGCCTTGAATTTTTCATACAAGTCCATGAAAAATAATTGGGGTCATTTAAGGGATGTCGAGAAACGATGTGCTACCAAATGAACCCTTCTGGCCTACCCAAACACTCCTCGTTGAACATGGTATTTTGTGGAAATCTCAGGACTGACCCCCAACTTCTGCAACCAGGTTGGCATGCCCATGGTAGGCATCCATATTAGTTTGAACCATTTTCGACACCGTATGCAAGTTGCGACACGTTCGGCCATTTATCGGGCTTTTTTAACCGAGAAAACTCCAAAAATATATAAAATTTATTGAAAATCAAAACAAATTGGCATGTTGCCTTGAATTGGTCATACAAGCCAATGGAAAAAAATGAGGTCATTTCAATGATGTCAAAAAACAAAGTGCTCTCAGACGAAGCCTTATTTCCTACCAGGACACTGTATGTTGAACATGGTATTTTTTTCTACACAAATAAGAAAATTATTTGGGGAACTAAAAAAATGGTTTCATTTTTTTCATATTTTTTTAAATTCCAAATTTGTTAGTGATTTTGAAAAGATGTTTGTGTTCAAAATGTTGCTTGCTATATTTTAAACTGTGCGTTTTGACATTCTGAGCAATTTCAAAACGGACATTTTTTAAATTTCTTTACCAAATTTTAAAGTATGAATATTTGTATTTTATGAACATAATTTGAAAAGGCAATTTGTTTTGAAGTTTTGAACAAAATTTTAAATCACGACCATTATTCGGAAAAGCAAAAATAAACAACAAATGAAAAAAATACAAAAATAAACAAAATCCAAACGGAAAAAAGATAGTGGGAAAAACACCGGCTCGCTACGCTAAACCAGTCACTAAGGGATAGTTCTAGTAGTTTGGGTTTTTGTAGTTAGACACCAAATTTATCAGCTCGTGTGCCTAGTGAGGAGCGGTCAACAGCAAGAGTTACAAGGTTTGATCCCTCGCACTGCCATTTATTTCCTGATAATTTTTCCCCTGTTTCCGTGCACACGGCAATGTGCCACCTCAGTCGGGCAGCCTCTCTGAGCATGGCGCCATCTATATGACTCTACTCCCTGAACAGCGAACCCTATTTGCCGTGCGCGAGTGTCAAACTGTCGTGGCTTCAATGATGCGAAGTGAGCGACCAGCGCGACATGGGCTGGCCCACTTCAAGCAAGCAACCATTTCTGTGAAATTCTAGAAGGTTCCCTAAGTTTTTCTACTGTTTGTTTTCTTTCAAAGATTTCCCCGGTTTTCTTCATGTTTTTATTTTTGGACCGAAAACCGTAGCGTAATCGTTCTAATGTATCTATTTATATATATTAGAAAAACAAAAAAAATCATTTTATTATTTTCGTTTTCTTTTTTCTGCTTATTTCTTCATTTTCTTTTCTTTTTTACCTTATTTTATTTCTTTTCGTTTTCCTTTTTGTTTTCAGCAAACTCAAATATTTTAAAGAAAGTTCAGAATTTTCTAAAAAAACTGAAGTTCCAAAATAATTTAACTTAGTTACTGTTCACATTTTTATTATTTATTCATGTTTCAGAAAAAGTTCGGAATTTTAAATTTCAATAAAATTTCGAAATTCCAGTTTTGTTCATTTTCAAGAAAAAAATCATGTTAAAAAAAGTTCATCGCATTGAAGAAAAATGTTCATCTTACATTGAAAAAATGTTCACCATTTATATCGTGTATAGAAATGTTGTTCATCGTGCATTTAAAAAATGTATACAATATTTTGAAAAATATTCAGTGTGTATTTGAAAAAAAAATCACTTTATACCAAAGACAAAACAGAGGAAGAAGAAGAAAGGGAGGGCACTGTGGAGAACATATCTGTAATCCTCTTGGCCTGGAGGTGTCTCTGCTGGTCTAAAATTTTAAACTGAAACTCCTATTTGTTGTCCTGCTCATGTTCGTATTAGCAGTGTACTTCTGGCAGTGGACATATTCATACTTGCTATCATCGTACAAAGTTCCCAGTTTCCAAGAAATCGCCATTTAGTTTTGATATTGTTTGATAGAATAAAGCCGGGAAACCATCAGGTACCGTTGGTCCCATCTGAAAATAGAGCTTTTCTGATTTCTTCATTGGTATATGGTTTACACAATTCTGAATTCATGTCATCAGTGACTTTACAAGGTATGGCATTCAGAACCCGAGGCATATTGGAATAGTCCTCCGAGGAGAATAAATCAGCATAGAAATTCTTGATCATATTTCTAGTCTCAGGGGGGTCCTCACAAATTGAACCACCTGCGCGTTTAAGCAAAGAAATTCTATTTGTTCTTCTACGTGCATAAGCTCGAGCATGGAAAAAACCAGTGTTATGGTCACCCTTCTTTAACCAGTCCACTCTAGAGCATTTACGAGCCATAATTTCGTCTCTTTCAAACAACTAACACGACGTATTTTCCACACTCAGTTCTTCAGCAATAGCCTCTGCTAATCTAGTCTCCGTTCTCAATCTCCTTAACTGAAGTTCCTTTTGTCTGGTTTCTTCTATACAACCCTAAATGAAGTGTCACTCCAATCTTGTAGAGACCCTGATAACTAATTCAAGTTGGACCAAGTATCACCAAGAGAAGTGTGTCGTGATCTCTTCTCGGTCCAGGCCTTTTCCATGGTTTCCTTGTAATCAGGAGCTCTCAACCAAGCAGCCTCAAATTTGAAAGAGCTCTGCACTGGTAGCTTTCGATGAGAATTCCCGACTTGTGTAGATCCAACTAGACATTTAGCCTCAAATTTGAAAGAAGCATCATTTTGAGGAAAAGATAGTTGCTCGATTAATTCATAGAAAACTCTACATGAACTTTGGCAAAGAAGAAACTAATAAATAACCATGTACCATGCATGCCAACAATTTATGCATTTCTTTGGTAAAGGATGTGAAACTGGGCAACCGGTGTATGTGGTACATCATATTTCAGGTGTAAGTTAGGGAGACATCGAGGAATGCAGTAGTATTAAAGTGTGTTCTGTCATTGACTATATCTCTCTATAGACTTAATTTAGTGGCATGCATGTTGCATGCTTCTCGTCTCGGCGTCTCCTTTGGCCTCTCAGGAGACTTGTTGAATGCCCCCCTAAAGGCATGCTATATGGCCGACAGCCGTACTTCAACTCACCCACAATTCCCGCCGCCACCCACGTCGATGCTAAGGACATCTGGTTGATGAATACCACCACGGTCGCATATGTACATCGAGGTAAAAAAAGTCATGCGGCTGACAAAACATTGTATATGTGAATTAGCCCATACAAATCCAGTTTTAGCTCAACCGGGTCTAGTATCCGCTCCACTCTAATGCAAGCCCATAGATGTGCGATCATTGTTGTCGTTTTTACTAAAATTCGTGTGCATCTCAGGGAATATAAATTTGTAATCCTCTTGTCATACAGTTGTCTTTGCTGGTCTTTAACTTTTAACCTGGAACTTGGCTATTTGATGTCTTGCTCATATTGGTATTAACAATGTACTTTTGGTTGTGGTTATATTAATTCATACTTGCTAACATCATCATACAAGGTTCCCAGTTTCTGGGAAATCACCATTTAGTTGTGTTATTACTTGTCCTTGCAAAATTCATTCAGCCAAGTTCTTAGGAACACTTACATTGGAATTGTATGTCGTTCCTTTCGATTTCCGTTACATTATTAGCGACAAGCAAGGCCCCAAGTGCCAGGTTCACTTTTTTAGATGCCAGGTGCACTTTTGGTTACGAAGCAGGATGCAACCTCTAATCCGAAAAGAAAGGGCCCCACATCTCTCCCTCACCAGGGAGACATGGGCGGCGGTGGGGGCTCCCCTAAACCTCACATTAAGCGAGTCGAGTCATCCGACTCGCTAAAACGCACGACGATATGGGCCGGCCTAGTTCGCGGTAGGTACACCGCCTCCTTTTCTGAATTTTTTCATGTTTTTAATTACTTTTTTGATTCCATTTTTTACTTTTAGTTACACTTTTAAATATTCTAGACATATATATTACAAAAATTACTTCACATAATATTTTAAAAAGTTGTTAATCATGCTTTGGAATATGTTGAATGTGTATAAAAAATGTTGACCATGTATTAAAAAAAAGATGAAATTTCTTGATCATGAATATAAAAAGTGTTAATCAAGAATTTAAAAAATTTGAAAAAGTATTTGAAAATATATTGAATAAGTATTAAAAAATGTTGAGCACGAATTCAAAAATGTCCAAAAATTATTAAAAATGTCGAACAAGTATTTGGAAAATGTTGAATAAGTATTAAAAAATGTTGAA
>NC_057796.1:27661094-27668188 GCF_018294505.1 Triticum aestivum | reverse complement strand
AAGAAGAAAAACAAAACCAAACAAAAAATGTAGAAGAAACAAAATGCAAGAAAAACGAAGAAACAAATGCAAGAAAGAATAAAAAAAGGAGAACAAAAAACAACAACAAAAAACCAAAAAAACCCGGATCGAATAACAACAAGTAGGACGTGCCCTACAACTTACCACGTGAGGGATCCTAGGCGGAGTGGCTAGCGGCACCCAAGTACTACAATTTCATGTCCTGTATTTTTAATCCGTACGCTCACGCCAGTGGGCTGGCCCAATACGACGGTGCTCGGCATGTGGCTGCACGCGCGACGGGTCTCGGACCCAGATCGGGCAGTGGCGGGCATCGAAGAGCAGATCAGGCCAGATGCATGCAGATTTGGCCTCTGGTCATGGCCTGCAGCCATGGTCTTCTTGTTGCACGGTGGCGGATTTCGGGGCGGCTGCCCCGAGCCGCGGATTTGGAGGCGGCCTGGTAGTCAGCGCATCGGCCGGCCGGGCATGGCTACCTTTGGGCGGGGCGTAAGGGATTCCGGACCAAGTTCCTGGATTTGACGGCCGCGATGACGATTGCCATTGTATGGGCGACGACAGCAGCTGGCGCGATGGTGGGTGCTCCCTGTAGCAGCTGTATTTTTAATCCGTACGCTCACGCTAGTGGGCTGGCCCAATATGACGCTGCTCGACATGTGGCTGCACGTGCGACGGGTCTCGGGCCCAGATCGAGCAGTGGCGGGCATCGAAGAGCAGATCAGGCCAGATACACATGGATTTGGCCATTGGTCATGGCCTGCAGCCATGGCCTTCTTACTGCACGGTGGCGGATTCCAGGGCGGCTGCCCCGGGTTGCGGATCTGGAGGCGGCCTGCTAGTTAGCGCAACGGCCGGCCGTGGATGGCTGACCTTGGCGCGGGGCGCAAGGTATTCCGGACCTAGTGCCTTGATCTGACGGCCGCGATGATGGTTGCCATTGTATGGGCGATGACTGTAGCTGGCGCGATGGTGGGTGCTCCCTATAGCACCCGAATCGGGGAGGCAGCCCTTCTTCTTCGACGGAGGACCTAGTGCCTGGATCTGACGGCCACGATGACGGTTACTATTGTATGGGCGACGGCAGCAGCTGGCGCGATGGTGGGTGCTCCCTGTAGCACCCGAATCGGGGCGGCGGACCCTCTTCTTCGACGGAGGCGGATTCCATGGTCGCATGTACAACTCGGAGTCTAGATCTCGAGGTGATGGCGGCTTTCTGAGGCTGGTGGTAGTACGGGACGCCCCCTTCATCAACAGACTGGGTTCAATGCGGCTCGTCAGATGACACATACTTCTCTTTCGGAGTCGTTGGGCAGTGTTTGTTGCCGAAAAGTGAAGCCTCTGGCGGATGCGCCGCCGACGGATGCTATGCACGACGTCAAGTCATTTCTTCTACCGGCACATGTTGCATGGTGGCTCTGATGGAGGTCTCATGTCTAGCCTGTTGCTGCTGGATCGAAGATGGTGCGACGGTGTGGGAGGCAGGCGGTATGTGACGTTTGTCTTCTGGTGTCTTCTCCAGAGGTATCCGGTTATCGCGAGGCGTCGGTTTAAGATTAAGGATGATGGTACATACGGCTTCAATGGCAAATTTATGCACTATGGTGAAAACACAAAATCTTTGATCAAGCTATGATGACACATGCGTGTGTCATATCCTTGCTGAAGGTGGTGGATTAAAGCTTGGCTTCGGGGGTGAGAATCCGGTGTTCAATCTTGTATTGGACTCGCCATCATCAGCGCATGTGCGGTGATTCCTTCTTTAAAGCGTAGCCTAGGAGTTGTGTATGTTTTATTTTGATGTCATATTATATTATAACATAGGGTTAGTGGTTATTTGGTGGAGTTACTGTCGCGAGGCATGCAGCCTCGGGTTTGCTTTTCGTTTTATTTCCTGGTCAATGTTGTTCGGCTGCTGGATTTTACATTCTTAACAATATATGCCTGCATGAATCGACTTGATGCAGAGGGCGGGGTTACCCCCTTTCGAAAAATAACTTTTGGTGATGAAGCATGCAGACCGAATTTGCTTTTCAAAGGTCTTGTTCAGCGTGGTAAAATGGGACAATACACAGATGGGGCATTTCCGAAAGCCCACTTATCTTACAAACACGGCTAACAACCTAATCCAAAACGGAGAATGTTGATGTGGCCTGCCTAGCCCACTAGGCTAGCATTGGAGTCCTTTCGTCTAGGTGAGTTCCTGTTATCTCCAACAGCAGGACGAAAGCGGTTCAGACACAATGCACCTCCATAGTGGAAAGTGCACATAGGTCTTGAGGCACATTAATTTTTGCGTCCATTATATGGTTGTTGCATTGAACTACAATAAATATGATGGTGCCCTTACTCTTTCTTATAAGGAGCAACAGCCCAGAGGTAAAGATTGTTGCTTCAATAAAGGAGAGAAACTGTTAACGTATAACTTTGTATAGCTAATCTTGTGTATTCCGTTTGCATACGGTTGTACATATACGCGTATAGGGTTTGTTTCTTGGTCTCCAAGACTTGTAACTCTGCTATAAATATATGAGCCGATCGCCCCTTGAGAGGCGTCTTCCCTCAAACTGTTTCACGTTTATATGGTATCAGCCCTAGGTCCTAAAACCTAGCTTCCGCCGCCACCAAAACCCTAAGCCGCCGCCGCCATCCTCCCTCTGCGCCGCCGCAGCTCCTTCCCCCTCCCCAGGCCGCCGCCATGTCGACCTCCCCCTCCACCTCCTCTGACTCGGGGCCTCCACCTCATCAACGCTCGGGACGCAGACCGCCGGGGCCATGATCCCATCCATCGCGTCGCCGGCGTCCCAGGCCGTCCATGTCGCCAGCGTCAAGACGCATGTCCCCGTCATCCTCGACCTCCAGAAGTCCAACTACGCCAAGTGGCGTATGCTCATCACCGTCCTCCTCGGCAAGTACGACCTCACCGGCCACATCTCCGTCGTCACGCCGCCGGATGCCCGCACGGCCGACTGGCAGCGTCAGGACTTCGTCGTGCGCTCGTGGATCTACGGCTCCATCAGCGAGGACATCCTCGACACAATCATGGCCCAAGAACAGACCGCGTACGAGGCCTACACCCTGATCCGGAACCTCTTCGTCGACAATCAGCTCACCCGCGCCGTCTACCTCGAGGCGGAGTTCCGAGCCCTCGTCCAAGGCGACCTCACCATCACCGCCTACCGCCATCGCCTGAAGGCCCTCTTCGACGCGCTCGCGGACGTGGGGCAGCCCGTGACCGACCAAACCCTGGTCCTCACCTGTCTGCGGGGGCTCAACCCCCGCTTCTCCGACATCACCACCCTCGTCACGATGCAGGTTCCGGCCCCCACCTTCCTGCAGACGCGCTCCATCCTTCTCCTCTGCGAGAACCAGCTCGCCAACGCCGCCCCGGGCGGCCCCGTGCCATCCCAAGTCGCCCTCTACGGCAACACCACCGGTGGCAATTCCGGCGGCAATGGCGGCCAAGACGGCCGCTGGTCGAAGAAGAAGAAGAACGGCGGCGGGGGCGCCGCCAACTCCAACCCTGCCTACCCCGCCGCCGCGCCCGGACCGTGGATCTGCTTCAACCCCTACACTGGGCAGACACAGCAGATGCAGCCCACCTGGCGCCCCTACGGTGCTCCCGCTACTCCCGCCGGGGGCGCCGGCCTCCTCGGGCCGGCCCCGCGGTCCACCGCCCCGACGCTGCCGTCTCGCCAGTCCACCTGGGTGCCCCCAGGCCAGGTCGCCTACACGACCCAGCTGGCGCCCCTGCATGGCCAGGCTTGGGGCACCAACCCGCCTCCACCCGCGGCTCCCTACCACCCTGCCGGCTCCGTCCCTGCTCCTGCATGGGACTGCTCCGCCCTCGTCGCCGCCCTCAACGCCACCGCCGGGCCCTCTGCCGCCGGCTCCTCCACGTAGGGCGCATGGGTGACGGATTCCGGCGCCACCTCGCACATGGTCTCCGACCCTGGTATACTCTCCACTTCCTCCCATCTGCCTCCCTCTCTTCGAGTCACTGTTGGCAATGGTGTTCCCCTCCCTATCACCGCCACCGGCCACGTCACTCTCCACACACCTAGTCACACCTTTTACCTCAACAATATTCTTGTTGTTCCAGATATTATCAAAAATCTCCTTTCTACTCGTCAATTTACCATCGATAATTCTGTTTCTGTGGAATATGACCCGTGTGGTTTTTCTATTAAGGATCTGCACACTCGGCGCGAGATCATTCGCTGCAGTAGCCCCGGACCGCTCTACGAGTTCAACGCCAACACCAACACCACCATCTCTCCGTTTGGACTCGTCGCCACCACCACCGCATCGGAGCTATGGCATCGTCGCTTAGGACATCCCGGTCGTGACTCTATGTCACATTTATCTTCAGAATTTGCTATTCCATGTAATAAAAGTACTCAAGTGTGTCATGCATGTCAACTTGGCAAGCACGTGCGTTTACCTTTTTCTAGATCATCAACAGTTTGTGTTGCTCCATTCCAATTACTTCATTGCAATTTATGGACATCACCTGTTGCTAGTAATTCTGGTTTCAAATATTACCTTGTCATTGTTGATGACTTCTCTCATTTTATGTGGACGTTTCCCCTTCACCGGAAATCCGACACATGTGATATTCTCATCAACTTTGTCGCCTACGCACGCACACAATTCAACCTCCCCGTCATGTCCTTCCAGACCAATAATGGTACCGAGTTTGTTAACTCTATCTTCATCGAGTTTCTTGCACGCAACGGCATACATCTTCGCATGTCCTGCCGTACACCTCCCCTCAAAACGGCAAGGCCGAACGAGCACTTCGCACGCTCAACACAATTACTCGCACCTTGCTGTTCCAAGCTTATATGCCTCCTGCATACTGGGCCGAGGCCCTTGCCGTCGCAACCTTCTTGCTTAACCGCCGTCCAGGCCAAGCCTTGGACTTGCGGATCCCGTATACCCTCCTCTACCAAAAACCGCCCTCCTTCTCCGACCTCCGTGTCTTCGGGTGCCTATGCTACCCTAACCAGTCCGCCACGACACCTCACAAACTCGCCCCTCGCTCCACCGCATGTGTCTTTCTTTGGTATCCTGCATCGCATCGCGGCTATCGGTGCCTCGACTTCACGTCACGCCGCATCATCATCTCGCGACATGTCGTTTTTGACGAACACACCTTTCCATTCGCCACCACTCGAACCACTCAGTCTCCGGACGATCTCGATTTTCTCCTCGACTTGGTCGCCACGCAGCCAGCTCCCGCGGTCGTCGCGCCTCCCGCAGGCCAGCCCAACATGGCGCCGGCCTCCTCGGCCCAGCCCGCCATGCATGGTTCGGGGCCTTCCACCCCGACGTCGATCGCCACAGCGCCTGCCTCACCCACGCCGCCCTCGTCTGCGTCTCTCACCCAGTCCCCTTCTCCACCACCACCACCACCCCCTCCCCCTCCTCGTCGCTCTCACGGCAGCACTGCCTCCTCCACCAACACTCACACCATGCTCACTCGCGCCAAGCGTGGTATTTTTCAGCCCATTGATAAATTTAATCTCTCGGCTGAACACTCCTCTATCTCTCCTATTCCCAAAACATATCGCTCTGCTCTCCAGGATTCTCTTTGGCATGCTGCCATGACCGAGGAGTACGATGCTTTCCTTCAGAACCACACTTGGACTCTTGTTCCTCGACCGGTTGGTGCTAACATTGCTTCAGGGAAGTGGATCTTCAAGCACAAGTTTGGTGCTGACGGTGCTCTCGCTCGGTACAAGGCACGGTGGGTGGTCCGTGGATTCTCGCAGCAGCCTGGCATTGACTACGACGAGACCTTCAGTCCCGTCGTCAAGCCGGCCACGATCCGCGTTGTGCTCAGCATCGCCGTCTCACATGCTTGGCCGGTTCATCAGCTGGACGTCAAGAACGCCTTTATCCATGGTGATCTCGACGAGGTGGTTCACTGTGAGCAGCCACCCGGCTTCATCGACCCTACGCGTCCTCACCATGTCTGCCTGCTCCACAAGTCCCTCTATGGACTCAAGTAGGCGCCCCGCGCGTGGTACCAGCGGTTCGCTCATCACGCTCATCGACCGGGCTTTGTGGCTTCCTAGAGCGACGTGTCTCTGTTCGTGCTTCGGCGCGGCTCTAAGATGGCCTACCTGCTCCTCTACGTGGACGACATCATCCTCACCGCGTCTAGCGCCGAGCTTCTCCAACACATCACCGACCAGCTTCACCGGGAGTTCTCCATGACCGATCTCGGGGACTTGACTTACTTCCTCGGGATCTCGGTCTCTTGGTCTGCTTCCGGGATGCTTCTCTCGCAGCGCCAGTATGCCATCGACCTTCTTCCGCGCGCTGGCATATGATGGATTGCAACCCGTGTGTCACGCCCATTGACACTCGTTGCAAGCTCTCCGCCGACGAGGGTCCCCTCGTCACCGACGCCACGGAGTACCAGAGTTTTGCCGGGGCCCTTCAGTACCTGACGCTCACTCGCCCCGACATTGCACATGCTGTCCAGCAAGCGTGCCTCTATACATGCACGCTCCCCGGGAACCTCATCTCAACCTCGTCAAGCGGATTCTTCGCTATGTTCGTGGCACCCTCGACCTCGGTCTACAGCTCCACTCCACACCGGCCGCCTCACTCACTGCCTACTCTGACGCGGATTGGGCCGGCTGCCCCGACACCCGGCGCTCTACCGCTGGCTACTGTGTCTACCTCGGTGATAACCTGGTGTCTTGGTCCTCCAAACGCCAGGCCACGGTGTCTCGCTCCAGTGCCGAGGCCAAGTATCGAGCCGTGGCCCATGTCGTGGCTGAGTGCTGCTGGCTTCGCCAACTTCTCCTTGAGCTTCATCGTCCTCTTCCGTCCGCCACCGTTGTCTTCTGTGATAACGTCAGTGCTGTTTACATGGCCTGTAATCCGGTCCAGCATCGCCGCACGAAGCACATCGAGATCGACATCCACTTCGTCCGCGAGAAGGCGTCTCTCGGTCAGATTCGGGTTCTTCATGTGCCATCCTCACAGCAGTTTGCCGATATCATGACGAAGGGCTTACCGACTCAGCTCTTCTTGGACTTTCGGTACAGTTTATGCGT
>NC_057796.1:27648821-27660815 GCF_018294505.1 Triticum aestivum | reverse complement strand
TAATTTCGCGTATTCCGTTTGCATACGGTTGTACATATACGCGTATAGGGTTTATTTCTTGGTCTCCAAGACTTGTAACTCTGCTATAAATATATGAGCCGATCGCTCCTTGAGAGGCGTCTTTCCTCAAACTGTTTCACGTTTATAGAAACCTCAACATGAACTTTGGCAAAGAGGAGACAGTTAACCTGGACTGTCTTTGCTAATGGATGTGAAACTAGGCAGCCACTCTGTAGTACAGTAGTGGACATTTCGGGTCTGAGTTTTGGAGGCATCGTGGAAGGCAGCACCACCAGGTTGTCCTTTTTGACCGCTGATGTCCATATTGACCCAGGGTAGTGCCTAGCCTGTTGCTAGCTTATCGTCTAATGTCGCGCAGCGGAGAGTCTTTCAGATTCCATTTAGTAGAATGTCGGTAGCTTCCTTTCTCATGTCACGCACCAGAGAGTTCTTCAGATTCAATTTAGTAGAATGTTGCTAGCTTTCTTTCTCATGTCGCGCACCGGAGAGTTCTTCAGATTCCATTTAGTAGAACAGATGGATTGACAATCTGTGCCTTGCCTTTTTATTTTTGACTTGCCGGTGTAGAAATGGCAGGAAGCTGCAACAACTTTGTATCTCTGTCAATTGGGTCAACTAACACACAGATCAGGTTTTGGCGCAACTGGGTTTATATTATCCGCTCCACTTTTTTTTTGAGAAACCGATAGGAGCGTTGGGAAGAGGTAAATATGTACAATGTGACATGTTTTAAAGAGGACATGCCGAAAACACCAAGATCTGAAGAATCACATAGAACACCGCATGCTAACTAATAAATTTGGATCACTCTTGGCCGAAAGGCCAGATCGCGCTGTGTAGTCTCCTCGAAGGCGAGGTGGGCCACCTCGATGTAAGTCAATCTTGTGCCTTTGAATATATGTCGGTTCCTTTCCTTCCAGGCATTCCACATTATATAAAATGAGGCAGACACTGCCGTCTTCTGAGATTGTCGTCAGTATGCTTGAGGCCATCATCTCACCAGGTGTTGGTTGGGGTGGAAGCGGCAATCGGAGGGAATGTGAACGGCTTGTTCGAGCCGTGCCCTCTCCCTAGCTCGCCGGAGCTCGCTCTCTCTCTCTCTCTCTGGTCACACACCGAAGACAAAACAGAGGAAGAAGAAGAAAGCGAGGACACGGTGGAGTTTCCCGGTGCACGAACGCCTGCCGCAAGGACGGCCTTTTACTCCCTCGAGCACGTACTCGAGCTGCCACACTTGTTACAACGGTCACCACATGCCTTTATACCCGAGCCAGCGCCTTGGGCACGCACCCACGCCTCCACTCGACGATCGTGGCCATGCTCCACCCGCTCTGGCCGCCCCCGTGGCGCGCTCGGATGTGTGCGATTCACGGCGAGCTCCAACAGAACGCCCAAGATCTCACCGTGCGGCTCGCCAACAACCTAGGCCTACACACACGCACGGTGTACACGTACACGGACAACCCCCGTGCACCACAAGCACGCACGCACCCACATTTGCCACGGATCTGACGCGTCCTGGTTTGCACCCGACGCGTTCGGGGCCCGCACACGCACGCACTTGACTCGTCCCGCCGTGGCTTATTGCCAACATTTACCTCCTAAGCCACGGCTCAGAGGAGTGCCGGCTCCTCGACGTCGATGTCCGCCAGAAGAGCTCGCTCCGCCACCGCCTTCCTCGGCCTTGTGCAGTCCCACTTGAAATGGCTGAGCTGCCCGTAGTTGTAGTAGCGGCCTCGCCGTTTCCCGCCGCCGCTCGATGCCGTGCTGGCCGCTTTGTCGTCGTCGTGGTCATCGAAGCCGCCTTCGCCCTGCTTTCGCCGTCACGCCGCCCATTGAGCCGCAGGGAGCATGAGCTGCTCGCCTGCCCGCTCGCCGACGCCCTATGCGCGCCGCCTCGTCTGCTCCTCGAAAGCTATTAGATGCCTGAGGGCCTCCTTGAAGGGCATCTCCTCGACATCGCATAACTGCTCGATGCCAGCCACCGCGGTGTACAACCGGTCCGGCACGGTGTCGAGCCATGGTTGCGTCGTCGATTGGTCGTCACGACCACCGCGTACCTCTCCGGCATGATGTTCACCTTGTCGGCGTACGCGTCAAGCTCGTCGCCGTCCTCCATCCACAGGCGGTCGAACTCACCGCGGAGACTTGTGAGCCGCGCCACCCACACCCGATCGGCGCTGACGAAGCACACTTTGAGAGAGTCACATACCTCCTTCACCGTGGGCTTCGTCACCACCAGCACCAGCACCTCCTCTGACAGCGCGCCCAGCAGCATCGCCCGCGCCGTCTTGCTCTTGCTGGCGTCGATCGCCGTGCCCTCCGCCGGTGCAACCACGCCCCATACACTAGTAGAAAAAGGGCCATTTGTCCCAGTTCATAAGGCCCATCTGTCCCGGTTGGGGAACCGGGACTAAAGGGTCGTTACTAATGCCTAGGCCTTTAGTCCGGGTTCTTATACTAACCGGGACAGATGGGCCTCCACGTGGCCGGTGCTGCGAGCCCAGGCAGGAGGCCCTTTAGTCCCGGTCGGTGGCACCAACCGGGACCAATAGACATCCACGCGTCAGCTATTCAGGGGCTAGGGTTTTTTTTTCTGAAAGGGGGTGGATTTGGGGGTTTTGTATGGTTAATTAAGGTGTTTCATATATTGTGTTAGGTAGCTAATTAATTAATAGAGAGAAGTGTCCTCTCTTATCTCCGTGCTTGGTCGACGCTACGTACTATACATAGAGAGGCCCTCGACACGCTATCTAGTAAGAAAATGAAGGAAACCATTAAGTACAGAAGTTCGTCATGCATACCGAGAGAAGTGATCGACCTCTCCTTCTCCGAGAGATTGGTCGAACAACAAGTTTTCATATTATCTATCCGACGCTACTGGCTACATACATATACAATATGTAAGATCTCTTACAATCCCCTAGCATTTGAACTCAACTTCCACATGGTATTCTCCGGCTTTATTGATGACGTGGTCAAGAAAGAATCCCCCCAATTCCTCTTGAATTGCTTTCATGCGATCTTGTGGTAGGAGTTCATTCCGCATCTGCCACGTCTAATTTGAAGAAGGGGGCTAATACATATATATGAATGAAACTCGACAGAAATGATGGTGTAATAAAATGAAATTGTGAATATTATTGCTTACGCACTTCATATTGTCTTTTAGAGTAGCCCCGCTTATTTTTTAAAGTCGCGTTGTAGACGAACTCGCACACGTAGTATCCACAGTAATCATTCCCTTGTTCCTGCCACAAGCACTTTACGAGAAATAGAGGTCAATCAAACTGATAATGAAGCATTATAAATGGTATTGATGAAAGTAGCTAGAATCAACGGGAGATGTGCGCAACTAGCTAGCTAGTAGTACTTACTTTCGGGTATGTATATCACAGCTCCTTCGGCAGTCCCGGAGCTTCTGCGATGAACTGTTTCCAAACCCTGCAAGACAAAGAAAATAATTATTACTTGAGATATCAGGAAATGAACAAAAAGTTGCCGATATGGTGCGATAATGATCGATTGAACTTACTTGTTGAGAATTTTAGTCATGTCCGCAGAGGTTTCGGGATCTTTTCGTCTCGAGTCTAAGATGGTTACTAGTCCCCGCTCAAGCTTAATCTCCAGGAGAATATAGTGGAAGCTGCGCACGCATGCATAACTCATCAATTACATTACTATAACCTCGCTCGAGTAATAAGGGAAACCGAATATGCACACGACAGTAACACTCACTTGAAGTTGTAAGGAAAGAGTATTAAATCTCCGTTTTGATTTATTAACAATGATTTGAGCAAGTTGGCCTCAGCCTCTTCGGCGTTCTTTGTAACCTGAAATTCATCTATGAGATTTGTGTTAATGAACCCAATATCATACATTTCTGCTTTTCCGCACTCGACAATCTTCAATCTGCATAATATAGTGAGGATAATTATAAATACATGCAATGAAAGAGCTGAGCTATATATAGAGACTTAATGACAGAAGTAGGACTTACAGACAGTAGCAAGTGACCGTTAATTTATCGAGGGCCTTTTGATTGAAGAACTGGAAGAACTCCTCAAATGGAACATGCAACAAATCAGTTCCAACGAGGTCGTGCTCCTCTTTAATTCTCAGATACAAAGTATTCGCCCCCCCAGACTCTCTGCAGGTTTTCATGTACCAATTATGGAATCTTCGCATCATCGTTGTTAGAGACTTTTCATCTTTGACGAGAGGCTTCCCGTACTCGTATATGTGTTCGTCCACCTCCAAGAAATCATAATGCACATCGTCGGGCAGGTAATCTCCAAGATTGCTATAACCGGGCACCATCCCCGGAGCATTAGCGACGATGTCGCTAGACACATTGAGCGGGGGGAACGATTGGTTCGCTTGTTCGCCGAGTTGGGCAATTTTTTTCCCAGCTGCTCGTCGCTCTTTTAACCTTTGATCACTGACAGTACTTCCCGACTTCTCTGCTTCGATATATGTCTTTAAAGTAATGCGCTCATAGTTGGTTTTCGGCGGAGACTTTGGTGGTTTCCTCAGGGCATCCATAGTGCGCTTTGCTTTCACCGGATCTACCTTCTCCTCCGGAGGTGGATGTCTCTTTGCTTTCACCCCTTCAAAGAAGTCCTTCACTTCTTTTTCCACGATCTTCTTGTTTTCTTCCGCGGTCATCTCGTACGGTAACTTCTCTAGAGGCTTGAGAGGCGGACCGTATCTGTATTGCCTCCCGCCTCTGGCTGTATTGCTAGACGCCGGAGTAGACGGAGCGGCTGCAGCTATCTTCTTTCGTGCTTGCTTACGAGGCGGAGTAGAAGGACTACGACGCGCCGGAGAAGCCGGGGCGGCGGCGGGTCTCTTCCGCCCTTGCTGGCGAGGCGGAGAAGGAGGAGGCTGGTGGCTGCTCGGGCGCGCCGGCGCAGGCGGAGAAGGAGGCGGAGTGCCGCCATGCGCCGGAGAAGGAGGCTGAGTGCCTTGATCGTCACTCGCCGGAGGAGGAGGCGGTGGAGGAGGCGGAGTGCCCTGACTCGCCGGAGGAGGAGGAGGCGGAGGCATCCAGTTCGGAAGGTTGATGAGATCCTTCCGCCATAGGCATGGAGTCTTCAGATAAGAACCCAGCCGAGTCTCCCCTTCACCCGTAGGGTGGTCAAGCTGGAGGTCCTCAAATCCTTCTGTGATTTCATCCACCATCACCCTAGCATATCCTTCTGGAATCGGCCGGCAGTGAAAAGTTGCGCCAGGTTCAGGAGGTGCAACAGAGCCAACAACCGCCTTGACTTTCAATTCCATCCACTGCGTCATAAGGTGGCTATGCTGAGACTCCGTGATAGCATCTACGGGGTAGCTAGCAGGAGCCGTGAAGACAGGCTCTTGAAGCAGCTCCGTGGAAGCCACGCTGCTTCTCCGCTGAGATGGCGGGGTAGCTTCGGGTGTAGGTTCGGCAGGTCGCGTGCTGCGAACTGCCTCTCGTTCCTCTAGCGCTTGTACCCTTGCGTGCAGCGCCTGTAGTTCGGTCAACTCATTTTTCTTCTTCCTCTCCCGGCGTTTGTACCCGTCTGCGTTGGGAAATCCAGCCTTCCACGAAAGGGAGCCTGGCGTGCCTCGTGTCCGTCCGGGGTGCTCAGGATTCCCGAGGGCCTCTATGAGCTCGTCGTTCTCTCTGTCCGGAACGAACGTCCCTTGCTGCGCCTTTTTTATATACTCCTGAAGCTTCACGATGGTGTGTTCAGCTGCTCGTCGGTCCAAACGCACTTCCCTGTTACAGGGTCCAATTTTCCCCCAACCCCGAAGAATCAAGTCCTGCAACGGTCTGGCCAGCGTCGCGTCTCTGGTTCGATCCCTTTATCAATGTGGTCATTCTCAGCCTTGTCCCACAACGGCCAGGCTTTCAGGTAGCCACCTAACCCCGTGCGATGGTGATGCTTCTTCTTTGCAGCATTTTTCTTGTTTGTTGCTGACATCTTCGCTGCTCTCTCAGATTTCTTTTTGGTGACAAATTCGGGCCACTGATCTTTGATCTTCTCAAATCGGCCGATGAATTTTGGAGTCTTGTCTTGGTCGATAAACGATGATTTCAGCTCATTCTTCCACCTCCTGAATAGCTCAGCCATCTTCTTAAGAGCATAAGCCTTGATCATTGGCTTTTTAACTGGATTCTGCGGATCCTCCTCTGGCGGGAAGGTGAAATTTTCCTGCAGCGCGGTCCAAAGATCAGCTTTAGTCCCGGCATAATGATACCAAGATAGAACGGAGGAAGATACACTAGTAGAAAACAGGGCATAGGTCACATGGCAGTTTTCACATTAGCCCCGGTTCAGTCACGAACCGGGACCCATGGGGGCATTCGTCCCGGTTCGTGAGCCCAGGGGGCCGGCCGGGGCCTTGTGGGCATTGGTCCCGGTTTGTATGGAACCATTTGTCCCGGTTCGAGCCACGAACCGGGACTAATGGTCCTCGCTCCTGGCCCACAACCATTTGTCCCGGTTCTTGGCATGAACCGGGACAGAAGGCCCGGATTTAGTACCGGTTCATGCCACGAACCGGGACCAATGAGGTGCCTATATATACCCCTCGCCCGCGAGCAGAGCACTCCAGTGCTCTGTTTTTCTCTGGCCGGCGAGGGGAGGGTTTGTGGTGCTCTAGCTCACCTCCTATGCACATGAGGTGTTCGATGAAATGCCCGAGCCACACTAGTTAAGCTTTGTCCTCTCGAAGCTCGACCTCAAAGCTCCATTTTCCTCGAGATTTGTCTAGGTTTAGCGGCCCGTCACGTCCCATTCCCGTCTTCACCGCCGTCGACCGCCCGCGCCGATCTCGTCGCCGGCAACACCGTGGTGAGCCTCTTGTTCTTATCTTCTTTTTGAAAGAAAAAAAATTCTTACTTTAGATAGATACTTGTCTAAGTTTCTTACTATTTTATTCCTTCTTATTACATAGTGCGATGGTTTTGGTATCCGCCCCCGTCGGCCCTCGTCCTGTCTATGATTCGGATGTGGTATATATTATCTTTTTATAACTATTTGATTCATTTATTGTTTATGACAAATATACCGACCAGCGTGACATAGATTTTATTTATCTAGGAGGTGGTTGAACCGGAAATTCTAACCGACCCTATTGTCGAGAGGTTAAATTTAGTTGAAGAAGAAAACAATTACTTGAAGGAAAAAATAAAAAAATTGAGGAGGAGAAGATGATATTGGAGTTGCATGTTGCGGATGTCGTCGATGATCACAAGATCAAGATGGATGCAATCGCTTGAAGATTAGAAAGATTAGAAAATATGCCATTCATACCGAGGCTTGGTATCATTATGCCGTTGGATCAATTGTTACCTTGGTTGCGATTATGATCGCATTTGTTTTCGCATTGAAATGTTTTACGTAGTTTCAATGTATGGTTTAATTAATTAGATGCTCTGGAGAGCTATATATATGTTGTTAGATGAGAACTATGTATGTACTTTGGTTCTAATGTGATGATGAACTTCTATTAATTTGGTCACTTAATTATCTATTCATGATGTTCTGTAATGGTTTTTGACACACTTAATTATATATAATGCACGCAGATGAACCGGCAATGGATGTACGGTTACAGACACACCTCCGAGTACATTAAGGGCGTGCATGATTTTCTCGAAGTGGCTGAGGCAAACAAGCAGAATGGTTTTATGTGTTGTCCATGCCCTACATGTGGAAATACGAAGTCTTACTCTGACCGGAAAATCCTTCATGCCCACCTGCTTTACAAGGGTTTCATGCCACACTATAATGTTTGGACGAGGCACGGAGAAATGGGGGTTATGATGGAAGACGGCAAAGAAGAAGAGGACAATGACAACTATGTGCCCCCTGAATACGGTGATGCTGCAACGGGGGAAGCTGCTGAAGATCAAGAGGAACCAGACGATGTGCCCAATGATGCTGCAAGGGGGGAAGCTGCTGAAGATGAAGAGGAACCAGTGCCCGATGATGATGATCTCCGCCGGGTCATTGTCGATGCAAGGACGCAATGCGAAAGTCAAAAGGAGAAGCTGAAGTTCGATCGCATGTTAGAGGATCACAAAAAAGGGTTGTACCCCAATTGCGAAGATGGCAACACAAAGCTCGGTACCGTACTGGAATTGCTGCAGTGGAAGGCAGAGAATGCTGTGCCTGACAAAGGATTTGAGAAGCTATTGAAAATATTGAAGAAGAAGCTTCCAAAGGATAACGAATTGCCCGACAGTACATACGCAGCAAAGAAGGTCGTATGCCCTCTAGGATTGGAGGTGCAGAAGATACATGCATGCCCTAATGACTACATCCTCTACCGCGGTGCGTACAAGGATCTGAACGCATGCCCGGTATGCGGTGCATTGCGGTATAAGATCAGACGAGATGACCCTGGTGATGTTGACGGCGAGCCCCCCAGGAAGAGGGTTCCTGCGAAGGTGATGTGGTATGCTCCTATAATACCACGGTTGAAACGTCTGTTCAGAAACGAAGAGCATGCCAAGTTGATGCGATGGCACAGTGAGGACCGTAAGAAAGACGGGAAGTTGAGAGCACCCGCTGACGGGTCGCAGTGGAGAAAAATCGAGAGAAAGTACTGGGCTGAGTTTGCAGCTGAGCCAAGGAACGTATGGTTTAGTTTAAGCGCGGATGGCATTAATCCTTTCGGGGAGCAGAGCAACAATCACAGCACCTGGCCCGTGACTCTATGTATGTATAACCTTCCTCCTTGGATGTGCATGAAGCGGAAGTTCATTATGATGCCAGTTCTCATCCAAGGCCCTAAGCAACCCGACAACGACATTGATGTGTACCTAAGGCCATTAGTTGAAGAACTTTTACAGCTGTGGAATGGAAACGGTGTACGTACGTGGGATGAGCACAAACAGGAGGAATTTAACCTGCACGCGTTGCTGTTTGTAACCATCAACGATTGGCCCGCTCTCAGTAACCTTTCAGGACAGACAAACAAGGGATACCACGCATGCACGCACTGTTTAGATGACACTGAAAGTATATACCTGAACAAAAGCAGGAAGAATGTGTACCTGGGCCATCGTCAATTTCTTCCGACCAACCATCAATGTCGAAAGAAAGGCAAGCATTTCAAAGGCGACGCAGATCACCGGAAGAAGCCCGCCATGCGTACCGGTGATCACGTACTTGCTATGGTCAATGATTTACACGTAATCTTTGGAAAGGGTCCCGGCGGACTAGCTGTTCCGAATGACGTTGAGGGACACGCACCCATGTGGAAGAAGAAATCTATATTTTGGGACCTACCCTACTGGAAAGAGCTAGAGGTCCGCTCTTCAATCGACGTGATGCACGTGACGAAGAACCTTTGCGTGAACCTGCTAGGCTTCTTGGGCGTGTATGGGAAGACAAAAGATACACCTGAGGCACGGGAGGACCTGCAACGTTTGCACGAAAAAGACGGCATGCCTCCGAAGCAGTATGAAGGTCCTGCCAGCTACGCTCTTACGAAAGAAGAGAAAGAAATCTTCTTTGAATGCCTGCTCAGTATGAAGGTCCCGACTGGCTTCTCGTCGAATATAAAGGGAATAATAAATATGCCAGAGAAAAAGTTCCAGAACCTAAAGTCTCATGACTGCCACGTGATTATGATGCAACTGCTTCCGGTTGCATTGAGGGGGCTTCTACCGGAAAACGTCCGATTAGCCATTGTGAAGCTATGTGCATTCCTCAATGCAATCTCTCAGAAGGTGATCGATCCAGAAATCATACCAAGGCTAAGGAGTGATGTGGCGCAATGTCTTGTCAGTTTCGAGCTGGTGTTCCCACCATCCTTCTTCAATATCATGACGCACGTCCTAGTTCATCTAGTCGACGAGATTGTCATTCTGGGGCCCGTATTTCTACACAATATGTTCCCCTTTGAGAGGTTCATGGGAGTCCTAAAGAAATATGTCCGTAACCGCGCTAGGCCAGAAGGAAGCATCTCCATGGGCCATCAAACAGAGGATGTCATTGGGTTTTGTGTTGACTTCATTCCTGGCCTTAAGAAGATAGGTCTCCCTAAATCGCGGATGAGGGGAGACTGACTGGAAAAGGCACGCTTGGAGGGGGGAACTCAATAATATGCAGGGACGGATATTCTTGGTCTGAAGCACACTACACAGTTCTACAGAACTCTACCTTGGTGACCCCGTATGTCGATGAACACAAGAACAGTCTGCGCTCCAAACACGGGGAGCAGTGTGACGACTGGATTACATGTGAACACATCAGGACTTTCAGCAGTTGGTTGGAAACACGTCTCAGAGGTGACACCACTATTTGTGATGAGTTGTACTCGTTGTCCAGGGGACCATCTTCGACTGTATTGACTTACAAAGGATACGAGATAAATGGGAATACATTTTACACGATCACCCAAGATCAAAAGAGCACCAACCAAAACAGCGGTGGCCGCTTTGATGCAGCAACCGAGAGGGGAATGGACACATATTATGGTTACATAATGGACATATGGGAACTTGACTACGAACATGATGGGTCAATCTGTTAGGAGGCGGGGTACAGGTAGACCCACAGTACGGAATGACAACAGTGGATCTGAACAATCTTGGGTACACTGACGAACCGTTCGTCCTAGCCAATGATGTGGCACAGGTTATCTATGTGAAGGACATGTCTACCAGACCGAGGAAAAGAAAAGATAAGGAAGCAAATACATCATACGATGAGCCAAAGCGGCACATAGTTCTTTCAGGAAAAAGGGACATTGTGGGAGTGGAGGGCAAGACAGACATGGCTGAAGATTATGAAAAGTTTCATGAAATTCCTCCCTTCAAAGTCAAGGCTGACCCAAGCATCCTGATAAACGATGAAGATTATCCATGGTTACGGCGCAATAAGCAAATGACACAAGCGAAGAAAAAGTGAAGACTTTCTCCCGCAACTATTATGATGATAGCATGCCAACTTTGTAATAGACGAGTATGATACCATTGTCCGTTTTGTACAAGAAGTGCATCTAGTTTTTGCCGTAACCCTCTCAACTTTCTTGCACATGCTATGTGGATGAAATGATGATACCATCCCAACTTTCAACCTTTTCAGAGTTCATTTGAAATGCTTTATAAGCCCTGAGTGCAGAGAGGTTAGGCCCGTAAGCCTGCTTTAGAGAGGAGCTCGACAGCTCAGGCGCACCGCACCTTATAAACAGGTGCGGCTCTCTCTTAGCTAGCGAGGTGGGACTAAACTCACCACCACGCCGCTGTGCAAGGCCATTGGTCCCGGTTGGTGGCACGAACCGGGACCAATTCCACCCTTTGGTCCCTGTTGGTGCCACGAACCGTTACTAATGAGGCTGTGGCCCCACAAGCGCCTTTAGTACCTGTTCGTGGCACGAACCGGTACTAGAGTTTCTTACTAGCTAAGCAGTTTTTTAGTCCCACCTCGCTAGCTGAGAGGCACTAGGAGCGGTTTATAAGCCCTGAGTGCAGAGACGATGAAGAAGAGGCGCAATGCTCACGTTGCTTAGCTTCAAGCCTTGAGGAATAAGGTAGACTGCATCGAGCTATGTGCAGTGCAGTCTACACTATTCTGAAAGGCTTGAAGCAAATCAACGCGCATTGCGCCTCTTTTTTATTTTTAATCATTAAAAGCAAAAAGAATTTTCATAAAGAACTTTTTTTGATAGAAACTTTAATAGCAGAAAGAATTATCATAAAGTAAAATAAATAAGTAATTAGAAACAAAATAAAATAAAATAAATAAGTTTTTTGTTGTAAGTAGAAATAAAACAAAATAAATATAGCAAAAAAGAAAATAAAAAAACTAAATACAGCAAAAAGAATTTTCATAAAGAACTAATGGCACTAATAGAAAGTTTATATGTTTTCTAAAACTAATGGCACTAACAGACATTTTATAATTTTGCTGACCTAAAAGCAAAAAGAATTAAAAAATAAAGCAAAAAACAAAAGAAAATAAATAATGCAAAAAATTTAAAAAA
>NC_057796.1:27647016-27647948 GCF_018294505.1 Triticum aestivum | reverse complement strand
TTACTTGACACACTTTTCCATGAACCCGTAAGCCGCCGTAATAGCCACCCATTTACGGATGACGTTTAACAAACCCCAAAGTTCATGAAGCAAGCATGAAGAAACTCGATACTCTCATGGTCTAAGGAATCATGCAAACGTTAACCATCTCTGTGTTATGTACCAATAAACTTGTGACGAATGAATCTCATAGCATAACATCAATCCGGGTCGATTCAACACAAATGTTCTCTTAACATTGTGCCCTCAAAGTTGCTGGCATAGACATGCCCATGACCAGGAAAACAGAATCATCATGCAACACTTGAGCTAGTCTTAGAGGCCAGACTAGGAATACTTTTTACCGTTTATTATTCCACACGTGCATTTGAGTCTTCCTCCGAGCCTCGTGGATATTGCAGACTCGAGAATCATTGCAGTTATAGCATGGAACATAAACATAATTATGAACTCGGAGATAAATAATATCATTTATTATTGCCTCTAAGGCATATCTCCTACAGAAGAGGAGAGGAAGAAGAGGAGAAATAAATAAGAAGAGGAAAAAAGAAGAAAAAGAAGAGGAGAAGAAGAAAGGAATAGAGGAGAAGAAGAAAAAATAGAAACTATTTTTTCTTCTTCTCCTCTATTCCTTTCTTCTTCTCCTCTTTTTTTTTCTTCTTTTTTTTCTTCAATCCTCTCCTCTATTCCTTTCTTCTTCTCTCCTCTTTTTATTTCTTCTTCGTTTTCTTATGTTTTATCGGGTCTGTCGTCGTCGATATATACCCTTCCCGATAACTTCAACACGAGGGGGGATAACTTCAACACGAGGGGGGGTCGATATACCCCCTCCCCGATAACATTATTTTCCCGTGCATATATGTCGTCGTTGTCGATATAACCCCCTCCTGATAACTTCAACACGTGGGGGGGGGTCGATATACCCCCTCCCT
>NC_057796.1:27628583-27646871 GCF_018294505.1 Triticum aestivum | reverse complement strand
GGGGGGGGGGTCGATATATACCCCCTCCCCGATAACATTATTTTCCCGTGTATGTATGTCGTCGTTGTCGATATATATAACTCCCTCCCAGATAACTTCGACATGATGGACGGTCGATATGTATACCCCCTCTCGACCGTGATAACTTATACCACGGGAGCACCCCCCGGCCCTCTCGCTCGACCAAAACTCTCGAGGACACCCAAACCCTAGAAAAAAACGATGTCGGTCTCCTACCCCCTCCTGCCGCGCCCCTACCCTTGAAGCGTTGCCTAGGCCACCCCAAACCTGGAATAAGCTAGGTCTACGTTTGCACTAATATATCCACCTACTGTCATGTTTGTGTAATAATTGCCATGTTGTAATATTTGCAGAAACAATGGAGCACAGACGAGATGAGCAAGCAGAAGATGTGTTGGGGGACATAATCTTAGCCGGAGGTGATATCTTGTCGTATCTTAACGACAATGATGGTCTGGAAGAACAGGGTGAAGAAGCAGGCTGCGGTGATCGAAGAGTGGAGGAGGAAAGACATGATTATGATGGCTCCGGTGACCCAATGCTGGTGCAAGAAGGAGCCCGTGGTGACGGCTCCGGTGACCGAACAGAGTCCGGCCAGGTAAATATATTAGTTAAGCCTGTGCTGACTAGCTAATTGATGCATTCATTGTTTTGGTATGTACACATATTAATTAACACTCGTCTTTCTTCTTTTTTCTAGCCCTCCGGATCGAGCACAACTGCGGTAAAGATACGAGGCCCGAAGAGAAAGTTGCGCTCGGATGAAAGGTTTGAGATCACAGCAATCGCGCGCGACGGCCAACCGATTGAACCCCTCCGGACAAAGGATGCTTTTGCTGCTCAGTGCGGGGTTCTAGTTAGGGACAAGATCCCGATCAGCATCCACCAATGGTATAAGCCTAAGAAGGAAGACCCTGAGGTGTCTTATGTCAATGATATGCAGAAAGATGATCTTTGGACTGAGCTGAAGGCAAATTTCACCCTACCGCCAGAGGAGGATCCGGAGAAGCCAGTTATAGAGCAATTAATCAAGTCTCATGCTCTTAAGAAGATGGCAGACCTATTCAGGAGGTGGAAGAATCAGCTGAAAACTTTTGTCGACAAAGAAGAGACACCAGAATTCGTCGGCCGGTATGAGAAGATCAGAGATCACTGGCCCGCATTTGTGGCCCACAAGACATCGAAAAAGAGTAAGAAGATGTCAGCGACAAACAAGCAGAATGCTGCGAAGAAGAAGCTTCACCATCGCACGGGGTCAGGTGGCTACCTCAAAGCCCGGCCTAAGTGGGCCAAGTCTGAGAGGGATCTGCTTGATAAAGGGATCGAACCAGAGACAATGAACTGGCCAGACCGTTGCCGGACTTGGTTCTTCGGGGCTGGCGGAACCTTGGACCCTGTATCAGGGAGGTGTCATTGGACGGACGAGCAACTTGCAATACCCGTCAAGAAGCTTAAGCACTATATCGATGCAGTGCAGGAAGGGACGTTCGTTCCAGACAGAGAGAACGACGAGCTCACAATGGCCCTCGGGAATCCTGAGCACCCTGGACGGACACGAGGCACGCCAGGCTCCGTTCCGTGGAAGGCTGGTTTTCTGGACGCGGGTGGTTACAAAACCCAGGAGAGGAGGAAAAAAGTGGAGCAGATCCAAATTCAGCGTCTGCACGAAAGGGTTCAAGTGCTAGAGGAACGAGACGGCAATAGAGATGCCGAAACTGCCCCCGAAGCTACACCGCCATCTCAGCGTAGAAGCAGCGTGGCTTCCACCGAGCTGCCTCAGCTGGAGCATGCGGCTACTCCTAGCTACCCCGTGGATGCTAACACGGAGTCTCAACATTGCCACCTTATGGCGGAATGGCAGAACTTGAAAGTCAAGGCGGCTATTGGCTCTGTTTTACCTACTGAACCCGGCGCAACCTACCACTGCCGGCCGATTCCAGAAGGATATGCTAGGGTGATGGTGGATGAAATAACGGAGGGATTTGAGGACCTCCAGCTGGATCACCCTACCGGTGAAGGGGAGACTCGGCTGGGTTTAGCTCTGAAGACTCCATGCCTATGGCGGAAGGAGCTCATCAAGCTTCCGAACTGGACGGCTCCGGCGAGTAAGGGCACTCCGCCTCCTCCTCCGACGAGTGATCAGGGCACTCAGCCTCCTTCTCCGGCGCGTGGCGGCACTCCGCCTCCTTCTCCGCCTGCGCCGGCGCGCCAGGGCAGCCAGCCTCCTCCTTCTCCGCCTCGTCAGCAACGGCGGAAGAGACCCGCCGCCGCTGCGGCTGCTCCGGCGCGTCGTAGTCCTTCTCCTCCGCCTCGTAAGCAAGGAAAGAAGACAGCCGCAGCCGCTCCGTCTGCTCTGCCGGCGTCTAGCAGTACAGCTGCCAGAGGCGGGAGGCAATACAGATTCGGTCCTCCTCTGAAGACTCCAGAGAAGTTACCATATGAGAGGACCGAGGAGGAGAACGCGAAGATCGTTCGAGCCGAAGTGAAGAACTTCTTTGAAGGGGTCAAAGCAAAGAAACATCCACCTCCGGAGGAGAAGGTAGATCCAGTGAAAGCAAAGCGCACTCTGGCTGCCCTGGCAAAACCACCAAAGTCTCCGCCAAGAGGCAACTATGAGCGCGTTCTTGGAAAGGCATATGCCGAAGCGGAGCGGTCGGGAAGTATTGTCAGTGATAAAAGGATGAAAGAACGACGAGCTGGGAAAAAAATTGCCCAGCTCGGCGAACAAGCGAACCAATCGTGCCCCCGCTCAAGGTGTCAAAAGACATCGTCGCTAATGATCCGGGTATGGTGCCCGGTTATAGCAATCTTGGAGATTACCTGCCCGACGATGTACATTATGAAATCATGGAGGTGGACAACCACAAATACCATTACGGGAAGCCTCTCGTCAAAGATGTCAGATCTCTAAGCACGATGATGCGAAGACTACATGATTGGTACATGAAAACCTGCAGAGAGTCTGATGGGATGAGTACTTTGACGCTGAGAGTTAAACCGGAGCATGACCTCGTTGGAATTGAACTGCTGAATGTTCCATTTGAGGATTTCTTCCAGTTTTACAATCTAAAGTCCCTCGATAAAACAACGATCACTTGCTACTGTCTGTAAGTAGTACTACTTCTGTCATGAAGTCTCTCTATATAGGTCAGCTCTTTCATTGCATGTATTTATACTTATCCTCACTATATTATGCAGATTGAAGATCGCCGAATTGAAGAAAAGACAAATCGGTGATATTGGGTTCATTAACACAAATCTCATAGATGATTATCAGGTTAAATTTCATGCCAAAGATACCGAGGCCAACTTGCTACAATCGTTGGTAATAAATCAAAACAAAGATATAATACTCTTTCCTTACAACTTCAAGTGAGTGTTACTGTCTTCTGCATATTCGGTTTCCCTTTATTAGTCCAGGTTATGGTAATGTAATTGATGACTTATGCATGCATGCGCAGCTTCCACTATATTCTCCTAGAGATTAAGCTTGAGCCGGGAGTAGTAACCGTCTTAGACTCGAGACGAAAAGATCCCCAGGACTATGCGAACATGACTCAAATGCTCCAGAAGTAAGTTAAATCGATCATTATCCACCATATCAGCAACTTTGTTCATTTCCTGATATCAAGTAATTGTTTTCTTTGTCTGGCAGGGTTTGGAGAAAATTCACCTCAAAAGCCCCGGGACTGCCGAACCAGCTGCAATTTAGACACCCGAAAGTAAGTACTATAGTAGCATGTTCCGCGCATCTCCTAGTGATTCAAGCGCTAGTTTGATCAATACCATTTAGCATGCTTGCTTATCAGTTTGATTGACCTCTATTTCTTGTAAAGTGGTTGTGGCAGCAACCCGAGAATAATTACTGTGGATACTACGTTTGCGAGTCCATCCGCTACCATACCTGTGAGCGGTGCTACACTGAAGAACAATATGAAGTGCGTAAGCAATAATATTCACAATTTTATTTTTTCTCATCATTTGTGTTGAGTTACATTTATTCATATATATATGTATTGACCCCTTCTTCAAATTAGATTTTTCGGAAGCGGGATCAACTCCTAGCAGAAGATCGTATGCGAGGAATTCAAGAGGAATTGGCGGCATTCTTCCTTGACCACGTGATCGCTGAAAACGGAGAATACTATGTGGACCCTGTGTTCCTACAATATAATTAGGGGATTGTATTGTAAGAGATAATTATTGTATATATGTAGCCGGTAGTGTCAGATAGATATACGAGAACTTGTTGTTCGACCAATATCTCGGAGAAGGAGAGGTGGTCGATATCACTTCTCTCTGTCTGCATATGTTCATGACGATCTTCTGTTTCCTTCATTTGATTACTAGCTAGCGTGTCTAGTCCTCTCCATACGTATATAGTACGTAGCGTCGACCAAGCACGGAGATAAGAGAGGTTACTTCTCACTATTAATTAGCTAGCTAACACAATATATGAAACACCTAAATTAACCCCCCAAAACCCCTAAACCACCCCCTTTAAAAAAAAACAAAAACCTCAGCTCCTGCTAGGGGCTGACGCGTGGATGCCTATTGGTCTCGGTTGGTGGCACCAACCGGGACCAAAGGCCCTCCTGCCTGGGCTCCCCGCACCGGCCACGTGGACGGCCTTTAGTCCCGGTTCGTGTAAGAACCGGGACTAAAGGGCTAGGGCATTAGTAACGACCCTTTAATCCCGGTTTCAGAACCGGGACTAAAGGCCCTTATGAACCGGGGTAAAAACCCCTTTTCCTACTAGTGATAGAACGGAGGAAGAAGAAGAAATGGAGGACATGGTGGAGTTTCCTGGCGCACGAACGCTCGGTCCAAAGATCACCTTTAGTCCCGGCATAATGATACCAAGATAGAACGGAGGAAGAAGAAGAAATGGAGGACATGGTGGAGTTTCCCGGCGCACGAACGCTCGCCGCAACGATGGCCTTTTACTCCCTCGAGCACATACTCGAGCTGCCACACCTGTTACAACGGTCACCGCACGCCTTTATAACCGCGCCAGCGCCCTGGGCATGCACCCATGCCTCCACTCGTCGATCGTGGCCACGCTCCGCCTGCTCTGGCCACGCCAGCGGCGAGCTCCAACAGAACGCCCATGATCTCACCGTGCAGCTCGCCAACAACCTAGGCCTACACACACGCGCACACGGTGTACACGTACACAGACACCCCCGTGCACCACACGCACGCACACACCCACACTTGCCACGGACCCGACGCGTCTTGGTCTGCACCCGACGTTGGGCGCGTGCACACGCACGCATCCGACGCGTGCCCGACTCGTCCCGCCGCGGCTTATTGCCAACACGGCTCTGCACACAAGTCATAACAAGATCGGACTGCTGAAGTGATTCTCAAGGGTGCTAAGGCAAAGCTTGCAGACTGACAGGGTCATGCGGCCAGCCGCGCTTTGCGAGCAGATCTGCTGTTAGGAACTTAGGATCCTGCTATGGAGGACCAGACAGGAGAAAAGCTTGCACTTTCAAACTTTGTCGCTTGAGAACCTCTGGTAAAAGCCTAGGAATTGCGCCAGATAGGCCGAGCCAGCCGAATATTCGCCATTGGGATTCCAGTTCCAAGAGATAGCGTCCGGAGTGTGAGGGTCGAGGGAGGTCGAGGTAACGGTAGAAGCCAACTTGATGAATTCCCGTAGCTGGTCCAGTGTATTCTTCTTGGCCACAACACGGATCGATGCCGCATTTCTGAGCTCATCGTGCACAGATCTGTAAGCACATAGGCTGGGAGATCTCTACTGTCGTTTTTAGCCCCTGAAAATTCGTGCACATCTCAGGGAAGAACATATCTGTAATCCTCTTGGCCTAGAGGTGTCTCTGCTGGCCTAAAATTTTAAACTGAAACTCCTATTTGTTGTCCTGCTCATGTTCGTATTAGCAGTGTACTTCTGGTAGTGGACATATTCATACTTGCTATCATCGTACAAAGTTCCCAGTTTCCAAGAAATCGCCATTTAGTTTTGATATTGTTTGACCTCGTGAAATTCATGCAGCCAAGATTCTAAGGAACTAATCTTTTCAAATGCCACTCATTCTTGAACATTTTACTTTTTATTTTAGAAACGTAGTTCATATAAGTTTAAGCAATTCCAAACATGTGGTACCATGCAATTCCATGAAACGAAAATTATTTGAACTATCGAAGAATACTAAGGAAGCACTGCATTATTTTCGGTAAATCAAAACAAAGCATATTATTTCTTTTCAAAAAGAAAGATTACCACCGGCCTCTACATCAAAATGATGCATGCAACCATATTATTAACCAAAATATCCACCAAGTACGCAGTTCGATACAAGTTCGCAAATCAAGTTGAAAAAAAGTACAAATGGCCACAACTCGCAAAAATAGGACAAGATGACTATACGTATCCTATGCTACCGTCTCCCAACGGTTGCGCCCATAAGCCATATGCTCCTTGACTTCCGCACGGCAGAGTAACGACCACGTACGGATCCAGCCAGCTGCCTTGTACATGACCGCAAAAAAAATTGCAATATTTTTGTGATAGATGGCCTGCAAAAATTTGGGATGACCTGCAAAAGATTTGCCCTGTACAATGGGATCAATGGCTACATCTTGTGCGTAGATTGATGATTGTTAACCTATTTGATGAGTCAGATACATTACACTAGAAACTTTCGGTGTCAGGAGTATTCTCAGTGAAATCTATGTATATGGATTTGATAAACACTGATCCAATCCCAAAGTCGCTTCACGGTTGGAAAATTAAGGTACCTTTAAAAATAAATGTCTTCATGTGGTCTGTTCACAAGGAAGTGATCTTGACTAAGGACAACTTGGCAAAGCATAGTTGGGAGGATAGTAAACGGTGTTGTTTCTATAATCAAGATAAATCCATCCAATTTTTTTTCTCGAATTCCCACTAGCCAAGTTACTGCAGCGTACAGTTCTTGTGGCATTCAAGATCAGTCCCTCCTAATAGCATGCCACTTTGTTTCAGACATGGCTAAATGGGGGTAGAGACTAAAACAACGGCGCATATTCGAGTCGGAGTGTGTGCATTACTTTGGGTGATATGAAGCTATCGGAATGATGTGATTTTTAACAGAGAAAGCATATTAATTGAACTCCACAGGAAAGGCAGAACATTAGTACATGAACATACTGTAGAAAACATTAATCAACCGTAGTAGATCAAATCAGTGCAACAGTCATGAAGCACATTAGATCAAGGCAGTACACCGGTCATGAAGGACATACATTTCTGCATCCATTGCAAGGTTGTTGTGTTGAGCTATATCCAGTTAAAGACGGTGCCCTTTCTCTTTCTTAAAAGGAGAAGCAGTCAGATAAAAATATAGTTGCTTCAATAACCAAGAGAAACCTCATCAGAAACTTTGGCAATGGATGCGAAATGGGGCAACCACTGCGCAGTAGTAGACCAGTAGTCGCACACATCTCTAGTCTAAGTTTGGGAGACATCATGGAACACAACAACACACTTGACGTCTTTTGCACTGCCTTGACCTCTGTTGACTCAAGTTAGTGTGCCTCGCCTGTTGCTTTGCATCACTCTGTAGGATCTCTCTCTGTATTAGTAAGTTTGGGGTTGGAACAAAGTAGCAGTAGTTCAGATTACACTTGATACAAGCACAACCGTCCCAAAAGGTGGACTGCAAGAAGGAGTTCAGGATTCTAGAGCCAAGGTGGGAGAGAGATAGCCGTCGTCCTTCCTGATCGATCTTCGATGATCTCCTCGTTGGATCCCATTTCTTCTTATCTCACCGCTGTCACCCACACTCATCCCCAATCACACGCGTGCTTGCCTTGGCGTGTGACGGCTAACTCGGCGCGCTGCTTCTAGCTTGGGCTGGGTTGTGTCATGGGCCTTCCAGCCCATTCGTACTAGAGGTGCCTTGCCATGCTCATGGCAGCTATTGAGCTTGTATAACCGCAGTAATTGTGTAACATAAACCGTATGTTACACGATGCAGGAATTACAAGGTTGTACCACCACGCAATAAAAATTAATTATTGAAAATAAAGTGCATGATCAGGCCCTGCCCCCCAACCAAGTCCAAGTGGACTTCACTGTAATTGGTTGCCCCATATAGCAAATTAGTACATCGATGTTGAGGTACATTAATATCTACAAGCATTGCATGGTTGTTTGCATTGAACTAGATCCGATTAAAGACCGTGCTCTTTATCTTTCTAAAAAGAAGCATCAGTTTAAGGGACAGGTAGTTGCTTCAATAATCCATAGAAAACTCAACATGAACTTTGGCAAAGAAGAGATTGATGCATAACCATGTACTATGCATACCATCCATTTATGCAATTCTAGGTAATGGATCTAAAACTGGGCAACCAGTGTATAGTGGTACATCATCTTTCAGGTGTAAGTTTAGGGAGACATCGAGGAATGAAGTACTAAAAAGTATGTTTTCTCATTGATTATATCTCTATCAACTTAATTTAGTGCCACGCATGTTGCTTGGTTCTCGTCTTATTTGGGCTGTCTGGACACTTGTTGAATAGTGTCCCCCTCAAGGTATGCCCTATGAGCTGACAACCGTGCTTCAACGCGGCCACAACTGCCTCCACCACAAGCGTCGATGCTAAGGTCACCTGGTTGATGTGTATCACCACGGTCCCATATGCTCGGCGAGGTAAAAATGGCACGCGACTGCCAAATCATTGTATTTGTGATTAAACACACACACACACATCAACTTTTGGTGCAATGCTTTGGTGGGAGGGTAATTCTTACTAAATGTAATGTAGTAAGCCCAGAAGCCGGGAGGTCTTGTTGTCGTTTTTACCCATATAAATTTGTGTACCGTTCAGGGAATAAAAAAACTTGTAACCCTCCTAACCTACCTACAAGTGTCTCCATCGGTATTTTAACTTTTAACTATAGCTCGATTGTTTGTTAATTGTTCTGCTTTTGTTGGTATTAGCAGGGACATTCGTAAAGTCATATATACTTTTGTAATTCTGGCTGTAATTCAGCACAAAGTTCCCAGTTTTCTAGAAATGAACCCTTTTTTGCATTGAAAACCGGGAGCTTTATTAATTTAGAACAGAATTACAATCGGCAGCTAAGGGCATCTCCAATAGTTTGTATGTTAGCTTGTTGTAAAATATGCCATGTCATCAACCAATACCTTAACATACAACAACTCCAATAGGTTGTATCTAGTTTGCCCAATAGGATGTGAGATAATAAATGAGGTGCTCTCTCATTCTACATTGGAGCTTGTGCAAGGGGTGTTGGTTCATGTACATACAACATTTTTCTCTTTCCTCATTTATTGTATGACACATCATCAAAAATCTTATGTGGCAAAATCTACAACAACTATTTTACAGCCAATGGAGATGCCCTAATAGAACTGCTACATCACTTGGCACATCCTGACACCAAACATTGGTTAGATGTTCCCTCGCAAATTTAGCCAAGAAATCTGCAATCCGTTTTGAGTATGACTAATTTTAACCAGCTCAAGTTCCCGATCTCCCAGAACTACGTCCTTTAGTTCCTCCATAAAGTGGCTGAGATACGACCGATCAAGCATCTTATTTGTCAGCGTCAATACACCTTTTGCACTATCAGTTCGAACAATCATTGGCAGGGGCGTGTGCTGAGTAGCTATATGTATGCCTTCCTTGATTGCCATTAACTCAGCTTCAAAAACATCACCAGAACTGGGTAAGTATCGGCAGGAACAAACAATCAGTTGCCCCATGTGATCCCTGACTAGCGATAAGTACAAAAAATGGAAGTTCAGGACCGGTCCAGATGGACTGATGTGGCCTGCCTAGCTCATTAGGCTAGAATTGGAATCCCTTTCGCCTAGGTGATTTTTTTTGGCCCAAATGATAGATCCCGTCAGTGCTTCAAAGGCAATGCAATTGCATGTTGAATTAGTACTTCGTCTTGGGCACATTAATTTGTTCATCCACTACATGGTTGTTGCATTGAAGTGGTCCAATTAAAGATGATGCCCTTGCTCTTTCTTAAAAGGAGTAGCTAGCGGCTGGAGCCAAAGATAGTTGCTTCAGTAGCCAAGAGAAACGTGACGGAACTTTGGCAAAGAAGAGATAGATACATATCCATGTATCATGCATATATACAGACCATACCTGCAAAGATAATTCAGAATTTCTTTGGGAATGGGTGTGGAACATCGCAACCATTGTGTAGTAGTGGTACACATTTCAGTTCTATGTTTGGGAGGCATTGAGGAATGCGGAAACACAGGATAGATCCCTCCCACTCCTTGAAGCTCTGGTTATCCAGTGTTGTGAAACGTCTGTTGCTTGCTCCCTCTCTTCTGTCGTGCCTCAGGACACTTGTCTGGTGACTCTCTACTTTCACCATTGTATTTGGTATCTACTATTACCTCTGTCCTAAATTACTCGTCTTAAATTTATAGATACAGATGTATCTAACACTAAAACATCTCTAAATACAGATAATTTTAAGACAGACAAATTTAATACAAGTAATTTGAGACGGAGGGATCACAATTTTTAATTGAAATCATCAAAAGTTTTATCTCATAGTTTTTTTGAGAAACCACAAGAGAGATAGGCCAATCTCTGGCCCACTTTCTTCCATCCCGAGCTCACGCTATCATGTCTTGCCAGCGGCCGTCCTCATCAAAAGAAAGAAAAAAAACGTCCTGCCAGCCGTTGTGCCGTGCTGGCCGCCCTCTATCTCGGCTTGGGAGAGTATCTGGTGCTACCGAGGCTTAAATGCTACCATGATACGTGCATCTGGACCGTCGAATTCTTACAACGGACGGCATCCGCGAGCTGTTGGATCTGTTGGACCTATGCGCAATTTTTGGACTCCTCGTAGGCTTTTTTACAAATGTTGTAGAGTTATTGAGAGTCATCAGATCTGAGAATCCGACGGTCCAGAAGCTTGTATCATGGTATCACGTAAAGATTGGTAGCACTAGATATTTTCCCCTCTCGGCTCTCTATGGCTCCCTTCATTGCTGCATGCAGTACGTGTGGATGCGTCCTGGCCTTGATGATTCACTGCATCCATGAATCAATTCGATCACATTACTGCACGCGTATGGACCCACGATTCATGACGTGTACTACCAACGATCAAAGATTGTAAATATGCTTCTTAAAAAATAAAAAAATAAATGTTAAGCTAATAATGATCTCAGATGTTACACAATAGATCGAGTTGCATGTGCTAATCTGGCGCGTGTGTAGTTGGAACGGAATCATGAAATTATCTTCCACAGGTCCTGGATGCTCTTTAATTGTACTCCATCTTCCACAGGTCCTGGATGCTCTTTAATTGTACTCCATCTGTTTCAGAGTTCTTGACCTTAGTACTACGATTTTGTAATAAAGTTAATATAAAGTTGAGACACTTATTTTGGGACAAAGGGAGTACTAGCTTAACAAACGCAGCAGCGAACTATCTGTTAATTGTTCAGTGAAGGCATTTCCTCCAGCATTGCGCCATGCGGTGAAGACTGACATGCGAGGTATAAGCCACAGCTGACAGTTCCCTCATGACCATATAGAGATATATGCTACAGATTCCATTTAGTAAAACAAATGGATTGGAATTTGATTCTTGCCTTTTATTTTCCGACTTGCTTGTGTCAAAATGGCAGGAGTCCGGCAGAGTGCTAGCGTTGCATCTGTATGAATGAAGTAATTAATGAACACACACGGATCAGGTTGTGGTGCAACCAGGTGTATATTATCTGCTCAACTGTGATGTATGGCGAAGCGCGGAAATTTAGGGAAGAACACATGTGTAATCCTCTTGGCCTACGTGCCTCTGCTGGCCTTAAATTTTAATCTGAAACTCACCATTGGCTGTCCTGCCAATGTTCGTATTAACAGTGTACTTTTGGCTGTGGTCATATTCTCTTTTATTTTTGAGATTAAAAAAAAAAAATGACCCCCGGCCTCTGCATCTAGACACATGCAGCCACTTTATTAATAATGCACACAAGACCTTACAAAGTCATACAACAGTAAGATTAAAGTCACCGTCTAGGCATCATCTGTCGCTACTCCTATCCAGTTGATGAAGGGATGCGGATAGTCTGGGCCTAATACCAAACAGACCTCGCAGCCAAACCTACCATCTAAGACCCGAGGTCCCAACCAGAACGCCTGCCGAGTATGGGGCACCCACCAGTCCGGCGCACTTCTCAACCAGGACGACTGCCGGGTATGAGGCCGCCGCAGCCACCTGCCACCAATCCATCTTCAGTGCTATACTGATGCATCAACCTTGCTTGGTCTAGCTGCCGTCGACGCCACCACGACTCCAGACATCGCCACCTCCCTGCGCGAGTCCATCTCCGCGCATCGGACGTCGAGTCTCCACGGCGCCATGCCGCTGAGATCCGCCACCAGCAATGTGTAAGCTCAAGCACGGCTCCACCAAAAAAGCCTTCCACTGGTCCCTCGATCCGTGTACACCTCCAGGAATGACGCCCCCAAGAGGGATACGACACCATAGCGCCGCCGTCATCTGATCTACTGATCTAGGGTTTCCCCCGGAGGTAGCATAGAGTGGCCTTGAACTTCTCCACGGCGATGCCTTCAAGAAGGGAACGACGCAGACAGCGCAGCCACCGCCGGCCTTGGCAGCTAGCCGAGAGCAGGTTTCCACCAGATCTGTTAGAAGATCCTCCCTCAAGCATCTCGTGCACGGACTGCCGCCATCTCTACCGGGGACTGGAAAAGGGACCCAGGCCGCCGCTGCCTGACCGGCCATGGCACCACCACGGTGCCTACAGCCGGCGCCGTCAGGCCCACACTAGTAGGAAAAGGGGCTTTTACCCCGGTTTGTAAGGGCCTTTTGTCCCGGTTTTCGAACCGGGACTAAAGGGTCGTTACTAAAGCCCTAACCCTTTAGTCCCGGTTCTTACACGAACCGGGACAGAAGGTCCTCCACGTGGCCGCTGCTGCCAGCCCAGGCAGGGGGGCCTTTGGTCCCGGTTGGTGCCACCAACCGGGACCAATAGGCAGGGCCTTTTGTCCCGGTTGGTGTCACCAACCGGGACCAATAGGCATCCACGCGTCAGCAGCTGGCAGGAGCTGAGGTTTTGTTTTTTTTGAAAGGGGGTGGTTTTGGGGTTTTGGGGGGTTAATTTAGGTGTTTCATATATTGTGTTAGCTAGCTAATTAATAGAGAGAAGTGTCCTCTCTTATCTCCGTGCTTGGTCGACGCTACGTACTATATACGTATGGAGAGGAGTAGACACGCTAGCTAGTAATCAAATGAAGGAAACAGAAGATCGTCATGAACATATGCACACAGAGAGAAGTGATATCGACCACCTCTCCTTCTCCGAGAGATTGGTTGAACAAGTTCTCGTATATCTATCCGACACTACCGGCTACATATATACAATAGTTATCTCTTACAATACAATCTCCTCATTAAATTGTAGGAACACAGGGTCCACATAGTATTCTCCGTTTTCAGCGATCACGTGGTCAAGGAAGAATGCCGCCAATTCCTCTTGAATTCCTCGCATACGATTTGGTGCTAGGAGTTCATCCCGCTTCCGAAACATCTAATTTGAAGAAGGGGGTCAATACATATATATATGAATAAATGAAACTCAACACAAATGGTGGTAATAAAATAAAATTGTGAATATTATTGCTTACGCACTTCATATTGTTCTTCAGTGTAGCCCCGCTCACAGGTCGTGTAGCGGATGGACTCGCAAACGTAGTATCCACAGTAATTATTCCCGGGTTCCTGCCACAACCACTTTACAAGAAATAGAGGTCAATCAAACTGATAAGCAAGCATGCTAAATGGTATTGATGAAACTAGCGCTTGAATCACTAGGAGATGCGCGGAACATGCTACTATAGTACTTACTTTCGGGTGATTAAATTGCAGCTTCTTCGGCGGTCCCGGAGCTTTTGTGGTGAATTTTCTCCAAACCTGCCAGACAAAGAAAACAATTACTTGATATCAGGAAATGAACAAAGTTGCTGATATGGTGGATAATGATCGATTTAACTTACTTCTCGAGCATTTGAGTCATGTTCGCATAGTCCTGGGGATCTTTTCGTCTCGAGTCTAAGACGGTTACTACTCCCTGCTCAAGCTTAATCTCTAGGAGAATATAGTGGAAGCTGCGCATGCATGCATAAGTCATCAATTACATTACCATAACCTGGACTAATAAGGGAAACCGAATATGCACAAGACAGTAACACTCACTTGAAGTTGTAAGGAAAGAGTATTATATCTTTGTTTTGATTTAATACCAACGATTGTAGCAAGTTGGCCTCGGCTTCTTTGGGATATTTTTCAACCGTATATGCATCTATGAGATTTGTGTTAATGAACCCAATATCACCGATTTGTCTTTTCTTCAATTCAGCGATCTTCAATCTGCATAATATAGTGAGGATAATTATAAATACATGCAATGAAAGAGCTAACCTATATAGAGAGACTTAATGACAGAAGTAGTACTACTTACAGACAGCAGCAAGTGATCGTTGTTTTATCGAGGGCCTTTTGATTGTAAAACTGGAGGAAATCCTCAAATGGAACATTCAGTAGATCAATTCCAACGAGGTCATGCTCCGGTTTAACTCTCAGCGTCAAAGTATTCATCCCATCAGACTCTCTGCAGGTTTTCATGTACCAATCATGTAGTCTTCGCATCATCATTGTTAGAGATCTTTCATCTTTGACGAGAGGCTTCCCGTAATGGTATTTGTGTTCGTCCACCTCCATGATTTCATAATGTACATCGTCGGGCAGGTAATCTCCAAGATTGCTATAACCGGGCACCATCCTCGGATCATTAGCGACGATGTCTTTTGACACCTTGAGCGGGGGGCACGATTGGTTCACTTGTTCGCCGAGCTGGGCAATTTTTTTCCCAGCTCGTCGTTCTTTTAACCTTTGATCACTGACAGTACTTCCCGACCGCTCCGCTTAGACATATGTCTTTGCAAGAATGCGCTCATAGTTGCCTCTCGGCGGAGACTTTGGTGGTTTTGTCAGGGCAGCCAGAGTGCGCTTTGCTTTCACCGGATCTACCTTCTCCTCCGGAGGTGGATGTTTCTTTGCTTTCACCCCTTCGAAGAAGTTTGTCACTTCGGCTCGCACAATCTTCCTGGTTTCCTCCTCGGTCCTCTCGTATGGTAACTTCCCTGGAGTCTTCACAGAAGGACCGAATCTGTATTGCCTCCCGCCTCTGGCAGCTGTACTGCTAGACGCCGGCAGAGCAGACGGAGCGGCTGCGGCTGTCTTCTTTCCTTGCTTACGAGGCGGAGGAGAAGGACTACGCCGCGCCGGAGCAGCCGCAGCGGCGGCGGGTCTCTTCCGCCCTTGCTGACGAGGCGGAGAAGGAGGAGGCTGGCTGCTCTGGCGCGCCGGCGCAGGCGGAGAAGGAGGCGGAGTGCCGCCACGCGCCGGAGGAGGCTGAGTGCCCTAATCACTCGCCGGAGGAGGAGGCGGAGTGCCCTTACTCGCCGGAGCCGTCCAGTTCGGAAGCTTGATGAGCTCCTTCCGCCATAGGCATGGAGTCTTCAGAGCAGAACCCAGCCGAGTCTCCCCTTCACCGGTAGGGTGGTCAAGCTGGAGCTCCTCAAATCCCTCCGTTATTTCATCCACCATCACCCTAGCATATCCTTCTGGAATCGGCCGGCAGTGGTAGGTTGCGCCGGGTTCAGGAGGTAAAACAGAGCCAACAGCCGCCTTGACTTTGAAGTTCTGCCATTCCGCCATAAGGTGGCAATGTTGAGACTCCGTGATAGCATCCACGGGGTAGCTAGCAGGAGCCGCATGCTCCAGCTGAAGCAGCTCGGTGGAAGCCACGCTGCTTCTCCGCTGAGATGGCGGTGTAGCTTCGGGGGAAGTTTCGGCATGTCGATTGCCGTCTCGTTCCTCTAGCGCTTGAACCCTTTCGTGCAGCTTCTGAATTTGGATCTGCTCCACTTTTTTCCTCCTCTCCTGGGTTTTGTAACCACCCGCGTCCGGAAAACCAGCCTTCCACGGAACGGAGCCTGGCGTGCCTCGTGTCCGTCCAGGGTGCTCAGGATTCCCGAGGGCCATTGTGAGCTCGTCGTTCTCTCTGTCTGGAACGAACATCCCTTCCTGCGCTGCATCGATATAGTGCTTAAGCTTCTTGACGGGTATTGCAAGTTGCTCGTCCGTCCAACGACACCTCCCTGATACAGGGTCCAAGGTTCCGCCAGCCCCGAAGAACCAAGTCCGGCAACGGTCTGGCCAGTTCATTGTCTCTGGTTCGATCCCTTTATCAAGCAGATCCCTCTCAGACTTGGCCCACTTAGGCCGGGCTTTGAGGTAGCCACCTGACCCCGTGCGATGGTGAAGCTTCTTCTTCGCAGCATTCTGCTTGTTTGTCGCTGACATCTTGTTACTCTTTTCCGATGTCTTGTGGGCCACAAATGCGGGCCAGTGATCTCTGATCTTCTCATACCGGCCGACAAATTCTGGTGTCTCTTCTTTGTCGACAAAAGTTTTCAGCTCATTCTTCCACCTCCTGAATAGGTCTGCCATCTTCTTAAGAGCATGAGACTTGATTAATTGCTCTATAACTGGCTTCTCCGGATCCTCCTCTGGCGGTAGGGTGAAATTTGCCTTCAGCTCAGTCCAAAGATCATCTTTCTGCATATCATTGACATAAGACACCTCAGGGTCTTCCTTCTTAGGCTTATACCATTGGTGGATGCTGATCGGGATCTTGTCCCTAACTAGAACCCCGCACTGAGCAGCAAAAGCATCCTTTGTCCGGAGGGGTTCAATCGGTTGGCCGTCGCGCGCGATTGCTGTGATCTCAAACCTTTCATCCGAGCGCAACTTTCTCTTCGGGCCTCGTCTCTTTACCGCAGTTGTGCTCGATCCGGAGGGCTAGAAAAAAGAAGAAAGACGAGTGTTAATTAATATGTGTACATACCAAAACAATGAATGCATCAATTAGCTAGTCAGCACAGGCTTAACTAATATATAAACCTGGCCGGACTCTGTTCGGTCACCGGAGCCGTCACCACGGGCTCCTTCTTGCACCAGCATTGGGTCACCGGAGCCATCATAATCATGTCTTTCCTCCTCCACTCTTCGATCACCGTAGCCTGCTTCTTCACCCTGTTCTTCCAGACCATCATTGTCGTTAAGATACGGCAAGATATCACCTCCGGCTAAGATTATGTCCCCCAACACCTCTTCTGCTTGCTCGTCTCGTCCGTGCTCCATTGTTTCTGCAAATATTACAACATGGCAATTATTACACAAACATGACAGCAGGTGGATATATTAGTGCAAACGTAGACCTAGCTTATTCCGGGTTTGGGGTGGCCTAGGCAACGCTTCAAGGGTAGGGGCGCGGCGGGAGGGGGTAGGAGACCGACATCGTTTTTTTCTAGGGTTTGGGTGTCCTCGAGAGTTTTGGTCGAGCGAGAGGGCCGGGGGGTGCTCCCGTGGTATAAGTTATCACGGTCGAGAGGGGGTATAAATATCGACCGTCCATCATGTCAAAGTTATCTGGGAGGGAGTTATATATATCGACAACGACGACATACATACATGAGAAAATAATGTTATCGGGGAGGGGGTATATCGACCCCCCCCCCACGTGTTGAAGTTATCGGGAGGGGGTTATATCGACAACGACGACATACGTACATGGGAAAATAATATTATCGGCGGGGAGGGGGTATATCGACCCCCCTTCGTGTTGAAGTTATCGGGAGAGGGGTATATCGACGACGACAGACCCGATAAAACATAAGAAAACGAAGAAGAAATAAAAAGAGGAGAAGAAGAAAAGGAATAGAGGAGAAGATCGAAGAAAAAAAAGAAGAAAAAAAAGAGGAGAAGAAGAAAGGATAGAGGAGAGAAGAAGAAAAAATAGAATTTTCCTCTTCTTTTTCTTCTTTTTTCCTCTTCTTATTTATTTCTCCTCTTCTTCCTCTCCTCTTCTTCTCCTTTCTTCCTCTTCTTATTTTCCTTTTTATATGAACATATCATCATATATATGAACATACATTTTCTTTGCATATGCATATGAACATACATTTTCTTTGCATATGCATATGAACATACATACATACATTTTTCTTTCATATGAACATACATACATACATTTTCTTTGCATATGACCATACATACATTTTTCTTTGCATATGACCATTCATACATTTTCTTTGCATATGCTTTGCATATAAACATACATACATATGAACATACATACATACATATAAACATAA
>NC_057796.1:27627515-27628401 GCF_018294505.1 Triticum aestivum | reverse complement strand
ATTATATGAAGAGGGGCGGCGTCGAGGCAGGGGCGACAGTGGGGGCGGGCGCCGGCGACTACGACAATGGTGGGGGCGGGCCGGGGCGCAGGGGCGCGGCCGTGCGTGCTCGGGGACGGGGCAGGGGCACGGGGCGGCGGCCGGCGTGGGCTCGGGCGCGGGGCAGGGGCACGGGGAGACGAGGATGGCGGCGGGCGGTGGCGATGGCGACGAGGAGCGCGCGAGCGATTTGGGCAGCCTGGCGGCGGGGGCAACTGGCGAGGGAGGCGAGGGAGATGTGAAATTTTCACAAGTCCTGGTTATATAGCAAGGGCATTGGTCCCGGTTCGTGGCACCAACCGGGACCAATTGGGCTGCTGAAAAGGGGGCCTTTGGTCCCGGTTGGTGGCACCAACCGGGACTAAAGGGTGGCATTGGTCCCGGTTGGTGCCACGATCCATAGTTCAAAATTTTCAAATTCCATTCAAATGAAATTTGAACCAGATTCAAATTCCTTGTTGAAAACCTATTCTAAACCAATCCAAAAATTCTGAAATTTTGCCATCACCTTTGTCTTGCATCAGTACCTCACCACAAAAAATATCATAAATTCTAAAAATGCCCAAAGCCATCTAGCATTTGATCAAACACCCTCTATATGCACTATTCATATCTGTAAAAAAAAATCAGAAATTTCAAAAAATTGGACGGCGTCTTGCTGCTGCTCTACTCCTTCTCCTCTCCTCTCCTTCTCCTCTCCTTCTGCTCTTCAATGCGTCGGGGCCGGCGGCGACCATGGAGCAGGGGTGGCAGAGAGCAAGGGGCACTCGGGCGCGAGAGCGGCGCTCGATCGGGACCATGGGAAAGGGGGGGCTCACTTCGAGGGGGGCGGCGATGGCAGGAGTCC
>NC_057796.1:27618679-27626627 GCF_018294505.1 Triticum aestivum | reverse complement strand
AAAAAAGTTCTTTATGAAAATTCTTTTTGCTTTTAATGATTTTGAACAGAAAATACTTCGATAATTTTAGTTGCATCAATTTTATATGATTTTAGTTTCAATAATAATAGAGGTTTCTTATAATGTTTTGAACAGAAAATACTTTGTTAATTTTAGTTTCATAAATTTTATTAAAGTTTATTTTATTTTGTCGGAACACAAGAAGTCCGGAGGTGTAATAAGTTATTAAAAATAAAAAAGAGGCGCAATGCTCGTTGATTTGCTTCAAGCCTTTCGGAATAGTGTAGACTGCACTGCACATAGCTCCATGCAGTCTACCTTATTCCTCAAGGCTTGAAGCTAAGCAACGTGAGCATTGCGCCTCTTCTTCATCGTCTCTGCACTCAGGGCTTATAAACCGCTCCTAGTGCCTCTCAGCTAGCGAGGTGGGACTAAAAAACTGCTTAGTAAGAAACTCTAGTACCGGTTCGTGCCACGAACAGGTACTAAAGGTGCTCGTGGGGCCACAGCCTCATTAGTACCGGTTCGTGGCACCAACAGGGACCAAAGGGTGGAATTGGTCCCGGTTCGTGCCACCAACCGGGACCAATGGCCTTGCACAGCGGCGTGGTGGTGAGTTTAGTCCCACCTCGCTAGCTAAGAGAGAGCCGCAGCTGTTTATAAGGTGCGGTGCGCCTGAGCTGTCGAGCTCCTCTCTAAAGCAGGCTTACGGGCCTAACCTCTCTGTACATGCCTGTGGGCCTACTGGGCCTTCTGCGGGCCTGAATCCTGGCCCATGGATGGGTTTCTAATCGTATTCAGGCCGTGGTGGCCCAGTAGGTGGCATAATTTTTAATTTTTGGCCTGTTATTTTTGATGCATTTACTAATTATTTTGAGCTATAAGACCCTAAAATTGAAAAGCATTTCAAATGAACTCTTAAAAGGTTGAAAGTTGGCATGGTATCATCATTTCATCCACATAGCATGTGCAAGAAAGTTGAGAGGTTTACGGCAAAAACTAGATGCACTTCTTGTACAAAACGGACAATGGTATCATACTCGTCTATTACAAAGTTGGCATGGTATCATCATAATAGTTGCGGGAGAAAGTCTTCACTTTTTCTTCGCTTGTGTCATTTGCTTATTGCGCCATAACCATGGATAATCTTCATCATTTATCAGGATGCTTGGGTCAGCCTTGACTTTGAAGGGAGGAATTTCATGAAACTTTTCATAATCTTCAGACATGTCTGTCTTGCCCTCCACTCCCACAATGTCCCTTTTTCCTGAAAGAACTATGTGGCGCTTTGGCTCATCGTATGATGTATTCGCTTCCTTATCTTTTCTTTTTCTCGGTCTGGTAGACATGTCCTTCACATAGATAACCTGTGCCACATCATTGGCTAGGACGAACGGTTCGTCAGTGTACCCAAGATTGTTCAGATCCACTGTTGTCATTCCGTACTGTGGGTCTACCTGTACCCCGCCTCCTGACAGATTGACCCATTTGCACTTAAACAAAGGGACCTTAAAATCATGTCCGTAGTCAAGTTCCCATATGTCCATTATGTAACCATAATCTGTGTCCTTTCCCCTCTCGGTTGCTGCATCAAAGCGGGCACCGCTGTTTTGGTTGGTGCTCTTTTGATCTTGGGCGATCGTGTAAAATGTATTCCCATTTATCTCATATCCTTTGTAAGTCAATACAGTCGAAGATGGTCCCCTGGACAACGAGTACAACTCATTACAAACAGTGGTGTCACCTCTTAGACGTGTTTCCAACCAACTGCTGAAAGTCCTGATGTGTTCACATGTAATCCAGTCGTCACACTGCTCCGGGTGTTTGGAGCGCAGACTGTTCTTGTGTTCATCGATATACGGGGTCACCAAGGTAGAGTTCTGTAGAACTGTGTAGTGTGCTTGAGACCAAGAATATCCGTCCCTGCATATTATCGAGTCCCCCCTCCAAGCGTGCCTTTTCCAGTCAGTCTCCCCTCATACCGCAATTTAGGGAGACCTATCTTCTTAAGGCCAGGAATGAAGTCAACACAAAACCCAATGACATCCTTTGTTTGATGGCCCATGGAGATGCTTCCTTCTGGCCTAGCGCGGTTACGGAGATATTTCTTTAGGACTCCCATGAACCTCTCAAAGGGGAACATATTGTGTAGAAATACGGGCCCAGAATGACAATCTCGTCGACTAGATGAACTAGGACGTGCGTCATGATATTGAAGAAGGATGGTGGGAACACCAGCTCGAAACTGACAAGACATTGCGCCACATCACTCCTTAGCCTTGGTATGATTTCTGGATCGATCACCTTCTGAGAGATTGCATTGAGGAATGCACATAGCTTCACAATGGCTAATCGGACGTTTTCCGGTAGAAGCCCCCTCAATGCAACCGAAAGCAGTTGCGTCATAATCACGTGGCAGTCATGAGACTTTAGGTTCTGGAACTTTTTCTCTGGCATATTTATTATCCCTTTATATTCGACGAGAAGCCAGTCGGGACCTTCATACTGAGCAGGCATTCAAAGAAGATTTCTTTCTCTTCTTTCGTAAGAGCGTAGCTGGCAGGACCTTCATACTGCTTCGGAGGCATGCCGTCTTTTTCGTGCAAACGTTGCAGGTCCTCCCGTGCCTCAGGTGTATCTTTTGTCTTCCCATACACGCCCAAGAAGCCTAGCAGGTTCACGCAAAGGTTCTTCGTCACGTGCATCACGTCGATTGAAGAGCGGACCTCTAGCTCTTTCCAGTAGGGTAGGTCCCAAAATATCGATTTCTTCTTCCACATGGGTGCGTGTCCCTCAGCGTCATTCGGAACAGCTAGTCCGCCGGGACCCTTTCCAAAGATTACGTGTAAATCATTGACCATAGCAAGTACGTGATCACCGGTACGCATGGCGGGCTTCTTCCGGTGATCTGCCTCGCTTTTGAAATGCTTGCCTTTCTTTTGACATTGATGGTTGGTCGGAAGAAATCGACGATGGCCCAGGTACACATTCTTCCTGCTTTTGTCCAGGTATATATACTTTCAGTGTCATCTAAACAGTGCGTGCATGCGTGGTATCCCTTGTTTGTCTGTTCTGAAAGGTTACTGAGAGCGGGCCAATCGTTGATGGTTACAAACAGCAACGCGTGCAGGTTAAATTCCTCCTGTTTGTGCTCATCCCACGTACGTACACCGTTTCCATTCCACAGTTGTAAAAGTTCTTCAACTAATGGCCTTAGGTACACATCAATGTCGTTGCCGGGTTGCTTAGGGCCTTGGATGAGAACTGGCATCATAATGAACTTCCGCTTCATGCACATCCAAGGAGGAAGGTTATACACACATAGAGTCACGGGCTAGGTGCTGTGATTGCTGCTCTGCTCTCCGAAAGGATTAATGCCATCCGCGCTTAAACCATACCATACGTTCCTTGGGTCAGCTGCAAACTCAGCCCAGTATTTTCTCTCGATTTTTCTCCACTGCGACCCGTGAGCGGGTGCTCTCAACTTCCCGTCTTTCTTACGGTCCTCACTGTGCCATCGCATCAACTTGGCATGCTCTTCGTTTCTGAACAGACGTTTCAACCGTGGTATTATAGGAGCATACCACATCACCTTCGCAGGAACCCTCTTCCTGGGGGGCTCGCCGTCAACATCACCAGGGTCATCTCGTCTGATCTTATACCGCAATGCACCGCATACCGGGCATGCGTTCAGAACCTTGTACGCACCGCGGTAGAGGATGCAGTCATTAGGGCATGCATGTATCTTCTGCACCTCCAATCCTAGAGGGCATACGACCTTCTTTGCTGCGTATGTACTGTCGGGCAATTCGGTATCCTTTGGAAGCTTCTTCTTCAATATTTTCAATAGCTTCTCAAATCCTTTGTCTGGCACAGCATTCTCTGCCTTCCACTGCAGCAATTCCAGTACGGTACCGAGCTTTGTGTTGCCATCTTCGCAATTGGGGTACAACCCTTTTTTGTGATCCTCTAACATGCGATCGAACTTCAGCTTCTCCTTTTGACTTTCGCATTGCGTCCTTGCATCGACAATGACCCGGCGGAGATCATCATCATCGGGCACTGGTTCCTCTTCATCTTCAGCAGCTTCCCCCCTTGCAGCATCATTGGGCACATCGTCTGGTTCCTCTTGATCTTCAGCAGCTTCCCCCGTTGCAGCATCACCGTATTCAGGGGGCACATAGTTGTCATCGTCCTCTTCTTCTTCGCCGTCTTCCATCATAACCCCTATTTCTCCGTGCCTCGTCCAAACATTATAGTGTGGCATGAAACCCTTGTAAAGCAGGTGGGTGTGAAGGATTTTCCGGTCAGAGTAAGACTTCGTATTCCCACATATAGGGCATGGACAACACATAAAACCATTCTGCTTGTTTGCCTCAGCCACCTCGAGAAAATCATGCACGCCCTTAATGTACTCGGAGGTGTGTCTGTCACCGTACATCCATTGCCGGTTCATCTGCGTGCATTATATATAATTAAGTGTGTCAAAAACCATTACAGAACATCATGAATAGATAATTAAGTGACCAAATTAATAGAAGTTCATCATCACATTAGAACCAAAGTACATACATAGTTCTCATCTAACAACATATATATAGCTCTCCAGAGCATATAATTAATTAAACCATACATTGAAACTATTTAAAACATTTCAATGTGAAAACAAATGCGATCATAATGGCAACCAAGGTAACAATTGATCCAACGGCATAATGATACCAAGCCTCGGTATGAATGGCATATTTTCTAATCTTTCTAATCTTCAAGCGCATTGCATCCATCTTGATCTTGTGATCATCGACGACATCCGCAACATGCAACTCCAATATCATCTTCTCCTCCTCAATTTTTTTTCCTTCAAGTAATTGTTTTCTTCTTCAACTAAATTTAACCTCTCGACAATAGGGTCGGTTAGAATTTCCGGTTCAACCACCTCCTAGATAAATAAAATCTATGTCACGTTGGTCGGTATATTTGTCATAAACAATAAATGAACCAAATAGTTATAAAAAGATAATATATACCACATCCGAATCATAGACAGGACGAGGGCCGACGGGGGCGGATACCAAAACCATCGCACTATGTAATAAGAAGGAATAATAAAAGTAACAAAATTAGACAAGTAACTATCTAAAGTAAGAATTTTTTCCTTTCAGAAAGAAGATAAGAACAAGAGGCTCACCACGGTGGTGTTGGCGACGAGATCGGCGCGGGCGATCGACGGCGGTGAAGACGGGGACGGGACGTGACGGACCGCTAAACCTAGACAAATCTCGGGGGAAATGGAGCTCGGAGGTCGAGTTTCGAGAGGACAAAGATTAACTAGTGTGGCTCAGACATTTCATCGAACACCTCATGTGCATAGGAGGTGAGCTAGAGCACCCAAATGCCCTCCCATCGCCGGCCAGAAAAAACAGAGCACTCTGGAGTGCTCTGCTGTGGCGATGGGGTAGATATAGGGAACTCATTGGTCCCGGTTGGTGCCACCAACCGGGACTAAAGGCCTTTGGTCCCGGTTGGTGCCACGAACCGGGACCAATGCCCCCTTTAGTCCCGGTTCGTGGCACCAACCGGGACCAAAGGCCTTGTGCTGCCCCGCGTCAAAAGTTTAGTCCCACCTCGCTAGTTGAGAGAGCTCGAGAGTGGTTTATAAGCGCTGCTGCGCCCACCCTCTCGAACTCCTCTCAACTGCAGGCTTTCGGGCCTAACTGTTCTCTTTGCCTGTGGGGCCTATTGGGCCTTCTGCGGGCCTGAATCCTGGCCCATGGATGGGTTTCTAGTCGTATTCAGGCCGTGGTGGCCCAGTAGGTGGCATAATTTTTTCCTCTGTTTTTTTCTCTTTTGCTTTATTTGTTTTGTTTTGTTTCTACTTACAACAAAAAACTTATTTATTTTATTTCTAATTACTTATGTATTTTACTTTAATTATTTTATTTTTATTTATTTTACTGCTGCTATTTTTATTTATTTTACTGCTGCTATTTTTACTTAATTTATTAAGGTTTATTTATTGTAGTTACTATAGTCTATTTTATTTTATTTTATTTAGGTTTACGAGCTGCGGGAGGGACGAGGGGTGGCGACGTGCTGTGGGACACGATGGATTGGCCGAGGAGGGAATTTAGTGTTAAGTTTTTATACGGGAACGGTTAGACGGCCTTTAGCGGGCTTTCACCGGGCTTGTGGGGTTTTACCAGGTCATCGATGAGAGTTTCCAAAAATATCATTAGAAATCCGTCATGGATTAACAGGTTTCTTGTAGTGATATGTCGAGCACAATGAGTGGTGATCCTCCGGCCTCCCACTCGCACGCAGCCGCCGCCACCCTCCCGCTCGCTCGCCGCCGCCGTCGTCACCAGTCCCGGCCATGGCGCCACCGCTCCCGTCGTGCCCCTGAAGACCTATTCATCTTGCCTGAAGGTGATCCTGTGTCAGATCCTGCACGATACCTCATCACTACAACACGTCGGCGGCGGTGGATGAGGTGTCCATGGCCCTGGTGGCGCCTTCAAGGGAGGACGCATGATCTTCAAGGGAGGACAGGCCATCAGATTCATCCACTTGGTAGCGTCTTTGTTCATCCAGGTTTGACGATTCATCTTTTCATTATCTAGTCTCTCAGGGATGTCAAACGTACCCTCAACAACTAACGTCAGCATTTATTTTGTTCTGTAGTGAACCCCTCGATGAATGCATGTCTGTTGCCGTGGCTAGAGAAAATTCTACATATCCACATCCTGATAACCAACAAGATAAGTAGCAGCTTTGATATGGAGGTATTTTCCTTCACTGCGTGCTTTTTCCTTGTGCCCTTTACTGTACTGTAGTAGCATTTGCTAAATTGCATTGAGAGAATAGGACAGCACAACAAGCTAGGGCTTCAAGAAAACCAACCAAATTCCTTTTTTTTTGGGATCAACCAACCAAATTGTTGTAATAGCACGATCCGCAAGACCTAGAAGGGATCTACACATGACATCGGTGGCTTCTCCTCCGCCTGCTATTTGCCGCTTTGACACTGTTGACAGATCCGAGTTCCACCTGCTAGGCTCGAATGGTAGATGTTACGGGCAACTGTATGTGAATCCCACTCCAAGGGATCGCCCTTCTCTATCCCAGATATGGCGGTTATGGAGTTGATGGCTCGTGTTTTTTTTCTCTTTTGCTTTATTTGTTTTGTTTTGTTTCTACTTACAACAAAAAACTTATTTATTTTATTTCTAATTACTTATGTATTTTACTTTAATTATTTTATTTTTATTTATTTTACTGCTGCTATTTTTATTTATTTTACTGCTGCTATTTTTACTTAATTTATTAAGGTTTATTTATTGTAGTTACTATAGTTTATTTTATTTTATTAAGGTTTATTTAGTTTTATTTATTTTATTATGGTTTATTTATTTTATAAATATAAAAAAATAAACATAGATGCGCTTATAGAGAAAATTCAACCTAAATTCACAGTAAATTTCAATTTACTATGAATTTAGGTGAAATTCCCTGTATAAGGGCATCTATTTTCACTTTAAGAGAAGCTCAACAAGGCATAGAGGGACGGGCTTATAAACTGGTGTGAGCGCCCTTCGGTTGGCGTGGTGGGACTAAACACTGGCCGCAACTAGGACCAGCCCTTTAGTCCCGGTTTGTGGTATGAACCGGGACTAAAGGGTAGTGGGCCAGGAGCGTGGCCCATTGGTCCCGATTTGTCCCACCAACCGGGACCAAAGGGTCCGGACGAACCGGGACCAATGCCCCACGAGGCCCGGCAGGCCCCTGGCCGCACGAACCGGGACCAATGCTCACATTAGTCCCGGTTCGTGACTAAACCGGGACTAATGTAAATATTGCCCTGTGACCAAAGCCCAGTTTTCTACTAGTGTATAGGGAACTCATTGGTCCCGGTTCGTGGCACCAACCGGGACTAAAGGCCTTTGGTCCC
>NC_057796.1:27617068-27618419 GCF_018294505.1 Triticum aestivum | reverse complement strand
ATTTATTTTATTAAGGTTTATTTATTTTATAAATATAAAAAAATGAACATAGATGCGCTTATAGAGAAAATTCAACCTAAATTCATAATAAATTTCTATGAAATTTACTGTGAATTTAGGTCAAATTCCCTATATAAGGGCATCTATTTTCACTTTAAGAGGAGCTCAATAAGGCAGAGAGGGACGAGCTTTATAAACTGGTGTGAGCGCCCTTCGGTTGGCGAGGTGGGACTAAACACTGGCCGCAACTAGGACCAGCCCTTTAGTCCCGGTTTGTGGTAGGAACCGGGACTAAAGGGTGGTGGGCCAGGAGCGTGGCCCATCGGTCCCGGTTTGTCCCACCAACCGGGACCAAAGGGTCCGGACGAACCGGGACCAATGCCCCCACGAGGCCCGGCAGGCCCCTGGCCGCACGAACCGGGACCAATGCTCACATTAGTCCCGGTTCGTGACTGAACCGGGACCAATGCTCACATTAGTCCCGGTTCGTGACTGAACCGGGACTAATGTGAATATTGCCCTGTGACCAAAGCCCAGTTTTCTACTAGTGCCACCACGCTCGCCTGTAGATGCACACCGGAACCACCGGCCCGCCCAAGCCCATCTGGGCAAGACCAGATTAGGCAGCGGGGAGGTTGCGCCTCCGCTGCCGCCGCCGTCACGCATGCCGTGGGGACCCCGCCGCTCCTTGCTGCCGGATCTCCGCCGAACGATGCGCCGCCGTCGCCTGGAAAAATCGCCACCACCGCACGAAGGATAAGGCCCCACCGCCGCCATCATAGGCCAGGCTTCGCCGGTGAGGCCTCAGGTGGCGGCTGGACGAAGGAGGCAAGGGAAGGGGGCCTAGGGCCGGCGGCGCGGTCGCCCCCCGTGTCGCCTAGGGTTGGCGACGCGGGGGTGGGCTGGGGGTTCTGTATTCATACTTGCTATCATCATACAAAGTTTCCCATTTTTGAGATATCACCATTAACCATTAATTTATTGCTTTTCCTTGTGTACATAATATGCGTATTCCGAAGAACACTTCCCACAGCAGAAGTTATCATTTTCATTTGCCATTCAATTTGTTTGGGACAAATGGGACCTAAAATGCCAGGGTCACTTCTGGTGATGCAGGCAAATAAAAATTGCTGTTCAAAAGTCTTGTTCACTGTGGTAACAAAACAAATAGTGGGTAGACGAGCATTAATTTTGGAAAAGCAAAGCAAGACCCTTATTCAGGAACATAGGTGTGAACTAACCGATTCAGAAGATGTCATAGGATGTAATTCCATGATATTTTTTTAAGAATTAATTCCAGGATATAATAATGAACCGTGGAAGCATATTAAGGAAGCACTACACTAATTTT
>NC_057796.1:27601397-27616851 GCF_018294505.1 Triticum aestivum | reverse complement strand
GGGGGGCTTCTTATCTATTCATCCACTACACTATTTTTAGTAAGTCTAAACAAAGCAAATTAATTGAACTGCACATGAAAAATCAGTATTGTAACCATAGGGACCAAAGCAGTACATCAGTCTTGAGGCACATTTATTTTTGCATCCATTGCATGGTAGTTGCATATAGATCCAATTAAAGACGGTGCCGTTTCCCTTTATTAAAAGGAGCAACACCTAGAAGAAAAGATAGTTGCTTCAATAACCGACAGAAACCTCACCATGAACTTGGGCAAACAAGAGATAGATACATATGCAGATACCATGCATACCAACAATATATGCAGAGATAATCTAGACTTTCTTCCGTAATGGATGTGAAACTTAGCAACCACTGTGTAGTAGAAGTACACTTTTTCATGTCTTTTTTTTTTTTGAAACTGGGATCATTTTCAGGTCTAAGCTTGGGAGGCATCGAGGAATGCAGCAACACGTACATCTGCTGGCTGACTGTATATCTCTATCGACCGATGGTATTGTGTTGCTTGCTTCTCATCTCCTGGGGCGCTTTGGGCACTCATCTGAGAAATATTGCGCAACAAAGTAGCCGTTGCAGCTAGATCCCCAATTTCCGTTCTTGTGTTCATCTTCGGCAGCTTCTGTGAGCATGCTACCGAGGTCGAAACAAAGGCCATGCTAGGCTGGGGATAGAAAGAGACAATACAACGAGCTACCGGCAAAAGTTCTAACTGCGGAAGGTCATGGAAATTGCTTTCAAAGTTGCAAAATATTACCCACCAATATCACCTATAAATGATAAAAAACGATTACACAGGGAAATCCCCCGCCCGGGCCCGCCCATGCAGTAGGGACTATACTGCGCTCTGCCCGCCGGAAGAACACGCAGCGCAGCCATTTGGGCCGGCCCATGTCCAGGCGGCCTGTTTTCTAAATTTCTCTCTTTTCTTTTCCAGTTTCGTTTATTTTCTACTCTAAATAATTGAGACTTCGAAAAAGTTCAAAAATTCAAAATAATGTGAATTTTGAAATAACATGTTCAATAAATCATGAAATGTTTGTGGATTCAAAAGATTCGTGATTTTGTAAAAATATGTAGTTTTTCAAAACATGTTTGCAATTTTGACAACAAATGTTCGGGAAACCAAAAAATGTTCATTGTTTTGTAAAGAGATTGTGTATTATAATTTTTTAATGATATTGAACAAAATTTCGCTAATTCAAAAAATGTCCATGAATGGAGAAATATCGTAAAAATTCAAAATTTGTTCGTGACTTACAAAATAGTTTATTCATTCACAAATGTTAGCTGATTAAATAAATGATCATGCTTTTCAAAAAAAATTCCTTAAATCAGAAAAATGTTCGTGAATTTAAAATTTGTTCCACCAATTTCTAGAAAAATGTTCGTCGATTCACCATAAATTGTTTAAAAAATGTTCACAATATTTCTAAAATGTTTGAAAATAGTATTAGATATGGGCGACGCTAAGATCCACCACCTTCGCAGCCGCTTGATCTCGGGCTATTTAGCGGTCCGTCCTTTTTCCTTACCAATGCAATAGAGGCAGTGTTGCGGAACTCTTTGTCACAGACCTTTTGTTGCAGAAACATTTGGAACAGTGTTTTGTTGCAGAGTTTTTTCTCTGTCTTAACTTTTTTTGAAACATGAGTGTTGTTGCGGAAAGATTTCTGCAACATAGGTGATGTTGCCAAAAAAATTCATCATAACTATTTTGCAACATGGATGTTGTTGTGGAAGAATTTCTGCAACACGGATGATGTTGCAGAAAAATTGTCAAGATGGCAGAGGCACGCGTCATGTTGTAAATGTCCTGATCGGTTGTTTAGAAGTTGTGGGTTGTGTGATCAATCTTATCTGACGGCTATGCATGGATGGAACTCAGCGCGTGATCGATCGGCTGAGTTTAATCGTTTCCCTTTAAATATTAATGAATTCAATCAAATTTGTTGATTTTAGAAAATGTTTGAAAATTTGTAAAATTGTTGACGAATTTGAAAAATGTTCACAACTTCAAATACATTCACGAGTTTAAAAAATGTTTATGATTTCAAACATTATTCATGATTTCCCGAAAAAATGTTTTAAGAATGATAGTGTATCTCAGTGATGCTGCAAAATGTCTATTGGAGATTATAATTTTTTTCCCGTTACAACACATGGGCCCTTTTACTAGTATATCTATATCTATACCTACTAATAAAATGACTAATGCTTTTGTCGGTTCACCGTTGTAATAGCTTTAGCCCGTTCGTATCGTATAAGTAAACGTTTCGCTGAAGAAAATATAAAATGTGTTGATTTTCGCGGATGGCGAGGCAGTCTACCCAGCGGTGCAGTGGCCCAAATCAGCCAGCCCAATAACTCTAAGAAAGCATGTAAAGGACGAAATCAGTAATTAAGGAGTACTCGTCGCAAAGAACACTCCATCTTCCAAGGTCACGACAAGTGGCGCCCTTGCAGCGCGCCACTTGTCGCAACCTGTGAGTTTTTCTTTTTTTCGTAGATTCGTTTATTCAAAACGTTTTATCTCTTAAACCGTGCGTCCAAATCTCAAATCGTTTTCATCATTGGATTCCTCGCGTCGAGATCTTCAAAACTAGATCTCATGTTGATAGGTTTTGAGAAACTTTTTTTTCACAAAAAACCGGATGAAAAAACCGGACGAAAAACCAAACCGGGAGCACAGTTTTTTCCCTTTCCGAAAGAAGCACGCCTGTGCCTCTCGCGAAATCACAACCGTGCCTCTCATGAAAGCAAAACCGTGACTCTCGTGGAAAGAAAAAAAAACAGAAAACGCGTTTTTTCCGTTTCCGAAAGAGGCACGCCCGTGACTCTCGCGAAAGCACAACCGTGCCTTTGGCAAAAGCAAAACCGTGACTCTCGCGAAAGAAAGAAAACAGATAACGCGTATTTTTTTCCTTTTCCGAGAGGCACGGCCGTGACTCTCGCAAAAGCTCAACCGTGCCTCGCGCGGAAGCAAAACCGTGACTCTCGCGAAAGAAGAAGAAAACAGAAAACGCGTTTTGTTTTTCCCTTTCCAAAGGCACGGCCGTGACTCTCACGAAAGCACAACCATGCCTCTCGCGGAAGTAAAACCGTGACTCTCGCAAAAGAAAAAAAACAGAAAACGCGTTTTTTTTCGTTTCCGAAAGGCACGGCCGTGACTCTCGCTAAAGCACAACCGTGCCTCTCGCGAAAAAAAACGTGACTTTTTACGAAAGAAAAACGTGCATATAATTAAAAGCTAGCTCCTGACGGAAACAGACGATGTTGTCGTGTGTGTCCGCGGCTGCGAGGTGGGGGCATAACCGGTGCCTGGTTGGGTACGGTAGATGAGCTTATCGACTCAACGATGATCGGCACACACTTGGCCGCCGACGGTGTGAAAATATATAGCACAGTCGACGGTGTTATCAGTTGTTTAGATGCTCACATGGATGTCCTTTGTACGGTTCTGTAGATTCAGAGGTACATTTATAGTTTAGTCATTTTTATAGGCATTACATTTTGTGAACGCATAAAATGGTTTTTTCTCCTTATCACTGCTTTTCCTCACATGTATAATGTATTAGTTTTTTCCTACTGTTTCACGGCATTTTTATCTCGAAAATTCTTCAGAGCAACACGCGGGGTATCTTCTAGCTAATTTCATTTGTTGCAATTTAGCAAAAGTTTTTGCTCTAGCCAGATTAGATTAGATTTATTTAATAAATGCCGCTCATGAAATTCATTATTCATTTGCACAACAGAGATATGCTAGTTGTTGAGAGAGTCTCTCGGAGGTGCTTATAGGGATAAGATGTGTGCGGGTGTATGTAAGTGGTTGTGTTTCCCAAATATGAAAAACTCAGAACATGTTATAGAAATCCTTAATTCAGATAGAACAAGAAATCACTAGGGGCATCTCCAACGCCAACCCGCAAACCTCCCGCAACGGTCCTGACCGCGCTGTCCGGACCACGGAAGCCATCCAACGCGGGCCTGTATCGTCCGCGGGGCGGTCCGGACGTGATTTCTCTCGCAAACTGGAGACAAATGTGGGGGAGGTTTGCAGGAGTCCGGACCGTCCCAAGCCCGTTTTCTGACCTTCCTGGCCCATAAAAGCCACCTCACCCCTCCCACGTGTTTTTGGTCAGCGCCACTCCAGAGCGTCAGCGCCGGCATTCATGCACGCCCAGAGCAGATGCGACCGCTCACTGGCGCCGGCATATAAGGGCGCGCCAGCCGAGAGAGCGCCGCCTGCGTCGCTTCTCGATGCAGGCGACTGCCGCACGTTCAAATGACACGACGGCCGCCTGTCCGTCCTTCTGCCCCCCACATTGATGGCACACGGTTACCGAGGCATCTCCTCTAGCGCCACTCGTCCGTCCGTCTGACGCCCACCGGTGCTATATAAACCACTGCCCTGGTGTCGGGCCATAGCCACAGTCACCCCTCTCCACACCACTCCCCGCCATGGATCCCTCCGCTGCCAAAGTTCTCTGGGACGGGCTTACGTCAGAGTAGAAAAAGTCATGGCCGCCATTGCTACCGACTGGCGGGCAGGCAAGCAGCCACATGACGTGCAAATGGAGGACGCCTCTGACGACGAGCCAGCGCCACACTCCTCTTCCTCTGCGGCACCCTCCTCCTCCGCTCCACCCTTGCCGTTGCATTGCACCCTGACCATTGGCGAGGCCCGTGCCCATTATACGGACATGTTGCAGGAGGAGCGGGAGGAGCAGTTCCGGGAAGCGCGGGCCAAAGCCAACTACAACCACAACCTCCTCCAGGAGCATCTGCAGGCGGAGGAGCAGGTCGCCGCCAGCAAGGCAGTCGCGCCGAACGCGGAGCAGGAGGCGCTGCTCGAGTCATACCGGTCCGCCCGCGAGATCCGCCTCGCCCGTTGGTGGTACAGGTAGTGGGTGGCGGAGGTGGCGGCCGCCGGCAAGGAGTGTGACGATCGCGGGCGAGGCGTTGTTCGGCGATACCGACGAGGAGGACATCGCCGAGACCACGCCCCGGCGCCACGACCGAAGAAGTCCGGCACTTCCGTGGGCACCGCCGGCAGCGAGGAAGAGTAGTGCATGGTAGGTCACCGACGCTCGTGTCCCAGGAAGACCACTGCTCCTCCCCTCCCATCGACACCAAGCTTGGCGGGCTCAACATCTTCGGCCGATTAGTCGCTTGGCGGCAATGTGGAGGCGAACAACTTCAGTTCCCGGAGCTGCGGGGCGGAGGCCACGGAGGCGGAGCTCAAAAAGGCGAAGCCTCCGTTTTCTTGGTTCATGGCCGGACACGGGAAACGGGCGAAGAGGATCATTTAGATTAGCTATTAGCTAGTTATACCCCTAGAGCCGGACTAACACCACTTTGATGTAAATGTAATGAAATATGTCATGTTTATATGAAATCCGTTGTGTTTATATGAAACCAGGCCGTGTTTATATGAAATCCAAACTTGTTTGAACAAAATTCGTTTGGTTGGTTTCAGTTATTATGAAAATGTATGCGTCTAGCCTGCCACATCCGTGTCCGCGGACGGATGCGGGAGGTGTTTTGCGGGTTGCCGTTTGAGATGCCCTAACTATTCAATAGCAAAAACAAAGGTCCAACATCCCGGTTCAGATGGACTTCCCACGTTGACGTGACCTGCCTAGCTCACTAGGCTAACATTTGGATCCCTTTTGGCCATGACATATATGGGTCTCAAAACAGTTGGTCCATAGGTGCTTCAAGCATAATGAAGGTCCATCTTAAATCAGTCGTGAGATACTTTAATTTCTGAAATTTTTTACGGTGCACTATAATACACCAGAGCACATGTATTATATGGGCGATCTAACGGATGAGAATAACTGGGCCTTTTTGAGCCCAAGGGTATTTTCGACCTAATTTTTTTTAAACTTTAATTGGCCCAATTAGGTCCAGGGGTATTCTCGTCCTAAATTTTTTCGATTAAATTAATTGCATTAATAAAGCACTTCATTATAGAGGTCCAATCATCGTGCGTACTTTTTTGAATTTCGGTTCGAGCGGTTCGTCCTCCCTCCTCCTCTCGAGCCCTAACCTCGGGCCCCCTCGATCGCCGCTGATCGCCTCTGGCGCCCTCGATCGCTGCCGATCGCCCCTGGCGCCCTCAATCGCCGCCGATCGCACTCACCGTGTCTACCCCTCCTGCTCCTACTCCCCCTCACTCCCTCCATCGCAAGTCACCCCAGTCGGGTCGCGGCGCCAGATCTTCCGACGAGCCGCTAATCCACTCCTTCCCCGAGTGGACGCCACCTTCCCCGACCCGAGAGGCCACATCATCCTCATCGACGTGCATCAACTTTTTCACGCCGGATCTTCGCTATAAGTGCCTAGCCCTCTAAAATATTTTCTGGTCCCTTGTGCATATAGTACCAATAGGGGTCGGATTTGATTCGGGTTTAGGAAATGTCATGTGAGGTTTAGGGTTTATCGTTCCAGAAAGTTGTGATGAGATTTCGATCAGATTTTGTTAGGGTTTAGGATATGTCATGTGAGGTTTAGGGTTTATGTTTTCAGAAAGTTCTGACGAGATTATGATTGAAAGGAAGTGTAAGTCGGATGTAGCTAGGACATATTGAAGGACTTAGTTAGGGTTTTGTGGCATGAGAAAGTTGTCAGCAGATTTGGATTCGAAGAAAGTTATTTTGGATTTAGTTAGGAGATACATTTGAATTGAGTTTCGAGATATTTTGGATTTAGTTAGGAGATAATTAATTTTGTATGGAGTTTGTACTTATTTTGGATTTAGTTAGGAGATAATTTGGATTTAGTTAGGTGATACTTTTGGATTTAGTTAGGAGATAATTTGGATTTAGTTAGGAGATAATTTGAATGGAGTTTGGAGATAATTGATCTATCAGGGTGGATCTATCAGGGCATTTGAAGGACTCGTGGACTTTGGATTTAGTTAGGAGATCATCAGTTACAGCTACTACAATCAATTAAATATTTCTGGATTTAGTCAGGGCATATTTACTTACAGATTTTGAAGGACTGGGTTAGGTACATGAATCTGATATGAAAAACTAAATCAATTATTTAAGCAGAGTAGTGCATAATTTCGGTAACGTATGCTATCCATTCGTAACATTGACTATCTGCTTTCGCTGGCAGCATAACGACATGGATGATAAAGGCAACGATGGCAAAAACTTGGGTGATACAGGCAAGGATGACAAGGACATGGGTCATAAAGGCAACGAAGGCAAAGGCATGGATGATAAGGATAATGAGGATGCAGGCAAGGATGGCATAGACATGGATGATGTACACATGCAAGGTAAAGGAATTGATAATAAAGGCATGGCTGGTTCAGACCTGAATGAGTGTATGGAATACTTAGAGATTGTGAAGAAGACTTTCAGGACTGAGAAAGAAGCCTACATGTTCTACGTAGGCTATGCGAGAAAAAAAGGGTTTGGTGTTAGAAAGGATGATCTGAAGTACAGGGGTCCGGTTCCGAAACAAAATGCATACAGAAGGACATACAAGTGCTGCAAACAAGGATGGCGGGCCCTTAAGCACTTTAACAGAGCTAAAAGGAAAAGAACACCGAGGGGTCTTTCTCGGTGTGGGTGTCTTGCTCTTTTTCAGGTTGAGCTACAAGATAGCAGTGGCCTCTGGTTCGTCAAGAATTTTGTGGACAAGCATAACCATCTGTTTGTCCCCGCTGACCTGACTCCCTACTTATCGGCTCATCGTAGAATGACTGATGCACAAAAGGCCGATGTCATCGAGTATGCTGTCGGTGGACTTCGAACACATCAGATTATAAATGTAATGGAGAAGAATGCCGGAGGTCCCGACAAGCTTGGATTTATAGATCGAGACCTATACAACCATGTTTCAATCCAGAAGAAGCGCAAGATAGAAGGCAGTGACACTAGATATTTGCTCACCTATATGATTGCACAGAAAAAAGCAGACCCGGAATTCTTTTTCAAATACACAAAAGACAGCGAAGGCCATTTGAGGAACATATTCTGGGCTGACTCACAATCTCGCATTGACTATGTTGCCTTTGGTGGTGTCGTGGTGTTCAACAGTACATATCGGTCTAACAAGTACAGGCTTCCGTTTGTTCCATTTGTTGGTCTGAACCATCACCGCAGCACAGTTTTGTTTGGGGTCGGTCTAGTGTCAGACGAGACAGTTGCATCATACCAGTGGCTTCTTCATGTATTTTTGGAGGCAATGTCCCAGACGGCACAGATTTCAGCAATCACCGATGGGGACGGTGCAATGGCTAAAGCAATAGCTACTGTTTGGACCGGAACAAATCATCGTTTGTGCACGTGGCATATCGAGGAGAATATGGTGATGCACCTCCGCAAGAAAAAGCTTGAGGAATTTAGGGAATTCATTTACCGTCATTGGGATGTTGATGAGTTTGAGAAAAGATGGGAGGCTTATAAGGTTCGGTTCAAAATAAAACTAATAGGCAAGAGGTCGTCATGGGTTAACAGGATGTACGAGCTGCGACACAAATGGGCTGCTGCGTACACAAAGGGTAGATATTTCCTAGGAATAATGAGTAATCAGAGGAGTGAGTCTCTCAACTCAAGGCTTCATGTGCACCTGAACAGGAAGATGCAGCTTGTTGATTTGTTGCAGCATGTTGAGCATTGTGTATCCATAATGCATAAGAATGAAGCAGCATTAGACGCAGTAGCGACACATACGATACCCTTCACTAAGCTGAATGCACACCCTCTGGAGATTGCTGCCTCTTATATTTATACAACTGTGATGTTTCCACGGGTAAAGCGTCAGATTGTCGAAGGAACAAATTGGCAGGTCACAGACCGGGTAGCGTGTGATGGTTTGGTCGTGTTTGGAGTTTTGCGCAAAGCCCCATATGATAAAGTCCCATAGGGATGCTAGAGAATTGCATGGTAAGGAAGGTAAGTATGCTGAGGACTTGCATGCAAAAAAAATGGATGCTGAGGATCCCAATAACTTGGAAGGTAAGGATGCTGAGGACTTGCATGCAAAAAACTTGGATGCTGAGGATCCCAATGACTTGGAAGGCAAGGATGGTGTGGACTTGCATGCCAAAAACCTGGATGCTAAGGATCCCAATCACTTGGAAGGTAAGGACAGTGAGGAGTTGGATGCAAAAAAGTTGGATGCATAAGGCGTGCATGCTAAGCCTGTGGATTTTATATATCACGTGACTTGTCTGTTTATAGGAGCAAGACCGGATGATGCAGCTTGTAAATTTAAAAAGTTGGAAAGTCCGGATTACCCATGCGCACATATATTCTGCGTTGTGGATCATCTTGGTGTACGCACATTTCCAAAAAACATTGTCAAGAAAAGATGGACAATGCATGCCAAGCCAGCGTTCCCTTCTTCGAGGACTGCGAATACTCATGTATGGTCTGATCACATGAATAAGTATCATCAACTATGTAACATGGCTAGTGACGCTTTTTTCACAGCCGCAGCTAGCGATTCATAGTCAGAACAGGTGATGGAGCTCCTTCGGAGTATATTGGTTGATGGAGAAAAAATTGATTTGGATGAAGGCCATAAATCGTTTGTTCCTTTGCCGGCATACTTCTCTGCTGCTCGCGAATGCTGCACTGATAACGTAGAAAATCCAATCAAAATAGTTCCAAAAGGGAGACCAACTACCGAAGAATCGAACAAGAGGATTAAATCCAGGCGCGAGCGGATGAGAGGGAAAAAAGCAACGAAGTTAGTGCACATGTTTATCTCATTGTTCATTTCCATACATGCTTACAATGTTAATATGTTTTCTCTTTTTCTTCAATTTACTCAGGAACAAATCGGGGAAATCAAAGGTCACAAGGAGGAAGAAGCAAAAAGAGAAAGACTCAGAGACAGAAGAAGACACAGATTCAGATATAGAAGAAGAGGAAGATTAAAAAAAGCAACGAAGTTAGTGCACATGTTAATCTCATTGTTCATTTCCTTACATGCTTATAGTGTTAATATGTTCTCCCGGAGAGTGTTCACATGTTTTTCTTCAATTTACGCAGGAAAAAATCGGGGAAATCAAATAGCACAAGGAGGAAGAAGCAAAAAGAAGAGACAGAGTCAGATACAGAAGAAGAGACAGAGGCAGATACAGATGAAGAGAGAGAGGCAGATACAGAAGAAGATACAGAGGAAGATACAGTAGAAGAGGAAGATTCAGGTACAGAAGAAGAGGAAGATTCAGATGCAGAAGAAGAGGGAGATTCAGATGCAGAAGAAGAGGGAGATTCAGATGAGGAAGAAGAGGAAGATTCGGATGCAGAAGATGGTGGGCTGAGGAGGGCTAGGAAGAGACCATTGGAGGTTGCAGAAGAGGATTACGCAAAACCAAACAAGTGGGCATTAGCACAATTGTGCGTACGTAAACATGTTTTCGAATGCTGGCTGCAGATTCATCTATTTCATTTTTTGCAGGAAACGCAAGGGCGCTCCAAATGTCAATGCTGGGAGGAAGAAAAAGAACGATGACAAGGGTGCGCGAGGAAAACCAGTGAAGTTAGTGTCTGTACTTACATGTCCGCTCTAGAAGTCGGGTATTTGCTAGTACTATGTTGACGTTTCTTAACTTTTCCAGGAAAGAATCTAGTAAGGGTGGTAAAGAATAGGCCAAAGGGGTGATGAAGACAAAAAGGCCTGCTAGGAATGTACCACAGGCTGAGCGAATAAGCGCTGTCAAGTTAGCTTCTGTAGCTATGAAGAGAAAATCAGTAAAGTTAGTGTTTTTTCTGTTATAGTGTACTGTACATGCTCAAATCTTCTTTGCTATCCTATTAACAAACGTTGTTTCATGCAGGAAAGCTAAAGTGAAGTCGAGACAGGATGTTTAGATGCACAGGGTCAAGCAGAGAAAACAAAAGGATTTCTGGGGTCGAAAAATTGAGAACAAACTAAAGTAGACAGTTTTCCATGCTGTGATCCACCTTGTTTCTGATGTATTAGACCTATTTGATGGACTGCCACTATTTTTCTGAATTCCTCGTTTGATTGGTACACCCTCATCTTATTATGGACGGGTCGACATGGTAGGCTAGTTATGATTTATCAACATCGATGAAACAATGCATTCTTAGTGAAGTCGGTTTTCTGTATTTTTTTTCATTTTTTACATAATATATTGCTGAAATTTGGTCAAAGTGTAGTCAAATTTCATACTTGAAATATAAAATAGAAATCAAAAATTTATATATATAAGAAAATAGAACGTTAATAGAAACCTCGTTTTCAAATAACATTGAAAATCGTTTATTTTCAAATAGAAAATAAGCATACTGATATTTTAAAAATAGCATGCTCATTTGAAAAAAGCATGTTCAATTGAAAATAAAATAGAATGAATATGCTGATTTAAAAATAGCACGCTGATTTTAAAAATAGCATGCTGATTTTAAAAATAGCACACTACTTTTAAAATTATAATGCTCTTTTCAATATGCTACTTTGAAAATAACATGCTGATTTCAAAAATATCATGCTAATTTTAAAAATAGCATGCTACTTTTAAAATATAATGCTCTTTTCAATATGCTACTTTTAAAATAGCATGATGTTTTCAAAAATATCATGCTAATTTTAAAAATAGCATGCTTATTTTAAAAATAGCATGCTCTTTTCAATATGCTACTTTTAAAATAGCATGCTGATTTCAAAAATAGCATGCTGATTTAAAAAATCATGTGCTTTTGAATATGTTGTTTTTGAAAATAGCAAGCTGATTTCAAAATAACAGCCTCATTCTAAAAATATAACGCTTTTTTTAAAAATATAACGTTGTTTTTAAAAATAGCATGCTGAATTCAAAAATAGCATGCCGATTTCAAAAATTACATGCTTTTTTAAATATGTTGTTTTGAAAGCAGCGTGCTGATTTTGAAAACATCATTTTTTTAATTACGCTTTTTAAAAGATAGCATGTTTTTCAGTATATACTGTGTTTCAAATAAAAAAAACATGCTGGTTTGCTCTGTTTTTGAAAATAGCGTGCCATCTCGAAAGTAACAGAAACATCATTTTTTGCATTGCATTTCGACCCGCAAGTTTTTGTTTTGCATTGCATTTTTTGTGCGACACACATACAAACCATATTTTCAAAATAACTCGTACTAACCAACACAAAAACCTCGTTCAAAAATGAAAGTAGTGTCTAATCCATTTGAAACCCAGTTAGATTTGATTCTAAAAATACTAGCATCACTGTGGCAAAAAAAAGGAAATATAATTGCAGTCCATAAAGGTAATTATATCAAGGAGGGTACCAGGGTGCGTTATATATATAGACTTGCATAGCAAGTACATTACGCCACATAGGGTTCATACTACCACCAAGTTACTGCCAAGTTCTACTTACTGGACGATCTTTATATCCAGTCGGACCCAAAAGTTATACCACCAAAGTACCAGTTACTACCAAGTACCAATTACTACTAAGTTGCACTTACTGGACCCAAAAGCTGATACTACCAACTTGCAGTTACTGGCTAGTACATAGAGATTATAAAACTAGCGTCAAACTACTGCCATGGGTCAACGAATCCTCATGCCACTAACCATGTTCACCCTAAGCCCACCTCCACTCCTTTCCATGAACCTGAAGATAGCCATTTGATCTTCTTTCATTCTGGCGCCCTCAACGACTTCTCTCTAGTTCTTCGTCATGATCGCACGCCTGTCCTTCTTGCCCATCTTGAACAAGACCTTTTTATTACCTTCAAAATGTTCGTTGGTGACAGGCACAACCATGGGCTTTCGCAGATAATCTTTGAGGTAGGCCTGACTGTAACCCTTTGAGAAGCACTGATTGCATAGGGAAATAAATAATGTTACATAAAAAATAAAGTATGATTTGCACACAAAAAAGTAGGTATGATTTGCATAACCACGCCTGTCCTCCTCTCTTTCTCTACATGATGGCATTTTCACTAGTGAAGTATGATTTACAAAAAGAAAAGTCCAAGTGTTTACCATCTTGCTCTTCCCTCTGATGACTGCCGAGCGAGTGACGGTGCTGACATAGTATGGTATGGGAGGTTGGCACTGCTTTACTATGGATTTGAGACAGTCCCACCGATCCTCGTTTAGCGATACATGGTTGCCGTAGAAGATGCGATCCTCGAAAGTTCCTTTTCTCACAAGGTATCCCGGACCTGTATAAAAAAATTAAGATGACAGAGTAGTAAATAATTTCATACGTAAGATCTAGAACATCAGCACTGGGTTAATGATCAATGCCTACTCCAATGATAAAGAAATGAAGGACATAGATAACCCAATCACATCCACCCAGCAATATCTTGTAGAAACATGGGCAAATTGAATATTTGATTTATTTAAACTAACAACTAAACACTGCTCTATGTAAGCTCTAGTTCAGTCAATGTTGATTTGGAAGGTCATCTAGAACCCAAACAGAGTCATGTGTGGTAATCAAGTGTCACTCAAACATCAACTTTAGATATTTCACGGTTCATTTAATATCTGACCAGCCATATAGAACTTTACTCCGTAGTGCCAAGATAGGATCGTGGTCCACATCTCCATCTCCATCAGAACTATCATCAGTGTCATAGTCGCTAGAGCTGTCGTCATCACTGCTATAGCCGTCAATCCCACGTGAAGTGCCATCTGAAACATCATCTGAGGTGGTCCGGTGATCACTCTCTTCACTGCTGATGAGGATGGTTTCCCTTGCCATTCAAACCTGTTGCATGCATTGCAATGAACAAATGTTAGTTATTGATATATGAAATCAGTCTTCCATTAGGACTTGTTAGCACCATATACAATGTGAATAATCTTTTCGCATACTTCTTGCTAAGTACGTAGTTCATGTATAAACATCTACACGAAAAAGCTAGTCGACAACTATTCACACGACTAGTCAAGACTAGTGGTTAGACTCATAATCATTGGGCAGACATAACCAATTAGGATATTTCAAGGTTACAATTTTGTGAGCTGGACAAAAAAACTTGGTAACCAACAAATTAGTAGCCATGTAAAAATGAACCATGATTGACTGCTCTCATCGAGCAATACGTGAAACTATAACTGATCTGCCTTTGATCACTTCAAATTTCCTGATGGGCTGTTGTGTGGTACCATCAGGTAATAAATATAAAGTCTTTAAATTGTCCCAACAAAACAAATAATGCATTTGCTGATGTACATAACATTTTTAGAGGTAGTTGTGGAGGTTAATTTTCCAATTTCCAGTGAGAATAAGGACATGATAGAATCTCTCAAGCAAGATGACAGCATAGTGAAGGCTATGAGAACGAGCAAGGTATGCTGACCAATAGTCACCCTTTTGTATACTTGCTATTTATTTACTCATTACTACCCATACCAACAAGTAAAATCATGATTATGAAGTATAATGGCAGAAAATCCAACAATGAGGAATTTGTTGCAATGTGAACTACTAACTCACAGGAAATTTTCATTGACCCCAACAAGCCCATACCATATCTTGGAGATAGGCTGACATAATTCAAGTAAGCAGTAACAACAATCAGCAAAAATATGCACCAACCAAAAATATTACATGTGTGCACATATCATCAAAAACATGCACCAATCAAGAGCAGTCTATACTTGACAAATCCTTCAAAATATGCACTAATCATCATGCTACCATCGAGTAATACATGAAACTATAACTGATCCTCATTCCATCATTAAAAATTTCCTCATGGACTGCTTCTGTGATCGCCTTTTTAGTTTTTAATAACTAAGCATCAGCAAATACATATACAAAGTCTTCAAACTATCCCAACAAACCAAAACATGGGTATGCTCCTGTGAATATACTTTTTCTATATCTAGCAGTGGGGGCCATTTTCCAGGGGGAAAAAGTACTTGATAGCATCTGTCAAGCAGGATGATAGCATAGTGAAGGCTATGTCGATGAGCAAGGTATGCTGGCCAACACCCACCTTTTTCTCTTACTTGCACGAACAAGTAAAACCATGATTACACAGTATATTGTCAGATTATCTTGCTGTAAAATTACTTGTTGCAATATGACCTACTAGTTGATTGTAAATCTGCGAATACCCGAAACATGCACACAAGCAAGTGTCAGATTTTCACTTGGGCGGTGCTGCTAGATCGCAAAATTAAGGTCAGATCGACATTCGAAGGGCAGGGAAGATCAATCTTACCTGCGAAGTGGTACCAGATGGGGCTGGAGTAGACTTGTTCGAAGCTGGCACCACCGGAGCTTCGGGCAGCGCGACCAGGATTGGGGAGAAGAGGAACCGTTGTCGGACCTTGCTGTCGACGAAGCAGTGGAGAATCATGGCCGGAGCAGGGGGAGTGGGTGGCCTCGCGGATCCGGCCGATTTGACGACGACGGGGGCGGCCAAGGTGACGGCTTGGCAAACCCTAGCCGTCGCCCTCCGCGTCGCCTCTCTGTCT
>NC_057796.1:27597383-27600939 GCF_018294505.1 Triticum aestivum | reverse complement strand
GGTTAACCAATAAAATGATAAACTATTAGATGCAAGGTTACAAATATTTGAAAAAATCAATAATTGAATTGTATGCATTTTTATGATTAAATTTAATAAATGTAACATTTTTGCAAAAACTATGATAATTAAAATATTCATTGGTATTTTCAAAAAAACAACCGCAAATGACTACTTATGCCAACCAAAACTTCTTCAGGGTTTCGTTTATTCATCTATTCTTTGGCATGCTAGTTCTCATAACGCCTTCTTCGGACCTTCTCTTTGTCCGACAAATTCCTGAGAAATTGGGCTAGCGCCTTGTGTTTCTCCCTCACACCATGCTTCATTTGGTATCCTTTGGCAACCCCTTCGGCGTGCTCAAGAATACTAACGAAAGACGGATCCAGATATTTGCCACAGAACGCGCAACGATATGCCATACGCTTAAGCACGTTGCACTGTCCATTCTGCAATTCTTCAAGTGTTTTCTGAGTGTGTGCATCCATCTCTCCTTCGGAAATGTCCGCATAATCTTGAGAATAAGGCTGCAAGTTTAAATTATGTATGATATAAGCTGCACCATTGTTTATAGTACCTAATATTCCCTAAGTTTCATACTGTAGTGCCTATAAATTATTTTTAAAGTAAATATTTATTAACATTGAAAATTTAAGGAGAAAAAAGCAATATCAAATCCATATGAAAGCATAAATCATATGATGTACTTTTAAAAAAATTGTCAATAAACATGCACAACCTTTATGATGTCTGACTTTTAGCATAAAACCAAAACGCACTAAATTGTGGAGTGGATGAACCATTAATTTCTCAAGGATCGATTGAATAAATAATGATCATTACGTACTGATGATCAACATTATATTTAGAGCTAGATTCCATTATGCCAATTCAACAATGTATTGATGGTTTAATGATTAACCTCTAACCTTAAACTTGAAGACAGATCTAGGGTTAAAAAATTAAAATTACCGTAACGGAATTCCAATCCATGCCGTGCATGTGCTGCTGCTTGTGATCGACGACGGAGTACTGCACCTCGTTGACACGATGCTTCTCTGGGTCGGACACCGAGTAGTCCAAAGCTTTCTCGTGGGGATCCCGATCCATGCGATGGACGACGACGTCGGTGGTTAGCCCCGCAAGTCCACGATCTGTCACGACTGCGTCCATGATAGGCCCCTCACGTCCATGGCCATGATCTGTCACGACGGCCAATCGACCTCCACGAGTGGATTTCATATCCGGCGGCAGGGAGGCGGGCGTGTGAGCGGCAGCGATGGTTTTAGAGCATACCCTATGGGGAGAGATGCGGGGAGTAATTGGTAGTTACCTACTATAGCGGAAATACTTATGAGAAAAATTGATTGGTCGGCGTTGGGCACCTTCAATGCAGCGGCGCTTATTTAGGCGCTTAATTAGGATCCTGGAAAAAAAATCACAAGCGTGGGCGCTTGGGGCAGGAGCTAGGAACTGGATTTTGTACATCTACGCACTAGTGCAGAACCGGGCTTTAGCGCCGGTTCATAAGGGCCTTTAGTGCCGGTTCTGCAACCGGCACTAAAGAGTCGAGACTAAAGGCGCCCCCCTTTAGTACCGGTTCGGCACGAACCGGCGCTAAAGTGCCACCACGTGGCACGAGCCAGGCCCGGGTGCTGGTAGACCATTAGTATCGGTTGGTAGCACCAACCGGTACTAAATGTTTGGGGGGGTTTTGGTTTTAATTTTTATTTTTCCATTAATTTTGTGTTTTCCATTTAATTCTTTTTTGTTTGCTGGTATTTTACGATACTACATATTGTACAGGTTATGCATATATATAAATAGATTTTCTCGTAGAATCGATCATATATATATATAATCGAATGTCTCACAACCATCATTAATTATTCACACATACACATGTATATATATACAATTTCTCCTACATGTTGCCTTGGTGCCTTCGGAGCACGATGACAAGTGGTTCATGGGGGCGGTAGCGGGTAATAGTATTCTCCTTTGAGATCTATGACCTGGTCGAGCAAAAATCCCGCTATTTCGTATTGAAGTGCTGGTATGCGCTCTGTTGATAGGAGCTGGTCCCGCACCTCTTTGAACTGTTAAGAAGGAGATCAATATGCATGTGTATTAGTTGTGTGACTAGATATCGACAATCATGTATGATTTGTGAATAGTGTTTTGGCAAACGTACCCAGTCCTATCTATCAGATCTGCTCCTTACGGACGCCATCATGCGAATGTTCTCGCAAACGTAGTATGCACACACTTCAGTCCCCGGCGCCTGCTTCAGGGCCTTTACGAGAATAGAATTTAATTAGATAATTATTAATCAAGCATGTCAATTAATCAATGGTATTGAATCAAGAATTAAAGAGATGGCAGCTAGCTAGCTAGTACTACTTAATTACTTACCTTGGGTCGATACCAACATAGCTTTTTTCGCCATTTTCCTGGAGTCACCTTGATGTACTTTGCCCAACCCCTGCCCGCCGACAAAGAAAATTAATAAAGGGGTTATTAAAAATAGTTCATATCAGGAAATGACGAACTAAATAGGCCGAGATATAGTTAATAATGATTGAAATAACCTGTCGACTATCCCCTTCACGATGCTGTAGTCACTATCTTTTTTAAGTAGTGAGTCCAGTACTTCAACTTTTCCTTCGTCAACTTTAATGTCTAACAAGATCCAGTGGAAGCTGCATGCGCATACGTTTGTATGTATAAATTAAGCGGGCATGTGCATAACACCAATCAACTATAACCCTAAACCCTATACACTTATTAACATCTAGCTAGTAAGCCAAAACAGAATTTGTAGTACAAGACAGTGTGACTCACTCGAAGTTGTAAGGAAGTAGTATATCTTCATTGCTATTGAGGCACTTCAAGAACTCTAGCATGCATTTCTCTACATCTTGTCTACACCATTCCAATTTCCATGTGTATTCATTAACGGTATTTGGGTCAATGAACCCAATGCCATAGCGTCCAGCTTTTTTCATTTCATACATCTTCATCCTGCATAATACCACAGAAAAGAATATATAGTGAGGATATATAATTATAGGTAATTAATGAGCACTAGAGCTAGCTTGAGACTTAAATTATGGAAAGAAATCACATACAGACAATAGAAACTGACGATAGATTTGTCGAGTGCATCTAGATTGAATAACTGAAATAGTTCTGAATACTCAACGGACAGAGCTTTCTTATTGAAGTAATGATCTTCCTCGACTTGCACCATGAGGGACTCTCGATTGGAAATCTTGGTAATTTTCATGTACCAATCATGCAATTCATACATTCTCGTTGGGAGGTTCTTGACCTCCTTGGGCTCGACCAAAGGTTGGCCCCGACATATTTCTGTTTTATTTCCTCCTCTCTAAGCGGAGACATGGGCTCGATCTCGAGGAGTTGTTCAACAATGATCTTGAGCATTTCAGCCTGCATTATATGCTCCTCGGTTATTACCACATCGCCCAGGTCGGGAACGTAAACGGTTTGCCCACAATAATATTGGGCGCGCGTACTCTCATGTGTTGTTGGC
>NC_057796.1:27593531-27597145 GCF_018294505.1 Triticum aestivum | reverse complement strand
AACAAGCGGGGGGGGGGGGTCGATTGCGCTGCCTGTTCTCCCAGCTGGGGAACGGTTTTCCCGCATTTTTTGACAGTTGCTTGTTGGCTCGAGCTCGAGCTCGCTTCTTTCAGTAGTCGTGCTCGATGTGCCTTCCTGATTTGGTGCTCATAGTCTGAGTCAACAGGCTTGGGAGCTGGTGGTCTAGCCATACAAATGAAGTGGTAAATCTTTTCCTCAGGCACTTTCTCCCTCGGCGGCGTTGCCGGTTTCGGTCGAAAATGAGCGTCCACTTCGGCCCGCACTATTGCATCGTTTTGCTCCTCAGTCATGTCGTAAGGCCTCTGAGGAAGTGGAGCGAGGCTGCTTGGACCATATTTATATCGCTTGTCTCCGCCTGTACTTTCTGTACTACCTCGACTCGTACCGCTACGCACCATAGCTGCGGCGTATCTGTTCTGCGATTGCTTAGGCGGCGGAGACGGCTGACGTGGCTTAGTTGGAGCAGGAGGAGTGACCTGACGCTGTGCCGGACTTGAAGCAGGAGGTGTGGCCTGACACGGTGTCGGACTTGAAGCAGGAGGTGTGGCCTGACGCTGTGCTGGACTTGAAGTAGGAAGCGTGGCCTGACACGGTGTCAGACTTGAAACAGGAGGAGTGGCCTGGTGCTGTGCCGGACTTGAAGCAGGAGTCTGCTCACGCGTTCGTGGACTTGCAGGAGCGGGAGTCTGCTGACACGGTGGCGGACTTCAAGGAGGAGTCTGCAGACGCGGTGTTGGTGGACTTCGAAAGATGATGCAATCCTTTCTCCATAGGATGATACGATGTATGGCCTCTCCCAGTGTGTGCTCGTCGTCACCTCCAGGAATGTCAAGAGCTAGGCCCGAATATGGGTCCACCACCTCATCAACCAAGACACGAGCATAGCCCTCTGGAATCGGGGCGCAATGGAAGGTTGCTTCGGGGGTAATTGTAAAAGCAACAGCGTCCGCCACCTTCATGGATATGTTCTTCATTTTGAAGTGTAGCTCACAGTTAGTGTTCTCTATGATGTCATCCACAGGGTATGTATCTAGCAGTGCGTCGCCCGGGGCGGAACCAACGCTGCTTCTCGGCATGGATGGGACGGTGCTATCCAATGCTGGATGATCATCCGCTTGCTGCTGCCGTTGCTGAGACCCCCTTTCCTGGCTAAGTGAGTCGATCTACTGCTGCTGCTGCTGGAATTTGAGTGCCAAGTCCGCGTGCCCTGCTTCTAGGCCTTGAAGGCGTTCCGCGTCCTGCTTCCTCTGCTACTCCTGCAGCTTCCTCTTCTTCTCCTCCTCCATCTTCTTTCTTGCACGGGTCCTGTAGTCGTCGTTCCATTCTGAAAAGCCCTCATACTAGGGAATAACGCCCTTGCCTCGTGTTCTTCCCGGGTGTTCAGGATTTCCCAGGGCGCGCGTAAGCTCGTCGTTCTCTCTGTTGGGCGTGAACACCCCCTTTCGAGCATCTTCTATTGCATCAAGTAACTTTTGTTCTGCTCCTTTTAGACTTGCCTTCTTCGAAACCAGGCCTGTCTTCGGGTCCAACGCCCCCATGCGCACAGAACCAAGTTCTGCACTTGGGGGGCCAGCTCCTAGTAACCGAAGTGACCCCTGCATCCTCCATCTCTTGCTCAGACTTATCCCACTTAGGCATTGCCACCGCGTAGCCACTTGGATCCAGCCTATGGAACTGCGTCTTTTTTGCGGCATTGGCCTTGTTTTTTCTCGACCGTTCCTTAGATAATTCTGATTCCTTGAATTTCATGAAAGCGGGCCAGTGTTCTCTTTGCTTCTATAGTGTTCCCTTGAATTCTGGAGTCTTCCTTTCTGTAGCGAGGTAGTTGGCCCATACAGTTTTCTTGTGGGTGTTGAAAGCAATTGCCATCTTCTTAAGAGCAGCGTCCTTGACTTTCTGCACATCTGCATCAGTGAAATAATCTGGTAGGGTGAAATGTTCCATCAGAGATTCCCAAAGCTTTTGTTTTGCTCTGTCGTCGACCCAAGTAACATCTGGGCGTTTAGTTTTTGGCTCTTTCCATTCTTGAATGGAGATCCGGAGTTGGTCCTTCACAAGAACTCCGCACTGACGAACGAACTTGTTCGCAATGTTCTTAGGCGTGAGGGGTTCGCCACTAGCTTTGATGGAATCGATGTTGTACTTTACACCCTCCTTCAACTTTTTGCCCGGGCCACGCTTTGTCCTGCTGTCTGTAGAAGCAGATTTGCTCGATCCGGAGGGCTGAAAGAAGAAAGATCGATTCGTTAATATATCTTTAAATATAAAAACATGTGATGATCACTAGATGCCTGCTTATATAAATATACCTCGCCGGTAGTCTTTGTTATTTCAAGATCAACATTGTATTCGTCATCATAATCATTGTCTGTGTCATCATAATCATAATCATAGTTCATGACTTCATCAGCTCGGTCGTCGAGATCGAATATCTTATCATCACCCTCCCCGGTATTGTTCAGATATTGGGAGCCGTCATTTGCTTCATTCAGATCATCTGGCCTGCTAGGGCTGCGTATGATCTCGAACAGGGCCTCTTCTCCCTCTCTGCCGGTATTGTCCGCCATAGCTTTTATTTAACTAATACAGAAGAAATAGTATTCAAATTACAATGCATGGATGCAATCAATAAGGAAAAACTGAATCATATAGTACATAATATACATCATCTCAAATAATATATCATCTCGAATACATCGTCTCGAATAACATATAATCTTGAATACATCGTCTCGAATAATATATAATCTCGAATACATCATCTCGAATAATATATAATCTCGAATACATCACTGGCTAGGTAGCTAATAAAGATCGAATACTATAGAAGAATCTAGGCCACTCGCGGTTCCTGGGGCGCGCGCGGTGGACACCCAAAGACCAGGAACCATCACAGGATCATATCTCCGGTCATCTGCCCAAAGAACCTGCCAGGTATTGGAGAACCTGACGTCCATAGCAGCCATGTAGCGATGGACGTGCTCGTCCTCCTCCCTGAGACGACGACGCACCACCTCCGGCGAGGCCGACTCCCTCTGCACCGAATGTGGCCCACGCGAACGCCACCAAAGGAGCTCAGGGTCGATGACGGGACCCGAGGCCGGGTTCCTCACCAAGCGTCGCGCCCCTCCAGGTAGCACCTCCCAGTGCCAGCCCGGCGGAGCCCAATCCCGGACATGGGTCCTTTGAAGCAGGACGTCGTCGCGAACGGGTCGACGGCGAGGATGCGGGCCGGGCATCGTCGACAACAAATACTAAATGCCGCAAAAGTAAAGTAACATTTTTTAAATGATTGGATTGTGATTTCTTATATGCAAATTCTAAATTTTATAACTAAAATATAATAAACTAATAAAACATCGACCATATCTAAAACTAGCATTTCTAACATTTCTATAACTAAAATTGTATAACTAATTTTTCTTTAACATTTCTATATAACAAACATTTCTATAACATTAATACAGAAAAAACTAACATTTCTATATATAACTAACATTTCTATATAACTAACATTTCTATAACATTAATACAGAAAAAACTAAAAAAACTAAAAACTAATAACTAATAACAGAAAAACTAAAAACTAAAAA
>NC_057796.1:27519850-27593272 GCF_018294505.1 Triticum aestivum | reverse complement strand
CGGGCCGGTGCGGGGACGGGGATGTGGGCCGGTGCGGGGATGGGGACGGGCCGGCGACGTGGACGGCGCGACGAGGACGGGGGCGGCGCGGAGTCGACGGGGACGGCGCGACGATGGCGGCGACAACGCGAGACGGGGCGGCGGCGATGAAGCAGAGAGAAGTGGGAGGAAACTGACGAAATTTTCGTTAGTGTTGTTTATATAGGAGGGGCCTTTAGTACAGGTTGGAGCCACCAACCAGTACTAAAGGTCGATTTTGGCCAGGCCAAGCGGCGGGAAGCGCACCCCTTTAGTACCGGGTGGTGGCTGCAACCGGTACTAAAGGCCCCCCCTTTAGTACCGGTTGGGGCCACCACCCGGTACTAAAGGGGGTGCGCTGGCGCAGGTGCGGTGCGGCAAGTTTAGTCCCACCACGCTAGCCGAGGGACGCCCGCACTGGTTTATAAGCCCCAGTGCCGTAGGTCTCTCGAGCTCCTCTCCAAAGCAGGCTTACTGGGCCTAAATGTTCTGTGCTGCCCTGTGGGCCTACTGGGCCTTTGTGGGCCTGCATCCTGGCCCAACAACAGGTTGGGTTTCTAGTCGTATGCAGGCCGTTGTGGCGCAGTAGGCGGGCTTTTTTATTTTCTTATTTTTTTGCTTTATTTATTTTTAAGTTGTTTTTTGCTGTATTTAGAGTTTCTTTGTGAATATTTTTGCTTTAGGTACAAAAAAGTACAAACTTTCTATTAGTGCCAGTAGTTTACAAATTTGAATAGTTTACATTTTGAATTATTTGAAATTTGTGTGAATCACTAGTTTGTGAATAACTTAACTTTGAAAATAGATTTTTCAGTGATTCTTTTATCTTATGTTTAATATTAGTGTGTTTTATCATTATATTCAATTTGGTAATGCTTAGGTTATTTAAAAAATGAAATTCCGTTGTAACGGATAAGTTTTCGTCCGAAAACCCGATACTTCGAAAGAGATTGTCCATTTTGTACACGAAGTGCATCCAGTTTTTGCCGTAACCCCCTCTACTTTTTTGCACATGCTATGTGGGTGAAATTATGATACCATGCCAACTTTCAACCTTTTCTGAGTTCATTTGAAATGCTTTTCAATTTCAGGGTCATTTAGCTGAAAAAACAGTAAATGCATGAAAGAATTTGTTTGCACATAAAATCTCTTCGCATTTCAAATGCCAAAACACATAACTACCCTAACTATTACAGAGATTCCCTCCTGGGTGTCAAACACAGAAGAAAGTGATGATAGTGAAGCCGATCACTTCCCAGATCTTTGGGTGTGAAACTTTTTCTTCGGGTGTGTCCCTTTACGCCGTAGCCATGGAAAATCTTCATCATTTAACTGGATGCTCGGGTCAATATTCACTGTGAATGGAGCAATTTCATCAAACTTTTCATAATCTTCTGACATGTCTATCTTGTCATCCACTCCCACGATGTTTCTCTTCCCAGAAAGAACTATGTGGCGCTTTGGCTCATCGTATGATGCATTCCCTTCCTTATCTTTTCTTTTTCTCGGCTTGGTAGACATATCCTTCACATAGAAAACCTGTGCCACATCATTAGCTAGGACGAATGGTTCGTCTGCATACGCAAGATTGTTGAGATCCACTGTTGTCATTCCATACTGCGGGTCTTCCGTTACCCCGCCTCGTGTCATATTCACCCATTTGCACCGAAACAAAGGGACCTTCAAACCACGTCCATAGTCAAGTTCCCATATCTCCTCTATGTAACCATAATATGTTTCCTTTCCCGTATTGGTTGTTGCATCAAAGCGGACACCACTGTTTTGGTTGGTGCTCTTCTTATCTTGGGCGATCGTGTAAAATGTATTACCATTTATCTCGTACCCTTTGAAAGTCATTATATTCGAAGATGGTAACTGGGACAATGAGTACATGTCATCTTCAATAGAGGCGTCATGCATGGTACGTGTCTGCAAACAGCCGGTGAAACTCCTGGTTTGTTCACGTGTAATCCAATCATCAGACCGCTCCGGGTGTTTGGAGCGTTGAAAATTCTTGTGTTCGTCCATATACGGAGCCACCAAGGCGGAATTCTGTAGAACTGTGTAGTGTGCTTCAGTGAGAGAATGTCCGTCCATACATATTTTTTGATTCCCTCCTAGTGTGCCTTTTCCATCCAGTCTGCCCTTATGCCGCGATTCAGGAACACCAATCGGCTTAAGGTCAGGAATAAAGTCAATACAAAACTCAATGACCTCCTCATTTTCATGGCCCTTGGAGATGCTTCCTTCTGGCCTAGCACGGTTATGAACATATTTCTTTAAGACTCCCATGAACCTCTCAAAGGGAAACATATTGTGTAGAAATACAGGACCCAAAACGTTAATCTCTTCGCATAGGTGAACTAGGACGTGCGTCATGATGTTGAAGAAGGATGGTGGGAACACCAACTCGAAACTGACAAGACATTGCACCAAATCATTCTCTAACCTTGGTATGATTTCTGGATCAATTACCTTCTGAGAGATTGCATTGAGGAATGCACATAGCTTCACAATGGCTAATCGAACGTTATCCGGTAGAAGCCCCCTCAATGCAACCGGAAGCAGTTGTGTCATAATCACGTGGCAGTCATGAGACTTTAGGTTCTGGAACTTTTTCTCTGCCATGTTTATTATTCCCTTTATATTCGACGAGAAGCCAGACGGTAACTTAATACTGAGCATGCATTCAAAGAAGATTTCCTTCTCTTCTTTGGTAAGAGCGTAGCTGGCATGACCTTGATGTATGTCGTCTTTTCCATGCATACGTTGCTGGTCCTCCCGTGCCTTAGGTGTATCTTTTGTCTTCCCATACACGCCCAAGAAGCCAAGTAGGGTCACGCAAAGATTCTGCGTCACGTGCATCACGTCGGTTGCAGAGCGGACCTCTAGGTCTTTCCAATAGGGCAGGTCCCAAAATATAGATTTCTTCTTCCACATGGGTGCGCGTCCGTCAGCGTCATTCGGAACAGGTTGTCCGCCAGGACCGTTTCCAAAGACTACCTTCAAATCCTTGACCATATCATGTACATCAGCACCAGTACGGTGGCGAGGCTTCGTCCGGTGATCCGCCTCACCTTTGAAATGCTTGCCTTTCTTTCTTACGGGATGCCTGCTCGGAAGAAATCGACGATGTCCCAGGTACACATTCTTCCTACAATTGTCCAAATATATACTGTCGGTATCATCCAAACAGTGTGTGCATGCGCGGTATCCCTTGTTTGTCTGTCCTGAAAGGTTACTGAGAGCAGGCCAATCATTGATGGTCACGAACAGCAAGGCCTTTAGGTCAAATTCTCCCCCCATGTGCTCATCCCACGCACGTACACCTGTTCCATTCCACAGCTGTAAGAGTTCTCACTAATGGCCTTAGGTACACATCAATGTCGTTGCCGGGTTGCTTAGGGCCTTGGATGAGCACTGGCATCATAATGAACTTCCGCTTCATGCACAACCAAGGAGGAAGGTTATACAAACATAGAGTCACAGGCCAGGTGCTATGGTTGCCGCTCTGCTCCCCAAAAGGATTAATGCCATCTGCGCTTAGACCAAACCATACGTTCCTTGCATCATCTGCAAACTCCTTCCCGTACTTTGTCTCGATTTTTCTCCACTGCGACCCATCAGCGGGTACTCTCAACTTTCCGTCTTTCTTACGGTCTTCTCTGTGCCATCGCATCGCCTTAGCATGCTCTTTGTTTTGGAACAAACGTTTCAACCGTGGTATTATAGGAGCATACCACATCACCTTGGCAGGAATCTTCTTCCTGGGGCGCTAGCCCTCGAGATCACCAGGGTCATCGCGCCTGATCTTATAGCGCAATGCACCGCATACCGGGCAAGCATTCAAATCCTCGTACTCACCGCGGTAGAGGATGCAGTCATCAGGGCATGCATGTATATTCTGCACCTATAACCCTAGAGGTCAGACAACCTTCTTTGATTCGTACGTACTCTCGGGCAATTCGTTGTCCTTTGGAAGCATATTCTTTATCATTACCAGCAACTTTCCAAATCCCTTGTCAGATACACCATTCTCTGCCTTCCATTGCAGCAATTCCAGTGTGGTTGCCAACTTTTTCTTGTCAGCTTCGCAATTCGGGTACAACAATTTCTTGTGATCCTCTAACATGCGCTGCAACTTCTTCTTCTCCAAATCACTTGCGCAGTTTCTCTTTGCATCGGCAATGGCCCGACCTAGATCATCAGCGGGCTCTTCTGATGCCTCTTCTTCAGCTTCTTCCCGCATTGCCGGCTCAGCTTCTCCCCCCATTGTTGTATCATCGTATTCAGGGAACCCATGGCCAGGATAGCTGTCGTCGCCCTCTTCTTCTTCATTGTCTTCCGTCATAACCCCTCTTTCTCCATGCTTGGTCCAAACATTATAGTGGGGCATGAAACCGGACTTAAACAGGTGGACATGAATGGTTCTTGACGTAGAGTAACTGTGATCATTCTTACAGACTAAACATGGACAAGGCATAAAACCATCCACCCGCTTGTTTGCCTCAGCCGCAAGCAGAAAAGTTTGCACGCCATTAATGAACTCGGGAGAGCATCGGTCATCGTACATCCATTGTCAGCTCATCTTCATTACACAACACCGAATAGACCAAATTAATACAAGTTCATACATAAAGTGCGTACAAGACTTAAATGCCACAGACAAATAACTCTTGAACTAAAGAATTTAAAAGCAACAACAAATGCGATCAAGATCGCAACTAAGGTAACAATTGATCCAACAGCATAATGATACCAAGCCTCACTATCAATGGCATATTTTCTAATCTTTCTAATCTTCAAGCGCATTTTCTCCATCTTGATCTTGTGATCATCGACGACATCGGCAACATGAAACTCCAATTCCATCTTCTCCCCCTCAATTCTTTTCAATTTTTCTTTCAAATACTCATTTTCTCTTTCAACTAAATTTAACCTCTCAACAATAGGGTTGGTTGGAATTTCCGGTTCACAAAGCTCCTAGACAAAAATATCTATGTCAACTTGATGGGCATTATTTGACGCACTACTACAAAAACAGCTATAGCCAATATGGACACTAATGGCGCACTGTACATGTGGTGCGCCATTACAAAATACTAATGGCGCACCATGTGTTGGTGCGCCATTAGTGTGCAAATACTAATGGCACACCACATCCACGGTGCGCCATTAGTAAAAAAAATTCTTCTAATTTTTTCAAAACTACTAATGGCGCACCGTGGGATGGTGCGCCATTACTAGTTCAACTAGTAATAGCGCACCACTCCCACGGTGCGCCATTAGTAATTATGTTTCAAAAAAATTTCAATTTTTTTTATTTTTATTTTTATTTTTTAAACTACTAATGGCGCACCGTGGGAGGGGTGCGCCATTACTAGTTGAACTAGTAATGGCGCACCATCCCACGGTGCGCCATTAGTAATTTGGCCCAAACATTCCCCCGAATGCACCCCCCTGGACCGCCTTTTCAGTTTGAAAAAAAATAAAAGAAAATGATAGAAATGTCAAAAAAATAAAAGAAAATAAGATTCCCATGTGATATGTGGTCTAGTTGTTAGCAAAATTTACAAACATGAATTTTCGACTTTTTTGGAAAATCTCTCGAGAATTTTTAAAAATGGGCAGAACTTTTGCATATGAACTCGGATGAAAAAGTTTTTTATATGAAAAATCATCTACTTGAAAAGTTACATCCGAACTCGGAACCCCGTTAAACATTTTCAAAATCCTCAAAAACCTAACAGAAAAAAAGATACGGGGCTTTTAAGATCTGGAGAGGCAAAAAATTCAAAAAAAATCAAACTTACTAATGGCGCACCTGCCCATGGTGCACCATTACTATCTTCCCGCCTTCAAAATTCAAAATAAATCAAAAAAATAAAAAAAAGTTACTAATGGCGCACCTGCCCATGGTGTGCCATTACTATCTTCCGCCTTCAAAATTCAAAATAAATCAAAAAAATAAAAAAAAGTTACTAATGGCGCACCTGCCCATGGTGCGCCATTAGTATCTTCCCGCCTTCAAAATTCAAAATAAATAAAAAAACAAAAAAAATTAGTAATGGCGCACCTGCCCACGGTGCGCCATTACTATGCCGTATATATGGCTAGGCGTGTCCTCTCCTCCTTACCTCTTCATTCTTCTCCTCCACTCCACCTCTCCTCCACTCCATCTCCTCCTCTCCTCCACTCCATCTTCCCTTCTCTCCTCCACCATACTACCCTCCTCCTCTCCGGTGACCTCCTCCTCGTCCTCTCCGGCGACCTCCTCCTCCTCTCCGGCGACCACCTCCTCCCTCCTCTCCTCCCCTCCCCTCCCCTCCCCTCATGGTTTCTCCCCCCTCCTCTCCGGTGAGCTCCTCCTCCCTCCTCTTCGGTGAGCTCCTCCTCCCTCCTCTCCTCCCATCCCCTCATGGTTTCTCCTTCCTCCTCTCCGATGCTCCGGTGAACTCCTCTCCGGCGACCTCCTCCTCCTCTCCGGCGATGTAGGCGAGCACCTCTCCGGTGACCTCCTCCTCCTCCTCTCCGGCGAACTCCTCTCCGGCAAAAGAACACGACAAAAGAACGTAGAAGATCCAAAAATAGGAACAAAATTTGAAATAATATCGTGCAAAAAAACGAGCAAAAAAAACGAGCAAAAAATGGGCAAAAAAATCGCGATCCAGATCCAAATTCAAAATTCAAAAATAGCAATGGCGCACGGTGGAGGTTAGACGATGCGCCACTACTATTTTCCCGCCTTCAAAATTCAAAAATACTAATGGCGCACCGTGGCCTATACTAATGGCGCACCAGTGGCCTATACTAATGGCGCACCATGGCATATACTAATGGCGCACCAGTGGTGCGCCATTAGTATACCAGATACTAATGGCGCACCACTGGTGCGCCATTAGAAAAAATACTAGTGGCGTGATGCTAGTGGCGCACCAGTAGTGCGCCATTAGTAGGCAAAACTGGTGCGCCACTAGTAGGCCTTTTCCTAGTAGTGACGTAAACACGAAATGCAACAACTAGTTTTAAAAGAGAATATACCACATTCGAATCATAACAAGGACGAGGGCCGACAGGGATGGATATCAAAACCATGGCACTATGTATAACAAACAACGTACGGGTAAGATAATTATACGAGTAACTATATATCCAAATCACACAAACATCAATTTGGTAATGTAAAACATTCGTGAACAAGAGGCTCACCACAAGGTGGTGCCGGCGACGGAATGGTGCGGGCGATCGACTGTGGATACGACGGAGATTTAGAAGGCACTAAGTAAACCACACCTACATATGCAAACTAAGTGTTAGTTTTGACCACAAATTGCATATAAATCAAATACTAGCACATATATTTTCTACCAAATTACTAAACTCATAAATTAATCACTATACAAAGCATTGCAAGAGCAAATCTAGCAATGAGAGATGAAAGGACAAAGTTGCTAACCTTTGTGATCATTTGAATGGATGGGGGCCTTCAAATCTTGACAAATTTTCGGCAAAATGTGTGATGAGCTCGAGAGGAAGAGGGGAAGAACAGAGAGGAGAGGGGAAAGGGGAAGAACAGAGCGAGCTCGGGTGGACGAAGGGTTTATGTAGGACGACCTTTAGCACCGGTTTGTGCCATGAACCGGTACTAAAGGTACTGAGGGGCCCCGGACTGACAACATCCTGCCACCACTCACTTTAGTACCGGTCCGTGGCACGAACCGGTGCTAAAGGTCGGCCACGAACCGGTACTAATGAAAGCGGCTGGCTAGCCGTTGGCACCGGCACTAATGCACACATTAGTGCCGGCTCAAAAGCAAACCGGCACTAATGTGCTTGACATTTGACCCTTTTTCTACTAGTGACGTGATGCAATCCAAATATCGTGTCCGGGGTGGATGGGTTGGGGATTGAAAATTGTGTACATAAACTCTAATGCTCAATACTTGTGAAAAAATCAGATCAAATTGTCATCAAGTGATCTAGTATTACTTGGATCGAGACTTTGTGATCATCATGTAGCCACGCCACAAACACGATGGTTCTAGTATTACTTGGATCAACACCTTAGGCAGCAAACTAGTGCATTTCCTTTTTGAGTCACCATCTTCCTTCTTGAAAACCACATGTACAAACTCATCATGTATACCATAACACATCAGAATCCGTTAACGAGCGCTCACAAGCTTAACTACCTTCAAACGAACCTAGCCAATCAGGGTTGTATGCTACTTAATCTAAATGAGCCGATGATTAATGAGCACGAGTTTAACAAGCAGAGATGCCAAACCACACACCAATTAACATAGTTCTACCTTAGTTCAACGCTTACATATATACAAAAGCAAGCACCACTTAGTAGTACTGGTGCACATACTTCGACCATAAACGTTCACCAACAAAGTATAGCACAGAGTAGTACTTAGCATAGTTAAAACCAAAAGAGCATCAGTTCTAGCTGCAAGGGTGCGCACTTCCCTAAAGCCTCAAAGAAGCCTCATCAAGTAGTCGGCATACGCGGCGTGCTTCACCCTAAAAGCGTAGCCATTCTTGATGCTGCCTTGGGATTTTCCGACTGCATGGTTGATGGTACTCGACAGGTCTCCTTTCATCAGCTTGTTGTAGTAAGGGCATATGTAGCCCCCCCTTCCGATTCTTGGCCTGACACATTTCTCGAGCACACCACTGTCCAGCTCCCTCACCTTCTGCCTCCTGTAGCTCCCCTGGGTTTCTGGGTGGCTGTCGACATCGTCACTTAGGACCTACATGTAGTACAAAATGTTGCGTAAGTATATTTAATATGATAATTCTGCAGGCACATAGTCTATGAAACATAATGTAATTGATGACAGCGTAACATATCTTCAAATGACGTTGAAAAAATAAATGCATAACTTATTAGTTGCTACATAAGCAACTAAATGGGATAGTACCATATAGTAAAAAAATGAAGGATCAACCATACATGTCGAAGAGAGCACTAGCATTGCCACATTTTGCCACACATTTTTCCCAAGCTTGCCTAAGGTTAGTTCATCAAAATGAGAGCCACAAGTTGGCAAGCCTAAGGGAACCTTGCCACACTTTTTGTCTGTATGCCATGTGGGACCCAAGTTTGGCTTGCCTAAGGTGTGGCTGGAACCAAACACTCACTTAAGTTGGTCAAACTTGCCTAACCTTAGGTATGGCAATCTTTGGCAAAGTTAGTCACAAACCAAACAACCCTTTTGTGCAACAAAATTTACTTGTTACGTAAAAATGCATGAACTGATGATGTAACATGGCAGAGCAGCATACAGATGTACTAATGCAAGAAAAGACTTGTAACTTACATGAATGACTAGATAAAATAGCTCGTGAGCTGTATCTATTTAAGGTTAGAATTTTGTGCGCTTATGATGATGGATATTGAAAGTCCACATGTTCTCGTCGTGGAAGTTTCCCCTGTTGATCGAACCCCACCCATCAATGTTCCTGAACCATTTAACGTTCTAGGTAAAGTAGTTAATTATTATGAATTCTGACAAATAGTGATCCCAAATGTTGTACTTACAAAAAAGGGTTTTTATCATTTATGCCACCAGTTGTGTCCCACAACTAAGTATCACCACTAGGAATTTCTACTGCTAAAAAAAGCCATCGCTTCGTTAGGCACATCCTCAAAAATGTCACTGCACATCATTATTGTGATATCAAATCTATCTTGACATGCTATAATGGCATCAATACCTATGGACCAACATGCCAGCTCTCCCTCTATCTCACTACAATAAAGTGTGGGCCCACTTGATCCCAACAGCGTTCTTATTTTCCTGTAAAATTATTCGCTTACTTACTCCTCACAAGTGGGGCCACACTTATCATTGTGAGATAGAGAGAACTGAAATGTGGGCCTCGGCTTTTTTTGTAATATTGGATGGTCAACAAGTTTTACATGAAAATAACAATGTCTAATGGCATTATTGAGCAAACATCTAACGGAACGATGGCATTTTTGATACATCTAATGGCATTTTTGAGTAAGCATCTCACGAATCGATGGCATTTTTGAGCGACTGTAACTTCTAATGGAAAAACTGAGTACTGGGATACAACTGGTGGAGTAAATGATAAAAACCCTACAAAAGAACTAATTCAAACAACTCAAGTGAAACATTGATGATATCCAATTTCTTTCTAAAATAGTTATTGCTTAGAGATAATCAATGTTTAAAATCATTGCCACAGCCCCTTATGGAACATTTAAACCAAAGATCGATCAAGTGCAACCAAACATGTACTCAACATTTTAATACCTTATTTGCCTTGTACGGACTAGAGAAAACCTAGGATATTACAAAATAAATAAATAAATAAATAAATAAATAAAGGGGATAGATGACTAACCTCTTCTTCATTCTCGTCGGCGACGACCACGGGTGGGGGCAGGGGAGGCAACAACCGCGGCAGACGAACACCCGGCTGAGGTTGAGGAGCCACCACCTGCTCCGGCAGAGAAGCCAGAGGAGCTACCTGTTCCGGATTATTAGCAGAATAATTTATATAGGTCAAAAACTGACAGATACATGCCTCAATAAATGTAATCTAGCTACACAGCTGCGGATCCAGGATTTCATACTTGGGTGTTCAAAAATTTATATTGCAAACTAAAACCACAACAATATTTTTCAAATGGAGGGAGTAATATCTAAAATTTTCATGTGAAATGATTCTTAGTCCATCGTAATGACAGTACTGACATGAATGACAGAAAATGAAGATTATTTACTTCATAACCATACAATATGACATTTTCGTAAACAAGGCATGGTGTTGTTATCCTTAAGTTGCAGAAAATATTTTCACAATCACCTACGTAGGCAATTCAATTCCAAGGTCAAGCTACGTATTTGTATTAGCACAGTCACCAAACCTAGGCGGATTTATTAGCAGAATAATTTATCTAGATCGAAATATTGCCTATACAGGGCTCAACACATGTAACCTAGCTAGTTACCTAACACATCTACAGAATATTGATATGGAGTCCATCGATCAAAGATAAAAAGAAACCTTGGCCTTCCCAAAAAATAGACAAAAGGACTGACCAGAGCACACCTAGGATTTTACAAAAAAATAAAGGAGATAGATGACTAACGTCTTCTTTGTTGACATCGCCGACGACCACAGGCTCGGGCATAGGAGGCGTCAGCAGCTCCGTCTGAGGAGCCAGAGCAGCTACCTGGTCCCACATAAATAGCAGAATATATTATATAGATCAAAAAATGTCATATACATGCCTAAACTAATGCAACCTAGCAACACAGCTTCGGATCCAGGATTTCAAAGTTGGGTGTTCAAAATTTTTTATTGCAAACCAAAACCACAACAATATTTTTCAAACGGCTGAGATCAAGTTGGCTTTTGAGTCCAGAAGGCATTCTTCTGCCTCTGCTTCTGTTACTCTAGAAATTAAAGAGTTAGGAGTAATATCTAAAATGTTCATGTGAAAATATTATTTTTCCATCATACTGACAGTACAGACATGAATGACAGAAAATGAAGATTATTTAGTATGACATTTCCGTAAACAAGGCATGGTGTTGTTATCCTTTACTTGTAGAAAATATTATGCTGAAAATAAGCAACCAAATAGTATATTTCAAGTAGGGATGATAACAAGTCAATAATATTACAGCCTATGGTAATTGGACTCCAGGAATCAAGAAATTGGTGTTGAGCAAGTTGAATGACAAAAAATGTGTCTGCTGGATTAAGCGTGAGAGGCTAGTTTTATAAAAATTGACATGAAGTTTAGTGCATAAACTACACCACTTTTAGTCCATTTAGCAATAAAAGAACCATATATAAGAATTTTCGGGCAAAAAAATTCGGGTGGTTGGTAGATCTATCTTAAAACTTGGCATCAACACATTTTGGATGCACGAGAGCCATGGATCGGAGTGGTTGGTAGTTCTTAAAAATAAGATAACCTATACAATGAGGAGCCGACCCCCACACCCATGCACCCATGTGGATCCGCCCTTGAAACCTACCGGATCTAACGAATCTAGGTACGGATTTCATAGATGGAAGAAAAGCAGAAACCCTAGCCATGCCCAAAAATAGATAAGGGACTGAACAAGGAAACCTAGGATATTTCCTAAAATAGGACTGACCTCTTCTTCATCGTCGTCGCCATCGACGTTGACCACGGGCTGCGGCAGAGGAGGCAGATGGCGTGGCAGAGGAGTCACCTGCTGCAGCGGAGGAGCCACCTGCTCCGGCGTAGGTGACGCCTGCCCCGGAGCCTGGACGTGGTCGACGACGTCAAGGCCGCCCTGCTGCTGGCTCGACCCCTCGCCGGCGGGGAGGGGTTTCTCCATGAGCAGCTTTGCATGGCGCTTTGATGCTTCGTGCGCCATGGCGTCGGCCCCGGCGTCGCCCCTCCCTCCCATGCTGCGCTTGGGCATCTCGACGGCGGAGGTGCAGCGGCGGGAAGGGAGCAGCAGCGGGATGGGCAGGCGAGTGGTGAGGCGTGGGAGGAGAACCCTCGTATTTGTGGATGGAGAAGAGGACGGGAAGAGGGGGCGGCGATGAGATAAATGCTAATGGGGAAGCGGAGCGTTCTATGGGGAAGTGGAGCCGCCGATTTAGTCCTGGGCAGTCAAAAGGAGTTGTTGCCACGTTCACACCTCCCCGTGCGTTGTTCACACCACCACGTTTTGCCACGTCAAAACGTAACTTCTCACTAAAATGAATAGGCCGATCATGCACAGCCATGATTTAGGAGTAATGCAACTTCCCTTCAAAAAATTGTGTAATGCAACTGCTCCCTCATTACACAGAACAAAGTCATACAGTGGGACAACTGAATTTGTAGTCTTGTTTCATCTGCATGTGTCATCTTTTATATTTGTCCTAAAATATGTTGTAAAACTTTACAAACAATTTAATAGAAAATGGATGTGACAAAACTTCGTCAGCAACCGCGCGGATTCGTCTGCCATATATCCGATGTCCGGTACCGAGGAGGGGAATGTTGATCCACGCGATGCCATGTGTTTCGTCTGGACCCATATCATGCACCCCGAGCCAGCCGGGCCAAAACATGCGCCGCTAGCCTTCTCGATCCAAACAACGAGCTAGTGTCCACCATGCGCAGAGATGCTCATGTGGACAGGTTTACTAGCACTAGTGAATGACGTCGGATCTCGGTGTGCAATATGTGTAGCCGCGTGTCTCTTTGGCGTGCCTGGCATACCGAAGGGACTCGTCGAAGGTCCAAAGAACCGCGGTGGGGTCAATGCTGGATGTATGGTGTGGGTCAACCTGGCTAACAGTGCATGGTTTGAGTTTAGGTGGCTAGGTTTGCATGGCTGGGGGGCTAGATGGCTAAGGAGTGCGCATGCGTCATCTGTACATTGTCAAGGTTGAATGGTGGTTGTCTACGTGGCCATGCGTGAATGCATGTTGTGGGTCCAGTTTGCGTTCGGCGCACGGGATGTGCCTTGGTGGGTAGGGCCCACAACTTGCAGCACAGAGTTCTGAAGCAGATGAAAGGGCGGGCCCCGGTCTTTGTCGACAAGCATGACTTGTTCCCTCTCGATGGCTAGCTCCGGGATGCGTTTTGGTCTCGTTTACACACAACCTATGTGAAGGCTTATGCGTGCCGCTCTCGATGTTCGACCACACCCACATCGCGAAATGTCCCAAGAAATTTGGATCCCTCATGAATTTGCACGGATTATAGCGGCGGCAGACGAGACCCGGCATTTTTTGCCCTTAACAATGGCTCTAAGGCGGCCCTGCCCATTGGTCGCACATGGCACATATATGGACCAGAGCTTAGCATGGAACTGTCACCCCCAATACCTGCGGTGATTTCATGTGGCCGCGGTATAGATCATGAATTTCCGAGGATACTGCCCTAGAAATGCGGCAAATGTCCCGAATATGGCAAGCGCGGGCTCCGAGAAAGGCCGGGACCTTGTATGTGCTTTTGGATTGTTCTCCGTTGACCCGAGAGAGAGCATCGACGAAAATGGAGGAACGGGCCCGCATTCATTGCGCAAACCAGACACGTTACCTCAAGGTAGCTAGATCCAATCCATGCACCCCCGCCGTCTAGACCCACGTGGTGCACCACTTAGACACTAGACCCACATCACTTACGCCGACCCCCAAGCCAACCATTCCCCGTGTAGACTCATATGCTGCACCCCGCAAAATAGCTTAGCACAAGACGTCCACCCCGATTTCCACAACATGCACCACTACACGTAAGTGTACAAAAAATGGACTATCGCATTATCAACATTTTTTTGCCAAAACAAGTAAGTTGTTTTTAAATTGATTGAAAATAGCAAGGTTTCTGTTAAATTATAATTTCATTAATTACACATTATAACGTGCATTTTTGTCCCTCAAAAAGGGGTGCATTCCTTTTTGTAAACCCACAAAATTACTTCCTTTCCCTCGAAAAAACGAATCCTTCTTCACCCTCTCACGATCACGTTCACGGTGGCCTCGCCCTAAAATCTAGGAGTGGTCGATCCAATCTCCCCACGGGGGACAACTTCCACGCACTATCTATCTTGGTTGGTTGCAACCATCTCGCCATCACGGTTTTTTATGGGAAAATCACATTCTTTTGTTTTTCCTTCCAAAGATATGTGGTGAAAAAACATGGAACACAAATTATAGAAGGCATGGTGGGATACGTGCACATGTTGTCTTTTTGTACTACAAGTGCACTTGTTGGCAAGTTGCATGTGCACTTGCCATGTTTCATTTTTTTTATTGAAAATTATGTTGTACACCTTTACATAGACGCTTGAATTATTGTTTCCGTATGTTAATAATTCCTAAATATTGACATTCAGCATGCACATAACACATGGCTTCCAAGCTTCGTCAGTGACCGCTTGGATTCGTCTGGTATATGCCCGATGTCTGGTATTGGGCAGGGGAATGTGGATCCATGCGATGCCATGCATTTCATCTGGACCCATGTCATGCACCCCCAGCCAATCGGGCCGACATCATGTGCCGCTAGGCTTCTCGATCCTAACCATGCGCTAGTGTCCACCATGGGTAGAGATGCTCAGGTGCACATGTATGCTGGCACTAGTGAATGACGTCGTATCTCGATGTGCAATATGTGTAGTCGCGTGTTGCTTTGACATACCTGGCATGCCGAGGGAAGGGACTCGTGTCGGAGGTCCAACGAACCAAGGTGGGGTCAATAATGGATGGATGGTGTCGGTGAACCTGGCAAACGGTGCACGGTTTGAGTGAAGCTGTCTAGGTGTGCATGGCTGGGGGCTAGATGGCTAATGAGTGCGCATGCGTCTTGTGTACATTGTCATGGTTGACCGATGAGTGTCTACTTGGCTATGCGTGCATGCATGGTGTGGGTCCAGTTGGCGTGCGGCGCATGGGACGAGCCTTGGTTGCTAGGGTCCACATCTTGCGGCACGGAGTTCTGAAGCAGATGAATGGGAAGGCCCCGCACACCGTTCATAGGCCAGACTCGTTTCCTCTCAATGGACAATGGCTCCGAGGCGGCCCTTCTCTTTGGTGGCACATGGACCATATATATGGACCAAAGAGCTTAGCATGTGATTGTTACCCCATTCCCTGCTATGATTTCATGTGGCCGCGGTATAGATCGTGAATTCCCAATGATACTACTCTAGAAATGCAGCAACTGTCCCGAATATGGCACGCGGGACCCAAGAAAGGCCGGGACCTAGCATGCGCGTTTGGATTGTTCTCCGTTGACCCGAGAGAAAGCACCGATGAAAACGGAGGAATGGGCCCGCACTCAGTGCGCAAACCGGATGTGTTACCTCAAAGTAGCTAGATCCAAACCATGCACCCCCGCCGTCTAGACTCACGTGACGCACCACTTACGCAGTAGACCCACACCACTTACACCGGCCCCCAAGCCAAGCATTCCCCCCGGGTAGACTCATATGTCGCACACCACAAAATAGAATTAGCACAAGACATTCATCCCGATTCACCAGGTTACTACCTTGTGCACCCCTAGCCAGCATGATACACTGCATGCACCTAGAGCCACCTGGGCCCACAGCATGCACCACTACACGTACGTGTCCACAAAATGAACTAACCCATAATCAACTATTTTTTGCCAAAACAATTTAGTTATTTTTACAATGGCTTGAAAATAGCAAGGTTTCTGTTAAATAATAATTTCCTTAATTAGAATAAGGTCCATTTTGTAACCACACAAAATTCCTACCTTCCCTCCAAAAAAGAATTCTTCTCTCACGATCACGATGGCCTCACCCTATAATCTAGGAGTCGATCCAATCTCCCCACGGGGGCCAAGTTGCACGCAGTAGATATTTTTGGTTGGTTGCAAATTTCTCTCCAAAACGGTTTATTATGAGAAAATCACCTTATATATTTTTTACTTCCAAAGACATGTGGCGACAAAAGCATGGAACAAAATCATAGGAGGTATGGTTGGATACGTGCACATGCTGTGTTTTTCTACTACAACTGGACCTGTTGGCAAATTGCATGTGCACGTGTCATGTTTCAATTTATCGTGAAAATTATGTTGTACACATTTACATAGGCGATCGAATTGTTGTTTTCATATGTTAATAATCCCTAAATATTGACCACGTGACACATGTGGTAAGCAATCCAAACAATTCAGAAAGAAATCCCTAAATATTGAATTTAAGCATGCTCCTAGAAATTATCAGTCATAGAACCAACATCTCTTTCGTAGAGATTAAGGTACTTCCACATTAAATCTAATACAATAAATTCAAAGGATCAACTTAATACATTAACATCACATAGGGATGTAGCCCAGGAATCCAACGAGTAGAGAGAAAAGGAGGAACAAAAGCTGGAAGAAGAAGGATCAGCCAGCAGCAGCGCCATCAGCCTCCTAGCCTCACAACTCCAGGTCTCCAGCCTTGTGAACTCCAGTTTTTTTCCTGTGAAACACGAATGGCAAAGTTGCTGTTACAGGTTAGGACCTAGTGAAAATTACAGTTATGCTGAAACAGTTATAATGACAAACAGTGTTGACATTATGGTTACAAAGCAAACAAAACCAAGCTCACAAGTGCAACTTACTTTTAACATAAAAAAAATATATTAACATGGCCACTTTAGAGCAAGATTTTACCATGCAACATAAACTTGTCATAGCAACAAAAGGCATGGCATGAAAGTATTGACAACATAATGCAAATAAATTTTAGGAAGCATGGCCATAGGAGTTATATTTGTAGTGGCAACCTTCAAGAAAAGTTGCATAGTTTTATAACAGAAAGGGCTACTGTTATTGGTAGAGGAACATTGAGGTTGGCTAGCCATCGAGGATGACCAGTGGGCCAGAGGCCACATGTGTAACGCCCGGATAATCATGCTACAGTAATCCCACGCTAATGATGCCACATCACCACGGTTACTGTTGTTAACCTCGCGATGATTCGAAACTGTTTCAAAATTTAAATTCAAATTAATGTCAATAATAAAAGTTTTCAAAAATTTAAACAAAAATGTTCGGTAGGTGCCAGATATTGCACTGATAATTAATGTGGAGAAAACATATTTTTAGAAAATGACTAACTATTTTAAAATAATGTACAACAGAAAAGAAAATAAATAAAAAGAAAAGAAAATACAAAAGAGAAAACAGAACAAAAAGAAAAAGGAACCCCCTTCCCCCATTGGACCCTGGCCCAACTGGGCGACCCCAGGCCCAGCCGGCCTAGCCCACCTCCCCGGGTCGCCCTCCCCTTCCCTGTTCCCCCGACCGGGGTTGGAACAGGGGCAGGTCCCCGCCGCACCACCTCGCCGGCGACGCGGGAGGATAAGGCCGCCCCGACGCCTCGGCCTCCGCCCATCCCTCCCACTTGCCCCTCTCGGCCTCTGCGCCTCTCCCTCCCCCCCCGATCCACGCCGCTCCCTCCTTCCTCACCGCCCGAGCGCGGTCGCCGACGTGCCGCCGTCGTTTCCGCGGCCATCGAGCCTCGTTCTCCTCCCCGACGTGTCCACGAGCTCTGCCGCGTCGAGCCCGTCCTCCCCGACCACCTGCTCGAGCCGGGACCCCCTACATCACCCCCAACGCCGTCGCCTTCTTCCTCGGGTCGCCGCCGTCTTCTTCGACTCCGGCGACTGCTGCTGCTACTAAGCCTCTCACCGGCCTCCGTGTGCCGCGCGGTGAGTTCCTCTACCTCCTCCCCCTCTCCATTAGCTCGCTAGCTTGCCGTAGCCACCGCGCCGCGTTAGGCCGCACCCTCCGCCGCCTGGCCTCGTCGCCGGCGTGGCCACGGCGACCTTTTGGTCCCGTTCGTGCCTCCGTTGCCTTGGCCGCATCGAGTAGGCCTCGCCCCGTTCTTCGGTTTGCCCCGGTTCGCACCGTAGCCCCACCTCTGCCGCACGCCCGCACCACCCCGCCGCCGGCAAGCTCCTGGCGCTCCGCTCCGACCTGCCCAGCACCCCGCACCGCCACCGTTCGACGCGCGGCATCGAGCCGCGTCGAACGCAACCAACCGCGGCCCCTGAGACCCCCTGTGCGCTAAACCCGAGCCGAGCCCGCCGCGCGCCGCCGCGATTTGGCTCGCCGGAGCTATTCCGGCGCCGTCCGCCGACGTGGCTAAGTGCCCCCCCTGGGTCGCTGCCAGTGGGTCCTGGTGGCCCAGTTGACTGGGTTGACCCCAGTCAACTTCTGACTGGGCAGGCCCCAGCCACTGACATGCGGGCCCCGCTGCATAATTAACAAAAAAAATGTTTTTATAAATAAAACTAATTAATTAATCTAAATAGGCACTGATAGGTGGGGCCTACCTGCTAATAACCTTGTTTAAGTTAATTATAAAACTCTGTTAGTGCCCTGTCAATGACATGTGGGTCCCACTGGACCCACCTGTCTGGTTTGACTAGTCAGCCGACTTGTTGACCTGCTGACGTCAGCATTATCTCATGCTGACATCATAATTCATTTTTTTTGCTAAATTCAAATAATTCCAGAAATTCAAATAATCTTTGAAAATTCATATCTTTTAAAGCGTAACTCGGATGAAAATGTTTTCTACATGAAAGTTGCTCAGAACAACGAGACGAATCCGAATACGCAGTCCGTTCGTCCACCACACCACCCTAACCTATCGATCTAGCAACTTTCCCCCTCCGGTCCGTCTGTCCGAAAACGCAAAACATCGGGAATACTTTCCCGGATGTTCCCCCCTTCGCCGGTACCACCTACTGTCGCGTTAGGACACACCTCGCACTGCTCATTGTCATGTCACGCATCGTCATGCTTATGTTTGCATTGTATTTACTGTTTCTTCCCCCTCTTCTCTCTGGTAGACTACGAGACCGACACTGCTGCTGCCTAGTTCGACTACGGAGTTGACGACCCCTCCTACTTGCCAGAGCAACCAGGCAAGCCCCCCCCTTGATCACCAGATATCGCCTATTCTTCTCTATACTGTTTGCATTAGAGTAGTGTAGCATGTTACTGCTTTCCGATATCCTATCCTGATGCATAGCCTATCCTTGCTACTACTGTTGTTACCTTTAGCTGCAATCCTACATGCTTAGTATAGGATGCTAGTTTTCCATCAGTGGCCCTACATTCTTGTCCGTCTGCTGTGCTATACTATTGGGCCGTGATAACCTGGGCGGTGATCACGGGTATATACTTATATACTATATACATGACACATGTGATGACTAAAGTCGGGTCGGCTCGTAGGAGTACCCGCAAGTGGATCTTTGTGGCAGAGCGACAGGGCAGGTTGAGACCGCCTAGGTGAGAGGTGGGCCTGGCCCTGGTCGGCGTTCGCGGTTACTTAACACGCTTAACGAGATCTTGGTATTTGATCTGAGTCTGGCCATTTGGTCTATACGCACTAACCATCTACGCGGGAGTAGTTATGGGTATCCCGGTGTCGTGGTATCAGCCGAAGCCTTCGTGACGTCAGCGACTGAGTGGCGCGCGCCGTATTGGACCGCTTTGACGTAACCGCCGTGATCGTGTGGGTTGCTAGGTCTGCTCGCGGCCGCGTTCGCAACGTGCAGGTGTGCATAGGGCGATGGGCCCAGACCCCTGCGCGCTTAGGATTAGACCGGCGTGCTGACCGCTCTGTTGTGCTTAGGTGGGGCTGCGACGCGTTGATCTTACGAGGCCGGGCATGACCCATAAAAGTGTGTCCGGCCAAATGGGATCGAGCGTGTTGGGTTATGTGGTGCACCCCTGCAGGGAAGTTTATCTATTCGAATAGCCGTGTCCCTCGGTAAAAGTACGACCCGGAGTTGTACCTTGACCTTATGACAACTAGAGACTGGATACTGAATAAAATACACCCTTCCAAGTGCCAGATACAACCCGGTGATCGCTCTCTAACAGGCTGACGAGGAGGGGATCGCCGGGTAGGATTATGCTATGCGATGCTACTTGGAGGACTTCAATCTACTCTCTTCTACATGCTGCAAGATGGAGATGGCCAAAAGCGTAGTCTTCGACGGGACTAGCTATCCCCCTTTTATTCTGGCATTCTGCAGTTCAGTCCACTGATATGCCCCTTTACACATATACCCATGCACATGTAGTATAGCTCCTTGCTTGCGAGTACTTTGGATGAGTACTCACGGTTGCTTCTCTCCCTCTTTCCCCCCTTTCCTTTCTATCTGGTTGTTGCAACCAGATGCTGGGGTCCAGGAGCCAGACGCCACCGTCAACGACGACTCCTACGACACTGGAGGTGCCTACTACTACGTGCAGGCCGCTGACGACGACCAGGAGTAGTTAGGAGGATCCCAGGCAGGAGGCCTGCGCCTCGTTCGATCTGTATCCCAGTTTGTGCTAGCCTTCTTAAGGCAAACTTGTTTAACTTATGTCTGTACTCAGATATTGTTGCTTCCGCTGACTCGTCTGTGATCGAGCACTTGTATTCGAGCCCTCGAGGCCCATGGCTTGTATTATGATGCTTGTATGACTTATTTATGTTTTAGAGTTGTGTTGTGATATCTTCCCGTGAGTCCCTGATCTTGATCGTACACATTTGCGTGCATGATTAGTGTACGGTCAAATCGGGGGCGTCACAAGTTGGTATCAGAGCCGACTGCCTGTAGGAATCCTCCTTTCCACACTCCTTGGCCTAAGTCGAGTCTAGACATGGCTGTGTGTCTTACGGGCCCACGTCGCCATTGGGTGGTACTAGGATCTTTTACTCCTCGACCTTTACTCTGGGACTCTGAACTCTCTTCTACTCGGGTTAAACGAATTTACTAACTTTAGCACTAGGATCCCGTGACCGCATTCACCCCAAAGTTGGATAAGCCATAGTTATTTCTTAGAATAGTATTTTGAACGATTCACACACTGTCATTTGACTCCTTTGAAACGTATTTGCTTTCAGATGGAACCCACGAGGCAGGTCGTTCACCACACGACGGCCATTGGTGCCTCGGGATCACCTGCGGTGCTAACTGAGATGATGACCTATCTGGGTTATCGCTGGCACCCTGAGTACACCGTCTACGAGGAGTACCAGGACTTTAACCAGGAGCAGTACCGTGCCATCGTCCACCTCTACTCGCGGGAGTATGACTCCACTACTGTGCTGCACACCGCACATGGTGTTGGTGTGACTATCGATATGGCTGTCCACGATGTTGCCTATGCTGCTCTGACACGTCTTCGTGGAGAGTATCGGGAGTTGGACACCTCCCCTTTCAGGCATATTGCTATCGCATCTGATGTTGGTGCGGAGGGTTACTATACTGCTACCTACTGCACTGTCACCCGAGAGCCCTTCTACCATCAGAACCTGGTTCTGCATGCTGATGGGCTGGATCGAGCTAACCGAGCTCTTCGCCACGAGATGTACACCACCCGTCGGCACCTTTACCGTGCTCTAACGCTGCTGCACCCCTTTGTCCGATCTGGACAGGTACCGCGTACTGCGATCTACCCAGCCAGGACCGTGATGCCCCACGGTGTCGGTTGGCCAGAGGTGGGAGGCTACTCTCCCGCACTTGGTCCTCTTCTGCCACCTGAGCGTCGGGCTCTACACCTGAGTATCCGCGGCCCCCAGTCTGCTGACGTGGAGGGCTATACGTTGCCTCACTACCAGCTGTCGGGCTACGATTACCTCCGCAGTACCTCTTGGGACTGATGTAGGCTTGCTTGTAGTGTTAGATGCATTCGCCGCGAGCCTGTGTGCCGCCTATGTTGTTTTAGTCTATGTACTGAACTCTGTGCACTGAACTCTATGCATGACCCCTTTGTAAGTTATGCCGACTACCATGTAGTAGCTATCGTGCTCCTTTCTTTATGCATGTTTCATCATGAATAATTCTTGTCCTTGCAAATTTCTCAATGCTGAACTACCCCTGTTATATATTAGCAGGATGGTTAGACCAGGTGGTCGTGGTCGTGGTGGCGATGCCCCACCACCACCTGAGTACATGGCTGGTATGATCCAACAGTTTGAACTGAACTGCCAGTTCATGGAAAATATGATGGCTCAGTTTCCTTGCCCCAATATGAACCAGCAGCCAGCCCAAGTGACTCTTCAAGATTTCATACGCCTCAACCCAACCATCTACCGCAGCTCAACTCAGCCTCTGGATGCTGATGACTGGCTCCGTGACATCACCTATGAGATGGAGTCTGCTGATGTAGCCCCTGCCAGCTATGTCACTTTTGCTTCCTTCTTCTTGAAGGGACCCGCAGCTCAATGGTGGGACAGCCACAGGCGTACTCTGCCAGCTGGAACAATCATCACCTGGCCAGAGTTCCAAGCTGCTTTCCGTGCCCGCTTCATTCCTCAGGGAGTCATGGACCAGAAGAAGCATGAGTTCCGCAACCTCACCCAAGGCAACAAAACTGTTGAAGCTTATCAGCGGGAGTTTCTGGACTTGTCTCGCTATGCTGAAGAGGACATTGCAACTGATGCACGCAGACAGGAGAAGTTCCGTGATGGCCTTCAAGCTGACATCAAGCTCGCACTTCTAGTGCATGACTTTGCTGATTTCGCCACCTTGGTGAACAAGGCCATCAATGTCGAAACTGGTCCGCAGGAATACCAGAGCTCTCACAGACGCAACCGTGACACGGGCTCATCTTCGGGCTCGCCCTCACAGAAGCGTAAGATATGGATCCCGAACAGCATGTACCGTCCAAATGCATCTGCCCCAAGGCAGACCTATGCTGCACCTCGTCTGCCTCCACCACCATCTAGGCAGTCAAGACTTCCAGCTCCACCATCCCAAGCTCCTGTTCCCACTCCCAATAATGGTATGTGCTACAAGTGTGGACAACCAGGTCACCGTGCCAGGGACTGCAATCAGAATCAGAATCAACTTGCCCTTCCAGCAACGGGCCGTGGTAACAACCAGCCCCGCAACAACAATGCTAAGTCTTATGGTCGTGCTCATGGCAACCACGTTGATCTCAACGAAGCTCAAGACCAGCCTGCTACTGTGATGGGTACACTCCTCGTAAATTCAGTACCAGCATCAGTTTTATTTGATACAGGTGCATCACATTCATTCATGTCAGAAGATTTTGCATACAAGCACGACGTTAAATGTGAGGAGATGAACACCTCTGTATTGGTCAAAACCCCCGTGGGACAGTGTCAAACCTCCTTGGTTGGCATCGATGTCCCCGTGGAAATCACAGGGCTGGAATTCTATGCCTCTCCCATTATCCTGAAGTCGTCTAACATCGACCTCATTTTGGGTATGGATTGGTTGGAAGCGCATACTGCTTCTATAGTTTGCGCCACTAAGACCGTCCATTTGCTACACCCTTCAGATGAGATAGTTACTTACCAAGCCCATCTGGTGCAAAATGCCGAGGCAAGGCTCTATGCATTGAATGCATTGAATGCTGCACCACTCGAGGGCATTGAAAAAATTCCCGTTGTGCGTGAATTCCTCGACGTCTTTCCTGAAGAACTTCCAGGGATTCCCCCTGCTAGAGCTGTCGAATTCATCATCGACATGAAACCAGGCACCACTCCTATAGCCAAGCGACCCTACAAAATGCCGCCGCATGAACTCCTTGAGCTTAAGGAGGAAATCGACAAATCTCTTCGCAACGGATTCATTCGCCCAAGTTGCTCTCCTTGGGGAGCACCTTCTCTCTTTGTTAAGAAGAAGGATGGGACAAACCGGTTAGTTCAAGACTACCGTCCTATAAACCAAGCTACCATTCAGAATAAATACCCTCTTCCTCGGATCAATGATCTATATGATCAACTGGCGGGTTCGTCAGTGTTCTCTAAGCTCGACTTGAGGTTGGGTTACCACCAGATCCGTGTTCGCGAAGAGGATATCCCAAAGACCGCCTTCGTGACTCGCTATGGTTCATACGAGTACACCATCATGTCTTTCGGTTTAACCAATGATCCAGCCACCTTCTCTCGACTGATGAACTATATATTCATGGATTACCTCGACAAGTTCGTTGTGGTTTATCTGGATGATATCCTGGTATTTTCCAAGAACGAAGAAGAACATGCTGAACATCTTCGACTTGTGCTGGAAAAGCTACGAGAACATCAACTATATGCCAAGTTCTCCAAATGTGAATTCTGGCTACCGGAAGTAACCTATCTTGGGCATGTCATCTCTAAGGATGGTATTGCCGTCAACCCCGAGCGAGTTCAGGCTATTCTTGATTGGACTCCTCCCAAGAACGTTAAGCAAGTCAGAAGTTTTCTCGGTCTCGCCAGCTATTGCCGTCGATTCGTCGAGAACTTCTCCCAGATCGCCAGACCTCTGACTAACCTGTTGCATAAGGGCGTCAAGTTCTAATGGACAGACAAATGTCAGGAAAGTTTCCAGGCACTCAAAGACAAGTTGACTTCTGCCCCAGTTCTAGCTCCACCTGATACTAAGAAGGACTTCGTCATTTACTGTGATGCTGCTTCCCGTCAAGGATTAGGCTGTGTCCTAATGCAAGACCGCAAAGTGATTGCTTATGCCTCTCGGCAATTGCGCCCTCACGAAGAGAACTACCCAGTTCACGACCTCGAACTTGCTGCTGTCATTCATGCGCTGAAGCAGTGGCGACATTACCTTCTCGGTAATCGTTGCGAGATCTTCACTGACCACCAAAGTCTGAAGTATCTGTTTACTCAGCCAGATCTGAACCTCCGTCAACAGAGATGGATGGAGCTTGTTGCAGACTTTGACTTGGGTATTTCCTATACGCCAGGCAAGGCTAATGTAATGGCTGATGCCTTGAGCCGCAAGTCTTACTGCAACCACCTCCAGGTTCACAAAGTTTAGCCCTCGCTTGTTGAAGAATTCAGGAAGCTGAACCTCCATATTGTCCCTCCGGGTGCACTCGCTCCCCCTCCTAAGGAGTTTGGCAAGGTGAACCTCCACGTTGTTACCCAGGGTTCCCTCAATACCCTAGTTGCTAAACCAGATCTCGAGGACAGCATCAAAAGGCTACAGAAGTATGACTCTGAAGCCCACAAGATTAAGCACTACCTCGCATAAGGAAAGCCCTCATTCTTCACCATTGCTGAAGATGGCACCTTATACTTCAAGGGCCGCCTAGTGGTGCCATGTGCAGAGAAAAACCTGGATATGACACAGGAAGTTATGAAAGAAGCTCATGATACACCTCTATGTATCCATCCTGGTAGTACAAAGATGTACCAAGACATCCGTCAGAGATTCTGGTGGTCTAATATGAAGCAAGCCATTGCTCGTTATGTTGCTGAGTGTGACGTTTGCCGTCGTATCAAAGCAGAACATCAAAGGCCTGCTGGAACTCTGCAACCTATCTCTATTCCTAAATGGAAATGGGACCATGTTGAGATGGACTTCGTCACTGGATTTCCCAAGTCACAGAAAGGTAATGATGCTATTCTTGTCGTCATTGACCGGCTTTCCAAAGTTGCACATTTCCTGGCGGTCAAGGAAACGATAACTGCTAGTCAACTGGCAACGCTCTATATGTCCAGGATTGTTTCACTCCACGGTATTCCATTGGTAATCAGCTCAGACCGTGGCAGCTTATTCACTTCAAGATTCTGGGCAAGTTTCCAAGAAGCCATGGGAACTCATCTGTCATTCAGTACTGCGTTTCATCCTCAGTCGCAAGGGCAAGTTGAACGCGTCAACCAAGTTCTCGAAGATATGCTTCGAGCTTGTGTTATTTCCTTCGGCAAGAAATGGGAGGAATCTCTCCCGTATGCTGAGTTCTCTTATAATAATAGCTATCAAGCTAGTCTGAAGATGGCCCCCTTCGAAGTGTTATATGGACGAAAGTGCCGAACCCCTCTGAACTGGTCAGAAACTGGGGAACGTCCACTCTTTGGTATGGATATTATCCAACATGCCAAAGAACAAGTCCGCATTATTCGCGAGAATCTCAAGACTGCTCAGTCACGTCAGAAGAGTCAGTATGACCGTCATCATAAAGACATGGTCTATCAACCTGGCGAAAAGGCTTATCTTCGAGTCACACCTTTGAAGGGTGCTCACCGCTTCGGAATCAAGGGAAAACTAGCTCCTCGATATATTGGCCCATTCCTTATTCTCGAAAGGCGTGGTAAAGTGGCATACCAACTGGAGCTACCGCCGAACCTTTCTCAGGTTCACGATGTGTTCCATGTGTGACAGCTCCGCCGTTGCTTCAAGGACCCAATCCGAGCAGTGGATCATGAAGTGCTCGAATTGCAGCAGGACCTCTCCTATAAGGAGCATCCAGTCCGCATTCTCGACCAAGCTGAACGCCGCACACGTCAGAAGGCGATCAAGTTCCTCAAAGTCCAGTGGTCGCACCATTCTGAAGATGAAGCCACTTGGGAACGAGAGGATCGTCTGCGCGAAGAATACCCCGCACTGTTTCCTTCTACCTCTTAAATCTCGGGACGAGATTTCTTGTAGTGGAGGAGATTTGTAACGCCCGGATAATCATGCTACAGTAATCCCACGCTGATGATGCCACATCACCACGGTTACTGTTGTTAACCTCGCGATGATTCGAAACCGTTTCAAAATTTAAATTCAAATTAATGTCAATAATAAAAGTTTTCAAAAATTTAAACAAAAATGTTCGGTGGGTGCCAGATATTGCACTGATAATTAATGTGGAGAAAACATATTTTTAGAAAAGGACTAACTATTTTAAAATGATGTAAAACAGAAAAGAAAATAAATAAAAAGAAAAGAAAATACAAAAGAGAAAACAGAACAAAAAGAAAAAGGAACCCCCTTCCCCCATTGGACCCTGGCCCAACTGGGCCGACCCCAGGCCCAGCCGGCCTAGCCCACCTCCCCGGGTCGCCCTCCCCTTCCCTGTTCCCCCGACCGGGGTGGGAACCGGGGCAGGTCCCCGCCGCACCACCTCGCCGGCGACGGGGGAGGATAAGGCCGCCCCAACGCCTCGTCCTCCGCCCATCCCTCCCACTTGCCCCTCTCGGCCTCTGCGCCTCTCCCTCCCCCCCCAGATCCACGCCGCTCCCTCCTTCCCCACCGCCCGAGCGCGGTCGCCGACGTGCCGCCGTCGTTTCCGCGGCCACCGAGCCCCGTTCTCCTCCCCGACTTGTCCACGAGTTCCGCCGCGTCGAGCCCGTCCTCCCCGACCACCTGCTCGAGCCGGGACCCCCTACATCACCCCCCAACGCCGTTGCCTTCTTCCTCGGGTCGCCGCCGTCTTCTTCGACTCCGGCGACTGCTGCTGCTACTAAGCCTCTCACCGGCCTCCGTGTGCCGCGCGGTGAGCTCCTCTACCTCCTCCCCCTCTCCATTAGCTCGCTAGCTTGCCGTAGCCACCGCGCCGCGTTAGGCCGCATCGAGTAGGCCTCGCCCCTTTCTTCGGTTTGCCCCGGTTCGCACCGTAGCCCCGCCTCTGCCGCACGCCCGAACCACCCCGCCGCCGGCGAGCTCCTGGCGCTCCGCTCCGCCCTCCCCAGCACCCCGCACCGCCACCGTTCGACGAGCGGCGTCGAGCCGCGTCGAACGCAAGCAACCGCGGCCCCTGAGACCCCCTGTGCGCTAAACCCGAGCCGAGCCCGCCGCGCGCCGCCGCGATTTGGCTCGCCGGAGCTGTTCCGGCGCCGTCCGCCGACGTGGCTAAGTGGCCCCCCTGGGTCGCTGCCAGTGGGTCCTGGTGGCCCAGTTGACTGGGTTGACCCCAGTCAACTTCTGACTGGGCAGGCCCCAGCCACTGACATGCGGTTCCCGCCGCATAATTACCAAAAAAAATGTTTTTATAAATAAAACTAATTAATTAATCTAAATAGGCACTGACAGGTGGGGCCTACCTGCTAATAACCTTGTTTAAGTTAATTATAAAATTCTGTTAGTGCCCTGTCAATGACATGTGGGTCCCACTGGACCCACCTGTCTGGTTTGACTGGTCAGCCGACCTGTTGACCTGCTGACGTCAGCATTACCTCATGCTGACGTCATAATTCATTTTTTTGCTAAATTCAAATAATTCCAGAAATTCAAATAATCTTTGAAAATTCATATCTTTTAAAGCGTAACTCGGATGAAAATGTTTTCTACATGAAAGTTGCTCAGAACGACGAGACGAATCCGATTTCGCAGTCTGTTCGTCCACCACACCTCCCTAACCTATCGATCTAGCAACATTCCCCCTCCAGTCCGTCTGTCCGAAAACACAAAACATCGGGAATACTTTCCCGGATGTTCCCCCCCTTCGCCGGTACCTACGGAGTTGACGACCCCTCCTACTTGCCAGAGCAACCAGGCAAGCCCCCCCCCTTGATCACCAGATATCGCCTATTCTTCTCTATACTGCTTGCATTAGAGTAGTGTAGCATGTTACTGCTTTCCGATATCCTATCCTGATGCATAGCCTATCCTTGCTACTACTGTTGTTACCTTTAGCTGCAATCCTACATGCTTAGTATAGGATGCTAGTTTTCCATCAGTTGCCCTACATTCTTGTCTGTCTGCTGTGCTATACTATCGGGCCGTGATCACCTGGGCGGTGATCACGGGTATATACTTATATACTATATACATGACACATGTGATGACTAAAGTCGGGTCGGCTCGTAGGAGTACCCGCAAGTGGATCTTTGTGGCGGAGCGACAGGGCAGGTTGAGACCGCCTAGGTGAGAGGTGGGCCTGGCCCTGGTCGGCGTTCGCGGTTACTTAACATGCTTAACGAGATCTTGGTATTTGATCTGAGTCTGGCCATTTGGTCTATACGCATTAACCATCTACGCGGGAGTAGTTATGGGTATCCCAGCGTCGTGGTATTAGCCGAAGCCTTCGTGACGTCAGCGACTGAGTGGCACGCGCCGTATTGGACCGCTTTGACGTAACCGCCGTGATCGTGTGGGTTGCTAGGTCTGCTCGCGGCCGCGTTCGCAACGTGCAGGTGTGCATAGGGCGATGGGCCCAGACCCCTGCGCGCTTAGGATTAGACCGGCGTGCTGACCGCTCTGTTGTGCTTAGGTGGGGCTGCGACGCGTTGATCTTACGAGGCCGGGCATGACCCAGAAAAGTGTGTCCGGCCAAATGGGATCGAGCGTGTTGGGTTATGTGGTGCACCCCTGCAGGGAAGTTTATCTATTCGAATAGCCGTGTCCCTCGGTAAAAGGACGACCCGGAGTTGTACCTTGATCTTATGACAACTAGAACTGGATACTGAATAAAATACACCCTTCCAAGTGCCAGATACAACCCGGTGATCGCTCTCTAACAGGGCGACGAGGAGGGGATCGCCGGGTAGGATTATGCTATGCGATGCTACTTGGAGGACTTCAATCTACTCTCTTCTACATGCTGCAAGATGGAGATGGCCAGAAGCGTAGTCTTCGACAGGACTAGCTATCCCCCTTTTATTCTGGCATTCTGCAGTTCAGTCCACTGATATGCCCCTTTACACATATACCCATGCACATGTAGTATAGCTCCTTGCTTGCGAGTACTTTGGATGAGTACTCACGGTTGCTTCTCTCCCTCTTTTCCCCCTTTCCTTTCTATCTGGTTGTCGCAACCAGATGTTGGGGTCCAGGAGCCAGACGCCACCGTCAACGACGACTCCTACGACACTGGAGGTGCCTACTACTACGTGCAGGCCGCTGACGACGACCAGGAGTAGTTAGGAGGATCCCAGGCAGGAGGCCTGCGCCTCGTTCGATCTGTATCCCAGTTTGTGCTAGCCTTCTTAAGGCAAACTTGTTTAACTTATGTCTGTACTCAGATATTGTTGCTTCCGCTGACTCGTCTGTGATCGAGCACTTGTATTCGAGCCCTCGAGGCCCATGGATTGTATTATGATGCTTGTATGACTTATTTATGTTTTAGAGTTGTGTTGTGATATCTTCCCGTGAGTCCCTGATCTTGATCGTACACATTTGCGTGCATGATTAGTGTACGGTCAAATCGGGGGCGTCACAACATGACTGGGAGCATTTGTGTGTGCGTGACTGCCGTGGGACCCGGATGTTAGTGGCTTACATTGAAAACAAAAGGGGGGTTTATAGTTTAGTGGGAACCATCAAGCAAATTCGCAAAGTTTTATAGCTGACAGATTTATACTTGCTGAGATGCACAGAGTAATATGATGGCATGTTGGAGGCAATAAATAAATATGCTACATGGCTTGTCATGGCATCTAATTGCACAGAATGCTAGTACAAATCATGGAGAACAAGACATACAACATGAGCATCTCCATAAGAGCTGGTAGCTCTACCAAAAAGCAATCAACAACTCAAAAAAAGGTTCAAATATAGTATCAAGCACTTAATAATAGAAAGACACATAACACATTTTTGGAGTAGAAGTGCAGGTGAACATCAAATACTACCACTACAACAGTACAAATTTAGCATAGGGTTCATATACATCATAATCCAGCCCCCAAAAGCATGTACTCAATCACTACCACCACAACTGTAAGCACGAGCAGTAGGAAGAATAGGAGTGGGGAAGCTTACTCTAAACAACGGTACTGCCGCCGTTCAGACAAGGGGAGCGGCGAGGGAAGCGTGGAGAACGGCGGGGAAGCGATGTCGCGACCACTGTCCTCCTCCTCTTGCGCTTCGGAGTCATCTCCGACTCGGTTGGAGGCTCCGCAATCTGCAACGGCACCTCGTGCATTGTGGGTTCCTGATCCAGTGGATGCTCTACCCTGGATCTGAACGCCCACCACCTGCGCCTGTCCCACGGGCTGGACGAATTGTCCAGCTCCATCGCCCACAGGAGGATCTCGATGTCGTGCCTCGGTTGTGCGGGCGGGGGGAAAAGCTTTTTCTTCTCCCTGGATGTCATTTCCCTCAAAGTGGTCATTGTCGTCCAGTTCAACTGCCTTATGTTGTTAAACCAAGAACGGATCTCCATCAACCTGGCCACCTTGACCTGGTCTCCGCCGGCGCTCTGCTCCTCCATCGAGGTTCTTGCGTGGATGGAAGAAGGGGGTGGGATGTGGAAGAGGAGACGAGCAAAGTTGCGGCCGCGAGAAGGAGGAGAAGGAGAGGGAGGAGATGTCGCGGTTGTAATGGCGATGGGTGAGGGGAAGGACGATGGCGGCGGCAGTTCTGCATTGGATGAGAGGGGCGGCGCGTGATTGTATTCTTCCTATGACTTTTTTTAGACAATCTTTTCCTATGACTAAAATGCCAGAGATTAAAACGGTTCCAAAAAAGCCCAACCACTGTAAAACTTTGTATAATAAATATAGATAATTCGGGCCACCCAAAGCCCCCAACATGAATTAATAGTACGCTTACAACTTAAATAACACCAAGACAAATATAGATAGATAGATTTTTTAGCTAAAAAGATAGATAGATAGATAGATAAATGGCCGCCGCTTCTCCACAAGGCTCCTCCTTGCTCCTCCTCCGGGCGCCCTTCACTGCTCCTCTGCGGTGTTGTTGATGGGGTACGACAGAGTGTGCATGCGCTTGTCGGTGGGGAAGACGTTGTCGTAGTCCGTGAAGATGTTATGGGTGGTGAAAGCTATGAACTCGCAGCCACACCAGAACACGCGGCCGAGGAGGTAGAACACGTCTAAGGGGTTGGTGAAGTGGGCAAGGATAGCAACCACAACCCCGTTGTGGATGACCTCCTCGACTCGGTACATCCTTGGAGATCCCCGAGGGAGGTGCCTCTAGCCGGCCCCAAGGAAGAAGTCGGTGAACCCCCTTGCGCCCCTCCACCTTGACATCGCCCACACACTAAGGGTGCTCTAGACGTACACCCCGGCGGGGTAGAGCATCTCCGGCACGGTGGGGGGGAAGCGGTAGGTTGGCCCGGTGTACTGCATCGCTGTGGCGGGCTGGTTCTTGGGGCTGTTTGTGGTGAAGAAGAAGAAGGGCAGGTGCAAAATGCAGGTGGGAGAGTATGGGAGATGGATGAAGGGTGTGAGAGGAAGAGGAACATGATAGGTGGCTTAAATAGCCACAGTGGCAGTAATGGGGTCAAATGTGAACAAATTTTCCACCCACCGCGGCATCGGGGGTGTACACGCGTGGGAAACTGTAGTGTGAATCAAAATGCGAATTTTAAGTGCTGCCCTATGTGCCGTCGGTCGGGTCAACCGGGGACGGCTCTGCGGCGCGTGCTCCTTCGCGTATGTGCACGCATGCAACGTAGGCTGAAGCGGACACATGCATGGAACCGCATGCAACGTAGGCTCGCTCGGGCGCATGCAACGGCGGCGGACATCGCTCGGTCCAATGGGTGGGCTTCTTTACACAGCCCAACTACACGAATGCATGGCAGCCCACCCTCGAGCGCAGAAAAAAAACAGGCGCAGAAAAAAACATAAGTATTATATGATTTATCGACGCGAAAGCCCTAGATAATCCTTACAACGTCAAAAAGCTATGAAACCTGGCAATGATGCTAGTCATGTTGGTACAAGGTTGTTGGTCCACTTCAAGGATGTCGACAAAAACATGCTTCGAAACGGACCCTTCCCGTCCCGAAAGGCCTCCCATGAAGCAGGTTCAGAATGACACCGAATTCTGCCAGGATGGAAGTCCAATGAGATCAACACTTGTTCATGTTGGCCAATGTGGCACTGACCGTCGAAGGAGATAAAGATTGATACTTGTTCATGTGGGCCCATATTTTTTTTACATTTGGTGTCGATAGAACACAAAAAACAAACATGACTATATGCTTTTAGGTCTTCACCCTCCCCAATTTGTTGCCCAACTCGACATGTTTTGCCTTAAGATGCCACCTCTTTCTGTAAGCTGCAATTGTTGTGGTTTTGGAATGCTGGTTCTCTTTCCTGCAGAACGGGCATTTATAGAGACCGTTACGCCGGTACACAATCTTTGCAGCCATGAGCCACTTGAAGATTTTCTTTCTGAAAGCTTCCCTCAGGTGTAGGTAGTTCTCCCATTCTTCCAAATCTGCAATCTGGTATTAGAAGAAAAAATCTCATGCCAGCGAATTGTACATTATATCAAAGGCAGCCCTAAATGGATTGTTTTTTCTTTGTATTGGTCATATCATGAGTCCACGCCAGGCCCCGTGATGCACCTCCTAGGCACAAACCGGGCGCGTTACCTCTCGGTAGCTAGATCCAAACCATGCACCCCCGCTGTTTAAACCCAAGTGGAGTAGCACCTAGACACATGACCCGCGACACTTGTGCCAGCCCCCGAACCATGCATCCCCGCCGTGTAGACTCATATGTGGCCATGTGTGCATGCATGTTGTGGTTCCAGCTGAGTGCGATGCACGGGACGGTCCTTGGTTACTAGGTCTAACATCACGCGGCAACGAGATTTGAGGCAAATGAAGGAACGGGCCCCGCACTCCCTTCACAGGACGGACACATTCCGACTCTGTGGCTTGATCCAGCATGGGATATGGCCCCAGTTGCCCACAGCCTACGTGAGGGCCTACACATGCCGCTCTCGATGTTTTACCACACCCTCTAGGGGTCGTATGATTACACTTGCGCTAGGTCCTGCGAATTTTCGGCCCCTCGATAATTTGCATGGATTATAACGGCAGCTGATGAGCATCATAGCCTAGAGAACGGCGTCGAGGCCACCCCTCCCTTTGGTAGCATATGGTGCATATATGGACCAAAGAGCTTAACATGGGGCTTTCATCCCGAACCTTGCTACGATTTCATGTGCCGCCGTAGATCTTGAACTTTCGATGTTACAACCCTAGAAATGTGGTAAATGTCCCGAATATGGGAGGGAGGGGGGGAGAAAGGCAATGCAATAAACGATCCCCATAATTTTATGTTTGTTTTATCTGGCAAGACAAACAAGTTTTTTAAAATAAGGATTTTTAGCATGTTTTAATAAGGATTTTATAATTTCACATTATAAGGTGCTTATTTTTTCCTAAAACAAATGTGTTGTAAACGCACAAAGCTCCACATTGAACCTCTCACCATCACGTTCACGTTGAACTCACCCTAAAATGAAGGAGAGGTAGATCGAATCTCCCCACGGGGGGCAACCTTCTCCTAGTAGCTAAATATGGTTAGTTGAGAATTTCTCCCCAAGTCGTTTTTTGAGGCAAAATCACATTCTTTTTTTCCTCCAATATTGTGGCAAAATACATGGAAGAAAAATCATGCGAGGCACGGTGGAACGAGTGCACCTGTTTTTCCCCTCCAAAAGTGCACTAGTTGCCATATTGCATGTGAATGTGTCACCTGTACAAACAATTGAATTGTCGTTTTTATTTTGTTAACAATTCCTAAATATTGAATTTCAGCATGCACCTACCCCATGTCAGTTAGGTCAAATTTGTTTTATCCAAGCTCCGCCAGCGACCGTGCAGATTCTTGTACCATGCACGTGCTACTCCGGGCCTCTGGCGTCCTGTACCGGACAAGGGAATCTAGATGTGATGCAACACAATTCATGTTGACCCATATCATGCACCCTTAGCCAACCAAGACGGCAACATGCACGGCTAGCCACCTCGATCTAGACCATGTGGTAGTGTCCACGATGGGCAAAGATGCTCCGTTGGACATGTTTGCTGGCACTAGTGCATGATGCCCAATCTCAGTGTGCAAGACGGGTAGCCGTGTGTCGCTTTGACATGCTTGGCTTACGGAGGGAGGGACTGGTTGGGGAACTAACGAACCGAGGTGGGGTCAAGGGTGGATGGATGGTGTGGGTCAACTTGGGTAAAGGGGAACGGTTTGAGGCCATTTGAACAATGTATGCCATGGCTATGGTCATGAGCTACCTCACTTGCCTTACCACGAAATTTTTCATAAGGGGACAGTGTAAACCTAAAAATTTGAGTTTTATTTTTGGATATCCTGTTTGTTACATTTATGGCATCGTGTACAACAAATTTGGGGTTATTTTGGAGATGGTCAAAAAAATCACTTCATTACAGACGGACCGTTTGGTCTCACTTAAGCGAGTTTTTCCAACAAAGTGGTTTTTTCGACCACATCCAAATCACCTGAAATTTTGTACACATGATCTTTTCATAAACATAGACAGAATTTGAAAGTTTTCCAAAATTTTTAGAATTTTATATAATTTATAGTGGCTCAGTGAAACTCAGGTACATACCTCTGACTTTACCTTAAGGGGACAGTGTAAACTTCATTATTGCTGAATTTTATTTGATAATCATGTTTATTACATGGATGTGACTGTGTAAAAAAATGGGTGATTTGGAAAAGAAAAAGCCCACCAACTAACAGGAGATATCAAACCCCACGGCCTGCATACGACTAGAAACCCAACCATATGGGCCAGGATGCAGGCCCGTGGGATGTTGATTTCTCCTGCTAGTAGGCCCCACAGGGCATACACAGAAGTGGATAGGGAACGTGCTGTTTCAGTGAGAGAGGCTCATGCAATTGGTCTCTCAGCCGCGTATATAAGTAGGTGCGTGCGCGTCTCGCTTGGCGAGGTGGGACTAAACTCCCACCACCCGTCAGTTGCGCCCGGTGCGTCTCAGCGTTGGGCCAAATTTTGTTGGGCTGTCCCAGGCGAACCTCACCCGCGTGCTGGACCACGCGTCCCTGTAGATGGTTGGGCTGGCCCATCATGTATGCATATCCTTTTTCTTTTTTGTTTTTCACATATTCTCTTTCATTTATTATTATACAGTTCTAAAACAAAGGTTGTTGTAAACGCACAAAACTCCTTCTTCAGCCTCTCACCATCACGTTCACGTTGAACTCACCCTAAAATCAAGGAGAGGTAGATCGAATCTCCCCACGGGGGACAACCTCCACGGAGTAGCTAAATATGGTTACTTCAGATTTTCTTCCCAAGTCATTTTTTGAGGGGAAAATACATTTTTCTTTTTTCCTCCAATATTTGTGGCGAAATACATGGAACAAAAATCGTGGGAGGCACGGGGGCTACCTGTTTTTCCCCTCCAAAAGTGCACTTGTTGCCAAAATGCATGTGAACGTGTCATATTCCACATTTTCCTTAAAACATGTTGTACACCTGCACAAACAATTGAATTGTCGTTTTCATTTTGTTATCAATTCCTAAATCTTGAATTTCAGCATGCACCTATCCCATGGCGTCTCATCCAAGCTCCCACATCAACCACGCAGATTCTTCTACCATGCATGTGTGCTGCTCCGGCGTCCGGTACAAGAGAGGGGAATCTTGATCCGATGTGATGCGATTCATGTCTACCCATAGCATGCACCGCTAGGCAACCGGGCCGACAACATGCACCGCTAGCCGCCTCGATCCAGATAATGGGCAAAGATGCTCAGCTGGACATGTTTGTTGGCACTAGTGCATGATGCGCCAATCTTGGTGTGCAAGACGTGTAGCCGTGTGTCGTTTTAACATGCTTGGCATACCGAGGGAAGGGACTCGTCGGAGATCCAACGAACCGAGGTGGGGTCAAGGGTGGATGGATGGTGTGGGTCAACTTGGCTAAAGGTTTACGGTGGGTGTCTACGTGGCCAAGTGTGCATGCATGGTGTGAATCCAGCTGTGTGTGATGCACTGGACGGGCCTTTTTGGATAGGGCCCACATGAAGCGGCAACGAATTTTGAGGAAAATGAAGGAACGGGCCCCGCACTCCGTCTGCATGCCGAACTCGTTCCCTCCATTGGCTAGATCCAGCATGCGATATGGCATGCCTTCCACATAGCCCGCGTTAGGGCTTATGCGTGCCGCTCTCGGTGTTTGACCACACCCTTCATGGGTCATACGACGAGACCACGCCAGGCCCCGTGAAGCACCGCCTAGACACAAACCGGACGCGTTACCTCTTGGTAGCTATATCCAAAGCACATGCAGACCCGCCGTCTAGACCCACGTGTGGAGCATCACGTAGACGTTTAGACTCATACGTGGACATGCATCCTCTTGGTAGACGTTTAGACTCATGCGTTACCTCTTGGTAGCTAGATCCAAACTGGACTCACACCACTTACGCCAGTCCCCGAACCATGCATCCCCGCCGTTTAGACTCATACGTGGACATGTGTGCATGCATGTTGTGGGTCCAGTTGAGTGCGATGCACGAGACATGCCTTGGTTACTAGGTCTAACATCACGTGGCATCGAGATTTGAGGCAAATGAAGGAACGGGCCCCGCACTCCTTTCACAGGCCGGACGCATTCTCTCTCGATGGCTTGATCCGACATGCGATATGGTCCCGTTTGCACACAGCCTATGTGAGGGCCAATGCATGCTGCTCTCGATGTTTTACCACACCCTCTAGGGGTTGTACGATGACACCACACCAGGTCCGGTGAATTTTTAGCCCCTCACGAATTTGCATTGATTATAACGACAGCAGACGGGCATCATAGCCGTAGAGAACGGCTTCGAGGCCACGCCTCCCGTTGGTAGCATATGGCACATATATGGACCAAAGAGCTTAACATGGGGCACTCATCCCATTCCCTGCTATGATTTCATGGTGGCCGCATAAGATCTTGAACTTTCGAGGTTACAACCATAGAAATGCGGTAAATGGCCCGAATATGCGAGGGGGGGGGGGCGAGAAAGGCGACGCAATTACCTACCCCCATTATTGAAGTTTGTTTTTTCTGGAAAGAAACAATTTTTTATAAATAAGGAATTTTCAGCACTTATTAATAACGATTTTATAATTTCACATTGTAAGGTGCATTTTTTTCTCTAAAACAAAGGTGTTGTAAACGCACAAAACTCCTCCTTGAGCCTCTCACCATCACGTTCACGTTGAACTCACCCAAAAAGGATTTCCCTCTTTTTTACGATTTTCCTTTGTTTTTGTTTTTTAGACAAAAGGATTTTGCTTTGTGTTTTTTTATTAGTAACATAGGGTTTTACTTTGTGACTGGTAAGCGGCCTGTGGGCCTGTTTGGTTGTTTCTTTACGAACTGGACCCACGGGCCGTTATTTTCTGTGCTTGACACGGATAGGGTCCGTGTCATCACCCCCATCGCCCACACACCCCCGCCCCCCTCACCCCCACCCTCCCCACAAACCACCCCGCCGCCTACTCGCCTGGCCGCTCTCGACGGTTGGAGCAGAAGAGCGCGGAGTGAGATTGGGAGGCCGCCAGCAAGCACCTAGCGACTACCGGCGACTAGGTGAAGTGAGAAACCCTAACTTGTAATCTTCGACTTCTTTGTTCCTTGTTGTGTTGCCGTTTCGGGAGTTGGATATGGTTTTCAAAGTCAGAGATTAGATAGTTAGGATTTTTAAATCGGAGGTTAGGTGGAAGGCGATGCAGAGATTGAAGGAAGTTTTCTACATCGGTGGCTAGCTGGGTATTTTTTCTAGGGTTTCGGTATTCCAGGGTTTTCATAACAGTGAACAAGTGCAGATGCGTAACACAATAGCAGCAAATTTCAGCAAACAGTCCTTTAAAAACTTTAAAAAATATTGGCCTTGTGCAGTGGCGAATCCAGGAAGAAACCAGAGGGTGGGCTCAAAACTTATAAGCTGGGCTAGTGGATTAAATTCCTTTTTAGGCCGAAATTAGGTTGGGTTTAGTAAGGCAGCCATTAACTTGTAGTCCTAGATTGTAAGTCAACTAAACATTTGTCAGAATAATATTTACTGCAGTGTTTTTTTTTGCGGAATATGAAATTTTGATCCAAATATTTGTATCTTTGTAGGAAAATAACAATAAACTCTTAATTCTGTTGCCCAAATTAGTTCATATTTTAAAGATTATAAATGTGAGGGCGTACAATATATCAGAGTTTTTAGGAATTATTTTAGTCTTTATTTTGTGTGGTTATGTAGTACCAGGAAAAAGTGAAGTAAGTTCATTTTCTCCAACATGACAGACAAGTGGCTAATTGAGTTGGTTACCCTGACGATCTTTCGTCCGTCCAGAACAGATTTTCTTTTCTTTTTCAAGGAACATATTGTTGGATGTGGATGTATGTAGATGGGCTGTATGTTGAAGGTGTGCGTATGTACATTCGGGTTGGCCGAGTAACAGCAGTAGTAGGATTTATGTTTACATAGGACTTTTCTCATAGATTACTGCTCAGTCTCAGACACTACCTCAGTTGTGCTGTAGAGGAGGAGGGGCCAATGCCGCGCATTGACGCTCGGGGTGAGCCCATGCTGCCGGTCGAGGATGAAGAGAAGGACATGTCTGAACAAGCTATGGTGCGGCGGGCACGCGCTGCGTTGCGGTGTTATGAGGAGCGGAGGGCGAGCCACTCACTCAGTTCAAGTGTATGATTTTTGATTACTGATGCAGTACCTTCGTTGATTATACTATATGATTGTTGCCTAGTGTGTTTACATGCATAAGCCCTTTTCTTAGATTCTCATCCTTTGCTTTTCTTCATTTATTTTGTTTACACAGGTGGTGTGCATAACCTGTCGACAGGACTGCAACAGGCCCAATGCTGATGGGTTGACATTTACCATCAGGCTAGATGGGACACTTCAGATGTGGTATAAATAATCATGTCAATTTTTACTTGTATTGTGTTTGTTCCCCTCTACTTTGAAGATTAACAAAATGTAGGAAATAAATAGCAATTAAATTCTACATCAACAAATGGTGCCATGCTACGCAAGGCACCGGTTCAGCGCCATCCCAGACAGTTCATTGTTTTTCAAGCGAGAGGGAGCCGCATGTATGATTTTGGCGTGTACAAAGGGAATTCAAGGGCGATCATCTGTGGTGAAAACTGGTGCAGGTTTGTTGAAGACTTCGACCTGCGAGAAGGCGAGCTTGTCTCCTTCGATTTGACTGAAGACATTCCTATGGTGTACTGCTGCAACCTACCAAGGACATGCGATCAAAACGAAGAGCGTAAAGATCCTCTAGAATTAGCTGTCATAACGAAGGGAATTAATCTTATGAAGCAAGAGGAGCGTAACCTACATGACCTTTTGGCGATGAAGAAAGGTTATAGGTGCATTTGTTGTCCACCGCTTCACCAAGTCGAACATAGGAGGAAAGACGATGGTATGTTTTTGGTGTACTAGTATTTTCTATTTTTTATGCAATTTTCTTTGTTTTTTCATGGAGAGAAAGTTAAAGATATGCTATTGTAGCTGAAACTAGTGAATACACTGATGTTTGTTTTTGCATATCCTTTTGTTTCCCATAGCTGAAGATCCTTATGTAATATATGTAGATGTAGCTGAAGATCCTTTTGTTTACTGCTCCTTCACATATTTGATAATTTTTCTTCCTAGGACCGTGCATACAGAGATTACCGGTGAAAGTTGTCGATGCCCTGAAGACCCTAGGAGATGGGGGGATACCGGGAGATGGGCTCGCTGGCATTCGGCTGTGCAAGGACAGTTTCATGCCGGCTAAGTACCACAAGTGTGATGATGGCCGCATCATCTTCGGCAAGGGATGGAGTGATTTTGTGGACAGTGAAGAGCTTAAGGTTCATAAAGCCGTTCTTTTCGGTTTCAAGACCACCACCCGTGAAGATCTTCAGATCGAGGTGGTTATGAACATGCTGACCGAGGAGCCACAAATGTAGCACGACAACGCAAGAGTGTCATTTACACTAGGTATAGTGCGAAAACTATGTTGATAGCAGTTATGCATCTATGGGGTTACGTCTTCATTATGTCTTGGGTGATGATGACTATGAGAGGAGGACATGTTGCAGTTAGAGTAAATGCTAGGATTCTGCCCTATTCAGGACTCAAAATAGGTCTTTCACAGGTGGTTGCTTTATTGGCTGCTGTTTCCCTGGCTATAATCATGAACGATGGTAATGCAAATGGAATCATTAAGGGGTTTTATTAATATTTTAAATGATGGAGTTAAGATGCTAGAACTACCTATGAGTGTGTGCGTAGGAGATGCGGGAAGGGCATCAGTTGTGTTCTTGACTCTTTAGCAATGCAGGAATAATGTGAGATTACAAAATAAATGGTATAGTGATCTTATGATTCTTGTTTAGCTAATTTGCTTGTGGATCATGGGATGGTCTATATTGCAGATGAAGGTGGTAAACAAAGAGGTGCTGATGTTGGGAGCAAAGAGGTGCTGATGGTCTATATGCGCAGGCTAGAGCATGTAGCAGGTGAATTGTACAGGCTAGAGCATGGAGTCACAGGGTACTGCGGTGTCGCCTGCGCATCTCTGCCGTAGTTTTATTTTTTGGACCTTCATGTCAAGTCTGGCTAGGCTTGCTACCATCTATGATTTGTGCTGCTAGTTGATTACTTTAGTTTCTAGCTGTAGTTTGTATCAGGGGCTTGAAAGACCATGTGGTTTCTGTTAATGGAAAATCAGAGGGGGCGACTCTTCTTTTGATTAAAAAAAATGAACTTTCTCTATCCAATTAAAAAAATTCTCTATTCAGACCCAGTTGAGAACAGTATTCATTATAAATCTGAAATAATCTTTTGGTAAAAATGGCTATCGCATTCTGTATCATAGCTAGCGAAACCGAAACAAAATAAACGTCTTAAGTATAATATATCGTGAACGTGGATCAAATTAGGCAAGACAGCTAGAATAAAGGATGATTCAACTTGCAAGAAATTTGAACTTACGACTTACTAGCAGAACAATAAAGTTTACAGATTATCAGCTAGATAAATAGAAGAAACATTTTAGGTTGATTCATTCTTCCTTCCGGACTTCTTTGACCGCCTAGATGGTTTGGTGAGATGCTGGCGCTGACTCTCGAACCCATTCTGGAAGTTCACCAACCGCCTGTATACATCGTAGGTGGCATACGCGTCCATGGAAGCATAATAGATGTTCTTCAAGGGCAAGGGCGCTTCTGCCCATATATGGTGGTCATCTTCTCTGATAGCGTCCTTCATCTTGTTGTAGCTGTGGTGGATGATGGAACCAGCGTAGTCAGCCAAGCCATACTTTGGCTTAATCGTCACTGGATCAGGCACTCTCCACATATTCTGGATATCCCAAAGTTTTGTACCACCAGACCAACATGCTTGAGTTTTTTCTCGTCATTGTTGATGTCCACCCCAACAAAGGTGTACTCCTCGTCGAGCAGGAAGGCAGCAAGCAGGCCGCAGTGCTCATCAGCAATGCTTATGTGGTACACGAGGACGTAGATGCCAACGCATAACTAGACCACGGCCGCCATCTGTGTCGGGCCACGAGGCCAGGTGTACTCCACATCCAGTGCAACTATCTTCTGCTCTTCGTTGCGCAGCCAGTATTTGAATCTGCTAATGCAGTACTCAACACAGCTAGCCTTGTTCGTGTACTTCACACAAATTTTGGTATTTCCATCTGCCCTAGCAGCATAATCATTCTCGAACGCCATGCCGAAGGACTGTAATTGATGAAACCAGTATAAGACATGAAGCATGACAATAACATGATAACAATAAGCCGAGATGAATATGACGGCAGATAGTATAGGAATTCTGGCGCTATTGAAAGTTTATGTAAACAAGTGCATGAACAATTTAAACTAAACAAGTAGTCCCTCTGTAAAGAAATCACTAAAGCAGTGAACCAAAAGTTGTTATATTTCCTTACAGAGGGAGTATATGCGAATTAACAATCAAAATTTACGCTCTTGAAATATTTATCTAAACAACTGCATCAACAATCAAGAATAAACATGTATCTATGAATTGTTCATCGCCCATGCAGATGAAACTATGTGTACAAACTAAAGAAGCAGGAGAAAATCAAGAAATTGACAAGAAAACGGACTAGATGTTGCATGCAGATGAATCTGTGTGCAAAATTGTCATAAGGCAACGGACTACATGTTGCAGGCAGATGAATCTGTGCGCACAAAATAAAGAAGTAGGAGAACAAGAAATTGACAAGAAGAAGGCCATCGTATGTGCTGCTACTGGAGAACTACTAACAAAATTCACAGGAAGGAGAACTCACCGTTCTAGAAGCCAGATCGTTGGGAGAGTGGGCGACGCAGAGGAAGAGGGAATCAAGAGGACGCAGAGGCAGAGGAACCGTTTTTGGTGAGTCGTGGCAGTGCGGACGAAGCGCCCTCGCGCATGCCCGTCCTAAATAATTGGGACAGGGCTCGTCGCGCCTGTTGGAGTCCTCGCTTCCTTTCTCATGTTCACATTTAAAATGGGCTCATCCCATAGGCCCGTATAAGAAAGCACAAGAAGCCCAAACGCTTCACGGTTGAGATTACTGATCTAAACATGCTAAAAAATTCTCAAAACAAAAAAAACTAGCTAAAAAACATTACGTGATCTAAAACTACCTCTTCGTGAGATCCCAAATTCCGAATATTTCCTTGTGGTCGGTTGTTAGAGAATCCCCTATAAATAAACATTACGTGATCTAAAACTACCTCTTCGTGAGATCCCAAATCCCCAATATTTCCTTGTGATCGGTTGTTAGAGAATCCCCTATAAATACGAAGCTTTTCATGGTATAGATCATATACTTCCACCCCACGCCTCCCATACCTAGCCTTCCATGACTACATCGAATTACCACCCCACGCCGCCCAAAGTAGCTCCCAGGTACGTGAAGCCGACGGAGCCGTCATCTTCAAAGCCTGCGTCGACGAATCCTGAGATGAAAGAGAAGGGCACGTCAGAGAAGCCGACGAAAGAGAAGGGTACGTCGGAGAAGCCGGCGAATCAAAAGATGAAAGCGAACGACAATGGAGCCGGTCGCCATCGAGAGAATCCTCCGGTAACGATCGAGATCCTTGTATTCTGTATACACCCTCCTTCCCAAGTCTGCATGCAATCCCATTATTTACGGCGCACTTCTTTTTGATCTCGTTTAGTTACAGCCATAACGAACTATCCCTATTTTACCGAAGGGAGATGGGTGTGTCTAGAAAGGCTTGCACGAATCTTAGCATAAAATCAATGACATAGGACTTAGATAAGCAATACTTAGAGCACATCTAGATGTGCTTTAGCAAAACCTAAGGGAGATCGTGGATACCTTCCTCTCTTAGTTTTTAGTCGTGAATGCCTCTCTCTGTAATGAAACTTGCGCTAATTTTCGTGCTAGAAAGTTCTACGTGCAACGATATGGAAAGGAAGGACTAGTAATTCAACTTTGTTTAAAACCAGCAACCGAATCAACAAAATAATTGTAGTGCTCATAAATGCCTGATCAAATATGCAGTAGACAGAATACAAAGTAGTTTTGTACGTAAGTTGCACGCCTCACTTATTTGGCATTGAGAACATCAAATGTATGTACTATATTAAATTTTAGGTTGACGAGAAAGAAAGGAGAAAACTAAATAGAAAGATGGACAGTAGGATCACATGTTACATTCCTAATATGGAGATTATCTATAAACTATTGATCTTGTGATCATGTATGCAATTATTTTCGTAAGCGTGACGCCTGAAACTTTAGTAGTGTACATAGACCAAAGTCTGCTCTTTCTACTAAAAATCTATACTATTATCAGTCAATTTGCAGACAAAGATAGCTTATTTTTCTATGTCTGGTGTTCATTATATGGCCTAGAAGCTCTATAATTTCATGCAGTACTGTAGAGCACAATTTTGATATTGGCATAGATTAGATCTAGTCGGTTCTATGCGTGTTTAAATGAATACCATACAGAATCTAATCACACTATTTGTACATTCAGGGAACTCAGGTTGCTTCATTGCTGCAATACGACAAGTTCATAAAAGAATTAAACGCACAGCAACTGACATAGATCAAGTTGATTGCACTGGGTGAACTTCTTAAGACTCCTGGCATGAGAATGAGACGTCTACTATGCCAGGCCATCGCTTATTCATCTGATGCAGAGCAGGATGCCTTTATAAATGGGAGACCATGTAGGATCACAGTAAAAGATGTGGAGCATATAACAGGCCTGCCCTGCATGGGGAAGAATCACGTCTCTTCAAATCACAACGATACTTTGGAGTTGTGGAAGGAACTGAAAAACCCCAATGACACAAAAGTAACTTCGAAAGGATTGCTAGCCAAGATGAAAGGCGACAACACACCTAATTTTGTCAGGCCATTGTCTTGTACACCATAGGCAAATATGTATGCCCGACAACACAGCAGTATGTGGACAACAGATACCTTGGGATTGTTAGAAACGTTGAGACAATAAAGAGCACCAATTTTGGACAGCTTACACTTGACCATCTTGTGGCTAGTGTCAGGAAATTTGTAGATGGTGGAGCAAATCTGGAGGGCAACCTACCACTGCTGCAAGTAATACAATCATTATTAACATACCATACATTTAATTTTATGGAAAATTTTCTAAGCTGTTTTTGTTGTAATGCAGACGTGGTACTACAAGAAGTGGAGGGTGCACCAATTGGACTCTACCATCTCGTATGCATCAAGGTTAAGGCCGCTGATCCAAAACTGGAGTGACGAGAAGGCACAGAAGGTTGACAACATAATCAACAAAAATTATATAGGGGTTGGAGAGGTAAAGTGTTAGTCCTGTGTGCCTGGATTATCTACCATATGTTTTGAATGATACTAACAACACTAACATACAGTATGTCGATGACCTGCTGCGGCCTTTCAATCCGCCACCAGTTGGGACGCCGGTCAAACCAAAGACTGACGGTCAGGTAAATGATGAACATCAGGCACAAATATATATTGTAACTTTGCAAGTACAATCGAAGTCATATGCTTCTAACTGCTTGTAATTTGCAGGATAAGGCACTACTTGGGCCGTGTATTGGCTGATTTGAAAGAAGTTGCCTCCATTGTGCGGGAAGCCAGTGCACAACAATTTGATAGGATGAGCACCCTTGAAAAGAAATGGACGAGTGCCTTAGGCATACACTTGCGAACGGCAGACGCACAGACGGCCTCATCACAGAATTCAATGTAAGTATACCATTATGAGTTTCTATAAATATTTTTACTATCAATACTCTCCACACTAACACATTTTTTTAAAGAACCACCGCCATGGAATATTTGATGCTGATCGCCCAGGAGTAGAGGACATACAGCTATCTGACCTGGGAGTACCTGCGGACCCAATGGAGGTCCCAGGAGAGAATACTACTCACCAGCAAAAACAAAAAAAAGACACGGAGGTCATTGCCAAAGGCATTTCTGCTAAGGGAATACAAAAAGATAAGATGGATGCCCCCATGAAGAACGTAGCTGAAGATTTGCAGCCTGCTCCTAGTTTGCAATCGCGAAAGCATTCAGAAACCACCACAAGCCTTGAAGCTTTCATGGTGATACACATTTCACATCTAACTGATTTTGTTTTAAGTTAATGCAGATTCGAAAAAAAAGACACATCCGTGACATTTTGGGCCGAACGAAATTCTTTTCTGTCATACATATGACACTTCTATGACGATAATTATGACAAAACCCGGTATCATCATAGATGTGGTGGGCTCCTACTTCTATGACAAAAAATCATGACAGAAAATGGGCTTTTCGTCCTGCGCGGGCCGGAGACGTAGCAGCATGACATTCTTTGGGCCGTCCATGACGGAAAAAACCATGGTAGAAGCGAGGGCGAGGAAAATTTCGGGGAGTTCCTGGTTACGGTGGGAGGTCGGGGGCCGAGCGATGCGCGTTTCTCTCATACACGTACGCGCGTGTGTGCGAGGCGTTGGCTCTAACTGAACCCGAGCGAGGCGTTGGGCTCTAACTGAACCCGAGCGATTGCACTGCAGGCTACGCGTTACTGAACCCGAGCGATCGATCGATGGCTGTTAACTGAACCCGATCGAGCAATTCCTTCGCTACTGCTGCTAAATGAAGCCGATCGATGCTGCCTCTGGATGAACAGTGAGCGTTGTTGGGGGGGTTTGGATGAACAGTTCCCGATGGGGGTGGATGAACAGGACCCCGTGGTGTTGCCTCTAGATGAACAGGACCCTGATCGATCGAGCCGGTTGGGGCTAGATGAACAGGACCCCATGGAGGGCAGGATGAACAGGACCACCCCGTGGAGGGCAGAAAGAACAGTAGACGGTGGAGGGCTGGATGAACAGTAACCCGGGGAGGGCTGGTTGAACAGGAGCCCGTGGAGAGGGTTGGTTGAACAGTAGCCGGTGGAGTAGCGCGTGGTGGAGGCTGGATGAACAGGAGCCCGTGGATGAACAGTCGCAGGTGGAGGCTGGAGGAGGTCGACGGTGGATGAACAGTAGCCCGTGGAGGCTGGAGGGGGTCGATGGTGGAGATGAACAGTGTCCCGTGGAGTCCCGTTTTGCGGTACGCCACACCCCTCCCGATGAACAGGACCCCCGTTTCGACCGTAGCGCTCCAACACAAGTCCGTTTCCTCCGTTTTGCGGTACGCCACACCCCTCCCGATCAATAGGACCCCCGTTTCGACCGTAGGAGGTCCGTTTCCTCCGTTTTGCGGTACGCCAGACCCCTCCCGATGAACAGGATCCCGTTTCAAACGTGGCCGGTCGAACACAAGGCCGTTTCCTCCGTTCTGCAGTACGCGAGGCCTCGTTTCCATCGGTTGTCCCGTCCAAGCCCTCCCGATGAACACGACGACGCATTCCGTTCCGACCTAGCCGGTTGGCTCCCCATGAACACGACGACGACGCTGTTTCTCCATTCCGACCCAGCCATGAACAGGAGCCTTGGCCATACGTATGCGCGAGTAGGCGTTCGAGACCCTGCCCGTATGTATGTACGTGGCCGTATTTTCTTTCTTGCACACTGGCCGTTGTACTTACGTGTACATGCTACGTGCGCGCCTCTACTACGACACGTGCGCACCTCTACATCAACCAGTATGTACGTACACGTTCGCGACCAGAATGACAATGCTATGTACACTTCGACCAGGTGGGTCCCGACTGTCAGGCACTTCCTTGCCTGCGAAGATGTAGCTGGTGGTTCGCGGCAGTCAGGGGGGCGAATCGTTTTTTTTTTGCCCGGACGAACTTCCTTGCGTGCGAATATTTAGCTGGTCGGTCCCCGCAGTTGGGGGGAAACATTTTTTCGTGAAATACGGTGGCCCGTCCGGTGGGTCCCCGCTGTCAGGTGGAGGAATCATTATTTTCCGCGTAATAAGGAGGCACTTCCTTGCTGCGGCCGTGGACCCAGCTGTCAGCCTCTCCATGTACAGTCCACGTCCGATGGAAGTCGTTCCTTGACCACGTTGACAACGCCGTGCCGAGAGCACCAGGGCGGTGGACGACGGCGAGGCCTAGGAAGAGGACGACGGGGAGCCGGGGAAGACGCGGCAGTGGAAGCCCGCGGGGAGAGGAGTACGAGGGTTCACTGGTTCGGCTGCGGTGTGAGGCTGCCGTCGACGCAGGGCCTGGCCAGCGGTGGGAATAATAGGGGGCGATGAGGCCTCCGCGGCAGCACAGCCGGCCACGGAAGGCAGGAGCATGCGGCACGACCGGCGCTGCTTTGGGCGGCTGGAGCAAGAAGACCAGAGGTTGAAGAAGCACTACGCCATTGGATAGACATCGTACGGTCACTGGAGCTAGAATCATTCATATTGACTAAAGTTGACAAAGGCCCCCGTCCCAGTCAACTTAGTAGGCCCACAAGTCAGCCTCCCACCATGGTGGGTCCCAGCTAGCAGGGGAGTATTCATTTTTTTGTGCGTAATAAGGAGGCACTTCCGGTGGGTCCGAGCTGACAGCGGGGGGAACGTTTTTTCGCAAAATACGTTGGCCCGTCCGGTGGGTCCCAGCAGTCAGGGGGAAACGTTTTTTCGCAAAATAAGGTGGCCCGTCCGGTGGGTCCCTGCTGTCAGGTGGAGGAATAATTATTTTGCGCGTAATAAGGAGGCACTTCCTTGCGGCCGCCTGGACCCAGCTGTCAGCCTCTCCACGTACAGTACTCTTCCGATGGAAGTCGGTCGTTGACCACGTTGACCACGCCGCGCCGAGAGCACCAGGGCGGTGGTCTGGACGACTGCGAGGCCTAGGAAGGGGACGACGCGGAGCCGGGGAAGACGTAGCAGTGGAAGCCCGCGCGGAGAGGAGTACGAGGGTTCACTGGTTCGGCTGCGGTGTGAGGCTGCCGTCACCGCAAAATATCAGGGGGTGTGGGTGAGTAGAGGGATGGGCTGGCCAGTGGTGGGAGTAGTACGGGTCGGTGAGGCCTCCGCGGCATCACAGCCGGCCACGGGAGGCAGGAGCACGCGACACGACCGACGCTTCTTTGGGCGGCTGGAGCAAGAAGACCAGAGGTTGAAGAAGCACTATGGCCGTTGGATGGACATCGTACGATCACTGCAGCTAGAATCGTTTATATTGACTAAGTTGACAAAGCCCTTGGTACGCGTCAACTTAGTAGGCCCACAGCTCGGATTTGGCAGAGAACATATAGCACATTTGCGACTTGTAAGAATGTACATCCCATTTTTTAATTCTAATGGAATTTACTACATCCCATTTACAGTTTGTTAAAAGTACAGCCCAACTTATAGCTAGGACAACGATCAATAATTTCAAACAACCGCTCAAAACAGAATTAAAAAAAATCCACATTTTGATGGGATCCAAAATATTTTTATCCGAATTTCTAGTCAGGTTAAATATAATTTCAAAATAAAGTTGTATTACGTTACAATCCAACAAAATATTGCGCGCGCAACAAGTAATGAAATTAAAATTTTCAAATTCCAAAAATAATGTATTTTTAAACTAATTACGTGTTTGGTGCATAGTAACTGTCCAGTTATTATAATTACATCCCATTTATTATTTCTTAAAGTCCATTTTCTTGTTAAGCCTAATGCATACCTCCTAGGAAAGTTTGCAGCCCAGCGGGGCGGAGAATAACAAGTTGACCCGGATATTGTGTACAACTGTCGGCCCAGTTGCATTGCTGATGTTGAAAAAAAAGGCATGTGTAGTACAGTACAACCTAACATGGTTACTCAGCCCACATTCAGCGACGCCGGAAAGGCTCAAACAAGGCTTCTGTACAACTTTTTGAAGTCACTAAGCTCAATTAATAACTTAAGAAAAAAGTTAGATTATAGTGGAACCTAATTAAAAGCTGTCACGAGCAAATAAATAATTCAACGGGTCCCACTTGTGCGTGTGCGCGCGCGCGCGCGTGTGTGTGTGTGAGAGAGAGAGATAGAGAGAGAGAGACCCATCGGTCGATGCTCGTAAATACATCTTTCAGCCATATGCATTGCTGATGCTCAGTAAAAACTTATATAGTTGACACAATCATATAGAACATCATAGCACACTGAACTTTCATACAAAAATTTCACGCAGGCGGCACAATCAGGATGGAAGCAGTGGATCACTACGGGAAGGGCTATGTTGAAACCAACGAAGTCGTACATAACGGTTCATCGTATTTATCAATGATGGGGAAATATCTTGAATGTTGTGCAAAGAAAACAGACAGATAACACAATAAGTTCTGCTAGCGCATCAAGTTAACGTACAGCCTTTCTAAAAAAAGTTCAGGTACAAAATTAGAACAGGTCACAATCAAATGTACTGGCATATCAGTGCTTCACACCCATAGCTCGGATTTAACTAGTATCTGACAAGATTCAGTTGTTACCTCAATTAGAGCACATCCAGGCAGCCAGCCCTGCCTCTTCTCCCAAAGAAGCAGTGGCCTCCGCCGCGCGATGGAGTAGGCCCTGTGCCATCCATCGTTCCGAGCAACACGGGGAAAGTCTGACGTTGACTCCTGTAATGGACGTCGTCGACGGACCCTAGCACCAGCGGCGGCGGCAGGACTTCGATTGATGGATTGACCACTTCTTCGACATGCACGAACACTCGATACAGGTACATCCCTAACGTGGTCCGCGGCGGCGTTGGTGGTGACGAATAGTACAACCCCGGTTCCTGCACCGGTATCTCAACACCAATCACCTTCGGTATGGTGGACGGCTTCTCCATCCATGCCATAACCGTCAGAGCCCAGCTGTCTGGAGGAACAAACATACTTACGAGCTCACCTCCAAGGTCGTTGATAAGCTCGTTCATGGACTCGCTGTTCCAAGCACGCTGAGGCATGCCGTGGAAGGTAAGCTTTGTTAAAAACTCAAGCTCAGAGGGCACCGAGCTCCATCCTGGGTGCCACCGATCAAAGCTCACCAGCGGGCCATCCTGGTCACATATCCGGCCTGATCCTGCAGCTGGGGGAACGGAACAATGTTCTGTGTAGACGCGGTCAACATCGGCGACGGAGAAAATCCATAGTCGGTGCATCCCAATCGGGGGTCACCGCGGTATGGGCCGAGGCCGCGTCCCAACCGCCCTTCTAGCTACAGCCCGACGTCCGTTTCGAAAATATTAGTGCATGTCAACAAATATTATACTATCGTTGTTCCGTTTCGAAAAAAAGCATATAAGTTGTTACTTCTTACCCAAAGGATCTTTATATCCAACAGACACAAAATATCCATTCGACTGTTCGAAATTACTTTCACTGCTGATCTGATGTCGAGGTAATTGTTGCATCGCCACCAAAACCCACCATCTCTTAAGCTAAAGTAGACCGAGCTAACCCCTATATTAGCATATTACTAAGATAAACAGAAGGCAATGTAGAATCATTTAGGACGTGAGCTTGTCAATCTGAATGTGGAGGGACACCAGCTTAGCCCCGGCCAGCAGCTTGGGCGGAACTGTGAAGAAGGTCAGCTCCTACACGGGGACGTCGCGGGGATCCCTGCTGCTTGTCACCTCCATTTCCACCTTGACGGTGTCGGTCCTGCCTTTGGGCTCCCCCCGGCGGGCCGTTCGCCCACAGCTTGGCCACGTAGTTCAGTCGAAACTTGTCCGGAACCTGACGAAGAAATCAGCCGGTGGCGGACAGACTTCGACGAGCAAGTCACTTATTTGGATGCCGTGCGCAATGCCAAGAGCTTTGACAAGGTCGTCCGGCGAGACAGGAGGCCGGTCGCCGTTGATGGTTACAATCTACACTTTGCCGACAAACTGGTCGTCAAGCGCCGCCATGCCACTGTTGAGCGACAGCACGCAGCGACCGAAGGCAGGACGGACCTCAGGATCTCTGGCTTGGAGATCCGCGTTGACCGGCGACATGATAGTGCGCTTGTGTACAGGGAGTACAGGAGGGGGATTTGGGGAAACTGGAGTAGGAATCGAGATTCTAGAGGTGAGGGAGGGGCGGGAGACTGGGGATGAAAAGGTAGCATGAATTTCGAGCACACGCCAATATGCTCTCGGCGCGCAAGCACACGAAAACACCGGTGGCGCCCACATGTCGGCCTAAGAGTCCTTATTCTTTCTTTTTTGGAGAGCCCGGCCTCTCTTTTTTCAGGATCTTTTGAGAGCCCAGCCTAAGTGTCATAATTGACATGTTTGGCATTGCGTTACTACTCGGCCCATATTCAACGACACCTCACTGGCCCAAACAAGTGTACATCATCGAAAAGACACTGAGCTCAAATTATATAACTTGAAAAAAGGAGATATACTCTGAACACTTGAGAATGGTCATGCCCTCATTTTGCCCACTAGTAGTTCGAGACAATAAACAGTTCGAAACAACGATATATATAAAATTCAAACACTGACTAGTGACTACTACCGACATAAACAGCAAGACATGATAGTTCATAAGAAGTCTTGCTACACCACCAAAACGCACCCATCTGCAGCGCTCAGACACTCGTGATCCAGACGAGAATGATATTCTAAACAGAAGCAACTATTACATAGTAAGAGTGACATAGACGAGGATGACCAAATGACAAGGAATATGCATAACAAAAGAAAGAACTACCCATCCAGAACCAGCAGCAAAGACAACAAAGTCATTCGAAGAGATGATCCAACACCATCATAATTTCAGCCCCGCTTCAGCGACTAGTGATCCGGAGACACAATTACCTATCAACCTGAAGGCTTGAACTACATCACTGCCTGTCGTAATTGAGACATCCAAGGATCAAAGTTAATCCGGATGCCTTTGTCATTCTCACCTTCTTTTGGCTGCAGGCTATATCGTTGACAATCAGGGGAGTTTGCTCCCGAACTCCTAGGGCTCGCCGTGTAGACACAGTTTTCCATAGCAAACAGAGCCTCTCTGCCATCAAGGTCCTTGCCAACGGTGATCTCCTGGTTAATCGGATAATTGAGTCCGAGAAACAGAGAGTGTGAACCAAGGCTGTTTACCCGCCTCCAACTAAAAAATCCTAAAGGCCCCAACAAGATGGTATCCTGCTCATAGACGTAACAGCCACTGTCCGGATACTCACGTATTACATGGTGCCTGTATACAGTGGGGTTTTTGCAATATAACTTTTCCGGCTCATGTGTCCGAATGATCATCAGTCTTTTGCCGTTGTCTGATCGAGCGAGGAACCAGTTGTGCTTCCCTGTTTTTGGCAAAGGTGGTGTGATTACAAAGGGCAGTAACTGTAGGGACACTGCATCATATCAAAAAGGACAGGCATTGTTAATGTAAGATCATCATTGTTTAGAGTATGAGTAGGATAATGCAAGAAACAACATTGATATGTCCCCGTTGGAACTGGGAGGAAAATACAGGGAAATGTATACTGGGTTCGAAAACATAGAAGTGCCATGCATGGTTATACTCATGTTATCTTGCAATCGATTCTTCACAGGAAACTACCATGTCATGCATGTTATGTACTCCCTCCATTCCCAAATATTTGTCTTTCTAGGCATTTCAAATAGACACAACATACGGATGTATGTAGACATATTTTAGAGTGTAGATTCACTCATTTTACTCCGTATGTAGTCACTTGTTAAAATCTCTAGAAAGACAAATATTTGGGAACGGAGGGAGTAATCATGTTCTGTCCTCACAAACAAATTCTTCAAGGTAACTAACAGACCATGGATTGTTATATACTCGTGTTCTGTGGGCAAAAATTTTGTGAGGATATTATTCTAGCCATTGATTGCTCAAGGGCGAATATAGGTATGTACACATGGTAAGCATTGCAGGATTTCACTACTTCCAAATATAGAGTTCTCCATATGCACATTTACTTCCCTAATGTATGGTTAGATGAAACCAACAGTGTGGTGCATGTTTCTACATCATGAAAATGAGGAAACTAACATGGCCATTGATACACACTCATATTTAGTAGTAGTATATAGATTACTGTAAAATAAGGATAATATCCATATATTCCTAACCGTTTGATTATTTAGGGTACAAATTGGCTGTAATGACATGGTCACAATCGCATGAATTAACTCATTCCAAATATAGCTGATTTACGGCGTCTCTAATACATTGCCATAGTTCTACTCAAATTCTGCTCAAACAGGGATATGCCAATCATCACAAAAAGTTCAAACAGTGTCATGGCATCATCATTAACATGAGGCGGAAACAACTTACACGCGCCGTCCCAGCAATACGTGGTGCCATCTGCTTTGTCGATCGCGTAGATGATGCCATTGTGTTCAATAGCATCACAGAAGTGTGTATCAGCTTTGACGATGATCCACAGCGAGTCGAGTTGTCTCCAGCTAAAGAAGGCACCAGCGTAAAGATAGGCGAGTCCGCGGTCGAACAAGGCAATTAGCTTGAAGTCTGCGTAATTCGCATGTCGTCTGGGCACTGGCAGATTACAATCTTCTGCAAAACAAGGTCCGTCCAACTGACGTAGTAATCTAGATGACTTGGACCGCGATGGTAATACTCTATATAGTCCAACGGAGGAAGGATAATATCATGGGAGGTTTGGAAGTTCACGAGCACCAACTTTTTACCGTTTTCTCTGAAGGCAGCCATCCAGTGGGAGTTCATGCCGACCCAGTACATACCTGCCAAGAAGTTTCGGGCGATGGTGATCGGATCGATGTCGAGGGAAGTGATGTACGGCGACCCACTACATACCTGCAAAGAAGTTTCGGCTAATGGAGATCGGATTGAAATCGAGGGGCATCATGCACGCCTCCGTATCATGGTGAGCCAATCTCGCAAGACCAGATAGCAGCAAGCAGGGTGTCTTGAAAAGCTTAGGCCTCGCTTCTACGATGGCCGTGTGCATGTCCCTCGAGCATGCAGCCAGCCACAGGGCGCTCAACATATCCATACACGAACAACGGAGGTCGAGGATGTCACTGGGGAGATTGCTCCAATCGCGGCTCATATGGATGCTGCGCGGTTCGCGTTCGGCCATGGTGGAGTTTGGAAGGGGGCTTGATTTACGGGGGAGAAGGATGTCGGTGCTGGAGCGGCTAGCGAGGGAATAGTGGTACTGGGGGAGGCGAGTGAGGCGACGATACACGGGGGCACAGTGAGATGGAGACGGAGACGGAGACAAAGAAAGAGATGGAGATGGAGTGGTGCTATGGCAGTGGAGAGGGAGACGAGGCGAGGCGCCAATGTGATGTCCAGCAGCGGTGACAGACTGCAGAGTGCACAGGGTGAGGCTGACTTTGGTAACCCGAACACGCCGCCTGGACTAGTGTCAGGCGCAGGGTGTTGTCACTTCACTGTGAGGACCGGATGAATAGTATTTTGACCATCAAGTGTACCACAGTTGTACTACTACTACTAGTGGGAACATGAGTACTCCAGTATTGTATAGCGGAAATAGGTCTCCCGTGCTAGCATGCCTGTTCACTTCATCATTCAGGTATCATCCATATTGCGAGCAGAACCAAATTCTCGTGCATGCCCAATCAATGCCCTGCCGTGATGCATGCAGTGGTCGTTCTGGTGTATCAAGGACGGCATGCAGATCGTTCCACACTTGAGAAGAGGAAAAATGGAAAGGTAGAATGCGGCAGCAGAGGAAAAGAACGCTGGCTAACGAGGCTGGGAGGGGATCGAGTAGGAAGTTAATGCTCCACGCCTAAAGGTTTTGGGAAAACTTGATTTCCATAAGGTGACTTATACTCACCTAAACGGAGGGAGTATTCCTTAACCAGAGAATGTTGTGTCTCCCACTCACGCACTAAAAAAAAGACACATTTTTTTATCTGTTTGGATAGGTCCCACCTATCAGGAAGGATGGGCACTTACACGAACAGGTACGACTCATCAGTCTACCCGCATAGCCTTTTCGTTTAGTCTACCTAGCCGTCTAATCAACTGCCTGCACGCCACTTTCCCAATTTACTTCTCCATCGGGAACCGATTCTCCTCGGCTTCTTCACCTCCCCTTCGTCTTCATTTGCACCCAAACCCCACTGCGTTCACATTGTTTTAACCTCTTTAAATAATTATCTACTACTTCAGTTAGACTAGCCATCTAATCCTAATTCTCCAAACCATAGCCCTCCGTTCCAGCGGTTCCAAATGGCGAAAGAGATAGAGATGCATGTTTTTAGCGTCCAACATGTCCTCGTCGAAGGCTCGATGCGCATAGTTGCCACCGTCACCGTCCACCCAAGGGTTGTTCGGCAGTGGATCAAAAATGTTTCCAACTCCCTCGAAAAGGTAGAGACGAGGGTCATCGGTCTCGATGCAGAGTACACGGAGCGTGCCCCTGGGAAGATCCAGCGCGGCGCCGTCCTTCAGCTGTGCCTCGAAGATGATGTTTTGGTGTACCACATCATACACTCGCCCTCCATACCAGGTGAGCTTCACGATTTCTTGTCTCGGGAGGACATATACTTCTGTGGGGCAGCCATCGAAGGGGACAAACAGAAGCTGGAGCCGTACAACCTTGATTTGAAAAGCATCGCTGACCTACAAACCAGAATCAAAATTCCTGTAGAAGATTGTGATAAACAGACACCATCCCTATTCGACGTAGCAAATTTTGTGCTCGGTACAAATCTTCAGAAGGGTGACGAGACGGTGGCATTAAGGTCGTCTGGATGGGAGAATTATCCCTTGACGTACGAGCAGATAAAATATGCTGCCCTCGATGCCCGTGTGAGTTTCGAGATAGCTGCAAGGTCCAAAGAGCTTGTTGCGAAGCCGTCTCCCACAGAGAATGAGAACAAGAAGAAGAAGAAGAAGAAGAAGAAGAAGAAGAAGAAGAAGAAGAAGAAGAAGATGAAGAACAAGAAGAAGAAGAAGAAGAAGAAGAAGAAGAAGAAGAAGAAGAAGAAGAAGAAGAAGAAGAAGAAGAAGAAGAAAAGGCTGCACCAGCAGGAGAGCATTATGGATGGATGAACTATTTCCTCTCTTGTAAAAGAAATTTATTCCCTCTCGGTGTATATTGATATAGATGGACTATTTCAGTGGTGTGCATGTCTTTGGAACAGAGTAGTAGCGTGGGTCCGCTTGACTATAAGGAACTATTTATCCGCATATATACCTTTCTCTGCTACTCCTTCCAGTGATCGGTATGGAGTGCATGTGTCCGTAGAAATGACAGCTTGTCCATGGATGTTCAACTACGGTGACCATCATGTTTCATCTTGCGATTCCCACGACGCCTCTCCAACCCACGGCACCACACCCCCCGACGTGCGCCTCACCCCTCTCGGCCGCACCGCCCCTCTGCCTTTGTGTGCATGACATGTGGGCCACCTAAAATGCGGCGAGCATCAAGTTTCTACCACAGCCACCCGCGATTCCCACGACGCCGCTCGAACCCATGAAACCACACGTCCCCCGACATGCGGCTCACCCCTCTTGGCCCCACTGCCCCTCTGCCTACGGGAGCATTACATGTGGACCAGTCACCTATCGGGTCCACATGTTATTGACTCAAAGGTAGGTGTAGTAAGGCGCTGAAGCTCAGTCCCGACGGCCCTGAGAGGGAAATGTAACTCCTGCGCCAGGGCTTGTGGTGCTCCCGCAGCTCGAACTCGTGCCAAACTCGAGATTTGTTTCTTTACTATACATGCACGCAACGATTTAATGGACATTGTAATCTCAACATGTGATGGGGAGCTCTAAATTTGAATTTGAAACTTATAAAACGAAAAGATTCAAAACAAATAAACTGGGACAGAGGGAGTATATCGTAGGATGTGTCCCATACAAAATAAGTCCCCTGGTTTGTCACCGTGAAGATGCGGTTAGAAAGGAGCACAGCGTCTTCCTACTCGTACGGCAACAAATCAGCCGCACACAGCATGGTCCGCCTTTGACCGCCATGTGCAAGGTTCGTTCTATCTTATTCAATCTCATCGTGGTTCCATCGTACCAATTCATGCGGTGGCCCATTGCATGGCTGATCCCAATGTTGGACAAAGGTTCTACGGGAACGGTGTCACCGTTGTAAATGTTGTGCAAATCTCCACTCGCACCGAGCCTAACCTGTGAAACAGTGGGCAGGGGGAGAATTAGGAAATGGACACGGAAGTAGTCATTAGAATGCATTTACTACGTGACCAAACTCAACTTACCTGCTCATGGGAGGAAATCCGAGTGCCCCTCAATGTTAGCATCTCAAGGGGCGTCAACTTGCAACTACGGCCACGCTGCGCTGGAGAGACCCCCAAGGAAACATCCTCGTGCGTTCCACGGAACATCAAGATGCATTTGTATGAGTAGTTTATCTTGTGAGAGAAAAGGATGAACGAGGGAAGGGCTCTAGAGATAGAGATGGACACTACTACTACCAATGTGCTGGCCCATGCATTGCAATGGATCCTAAGTAGTAGAATAATACTTGTTCACGTGCTTGAAATATAAACACTCTAGTTTTGATATACATGTGTCAGCAGACATGACAGCTTGTCCATGGAAGTTGAACCACGGCGACCATCACGTTTCTTGTTTCTACCACTGCCACACCCACACGCGATTCCCACGACGCCGCTCCAACCCACGGCACGACGTCCCCCGGCGTGGACATGGATCCTTTGACGTGGCTATCACGGCCTTGCCCTGCCTTTCCTGTTGGGGAACGTAGTAATTTCAAAAAAATTCCTACGCACACGCAAGATCATGGTGATGCATAGCAACGAGAGGGGAGAGTGTTGTCCACGTACCCTCATAGACCGACAGCGGAAGCGTTATCACAACGCAGTTGATGTAGTCGTACGTCTTCATGATCCGACCGATCAAGTACCGAACGTACGGCACCTCCGAGTTCTACACACGTTCAGCTCGATGACGTCCCTCGAACTCCGATCCAGCCGAGTGTTGAGGGAGAGTTTCGTCAGCACGACGGCGTGGTGACAATGATGATGTTCCACCGACGCAGGGCTTCGCCTAAGCTCCGCAACGGTATTATCGAGGTGTAATATGGTGGAGGGGGGCACCGCACACAGCTAAGAGATCTCAAGGATCAATTGTTGTGTCTCTGGGGTGCCCCCCTGCCCCCGTATATAAAGGAGCAAGGGGGAGGCAGCCGGCCAAGGGGAGAGGCGCGCCATAGGGGGGAGTCCTACTCCCACCGGGAGTAGGACTCCTCCTTTCCTTGTGGGAGTAGGAGAAGGGAAGGGGGAAGGAGAAAGAAGGAAGGGTGCGCCCCCCTTCCCTACTCCAATTCGGACCAGACCATGGGGAGGGGTGCGGCCACCTTTTGAGGCCTTTCTCTCCTTTCCCGTATGGCCCATTAAGGCCCAATACGAATTCCCGTAACTCTCCGGTACTCCGAAAAATACCCGAATCACTCGGAACCTTTCCGAATTCCGAATATAGTCGTCCAATATATCGAACTTTACGTCTCGACCATTTCGAGACTCCTCGTCATATCCCCGATCTCATCCGGGACTCCGAACTCCTTCGGTACATCAAAACTCAATAAAACTGTCATCGTAACGTTAAGCGTGCGGACCCTACGGGTTCGAGAACTATGTAGACATGACCGAGACACGTCTCCGGTCAATAACCAATAGCGGGACCTGGATGCCCATATTGGCTCCCACATATTCTACGAAGATCTTTATCGGTCAGACCGCATAACAACATACGTTGTTCCCTTTGTCACCGGTATGTTACTTGCCCGAGATTTGATCGTCGGTATCTCGATACCTAGTTCAATCTCGTTACCGGCAAGTCTCTTTACTCGTTCCGTAACACATCATCCAGCAACTAACTCATTAGTCACAATGCTTGCAAGGCTTATAGTGATGTGCATTACCGAGTGGGCCCAGAGATACCTCTCCGACAATTGGAGTGACAAATCCTAATCTCGAAATACGCCAACCCAACAAGTACCTTTGGAGACACCTGTAGAGCACCTTTATAATCACCCATTTACGTTGTGACGTTTGGTAGCACACAAAGTGTTCTTCCGGTAAACGGGAGTTGCATAATCTCATAGTCAGAGGAACATGTATAAGTCATGAAGAAAGCAATAGCAACATACTAAACGATCGGGTGCTAAGCTAACGGAATGGGTCAAGTCAATCACGTCATTCTCCTAATGAGGTGATCTCGTTAATCAAATGACAACTCAGGTCTATGGCTAGGAAACATAACCATCTTTGATTAACGAGCTAGTCAAGTAGAGGCATACTAGTGACACTCTGTTTGTCTATGTATTCACACATGTATTATGTTTCCGGTTAATACAATTCTAGCATGAATAATAAACATTTATCATGATATAAGGAAATATATAATACTTTATTATTGCCTCTAGGCATATTTCCTTCAGTCTCCCACTTGCACTAGAGTCAATAATCTAGTTCACATCACCATGTGATTTAACATCAATAATTCACATCACCATGTGATTAACACCCATAGTTCACATCTCTATGTGACCAACACTCAAAGGGTTTACTAGAGTCAATAATCTAGTTCACATCGCTATGTGATTAACACCCAAAGAGTACTAAGGTGTGATCATGTTTTGATTGTGAGATAATTTTAGTCAACGGGTCTGTCACATTCAGATCCGTAAGTATTTTGCAAATTTCTATGTCTACAATGCTCTGCACGGAGCTACTCTAGCTAATTTCACCCACTTTCAATATGTATCTTGACCGAGACTTAGAGTCATCTAGATTTAGTGTCAAAACTTGCATCGACGTAACCCTTTACGACGAATCTTTTGTCACTTCCATAATCGAGAAACATATCCTTATTCCACTAAGGATAATTTTGACCGCTGTCCAGTGATCTACTCCTAGATCACTATTGTACTCCCTTGCCAAAATTAGTGTAGGGTATACAATAGATCTGGTACACAGCATGGCATACTTTATAGAACCTATGGCCAAGCCATAGGGAATGACTTTCATTCTCTTTCTATTTTTTTTGCCGTGGTCGGGCTTTGAGTCTTTATTCAATTTCACACCTTGTAACACAGGCAAGAACTCTTTCTTTGACTGTTCTATTTTGAACTACTTCAAAATCTTGTTAAGGTATGTACTCATTGAAAAACTTATCAAGCGTCTTCATCTATCTCTATAGATCTTGATGCTCAATATGTAAGCAGCTTCACCGAGGTCTTTCTTTGAAAAACTTCTTTCAAACACTCCTTTATGCTTTGCAGAATAATTCTACATTATTTCCGATCAACAATATGTCATTCACATATACTTATCAGAAATGCTGTAGTGCTCCCACTCACTTTCTTGTAAATACAGGCTTCACCGCAAGTCTGTATAACACTATATCCTTTGATCAACTTATCAAAGTGTATATTCCAACTCCGAGATGCTTGCACCAGTCCATAGATGGATCGCTGGAGCTTGCATATTTTGTTAGCACCTTTTGGATTGACAAAACCTTCTGGTTGCATCATATACAACTCTTCTTTAATAAATCCATTAAGGAATGCAGTTTTGTTTATCCATTTGCTAGATTTCATAAAATGCGGCAATTGCTAACATGATTCAGACAGACTTAAGCACAGATACGAGTGAGAAACTCTCATCGTAGTCAACACCTTAAACTTGTCGAAAACCTTTTGCGACAATTCTAGCTTTGTAGATAGTAACACTACTATCAGCGTCCGTCTTCCTCTTGAAGATCCATTTAATCTCAATGGCTCGCCGATCATCGGGCAAGTCAACCAAAGTCCATACTTTTTTCTTCATACATGGATCTCATCTCAGATTTCATGGCTTCAAGCCATTTTGCGGAATCTGGGCTCACCATCGCTTCTTCATAGTTCGTAGGTTCGTCATGGTCTAGTAACATAACATCCAGAACAGGATTACCGTACCACTCTGGTGCGGATCTTACTATGATTTACCTACGAGGTTTGGTAGTAACTTGATCTGAAGTTACATGATCATCATCATTAACTTCCTCACTAATTGGTGTAGGTGTCTCAGAAACTGGTTTCTGTGATGAACTACTTTCCAATAAGGGAGCAGGTATAGTTACCTCATCAAGTTCTACTTTCCTCCCACTCACTTCTTTCGAGAGAAACTCCTTCTCTAGAAAGGATCCATTCTTAGCAACGAATGTCTTGCCTTCGGATCTGTGATAGAAGGTGTACCCAACTGTCTCCTTTGGGTATCCTATGAAGACACATTTCTCCGATTTGGGTTTGAGCTTATCAGGATGAAACTTTTTCACATAAGCATCGCAACCCCAAACTTTAAGAAACGACAACTTTGGTTTCTTGCCAAACCACAGTTCATAAGGCGTCGTCTCAACGGATTTTGATGGTGCCCTATTTAACGTGAATGTAGCTGTCTCTAATGCATAACCCCAAAACGATAGTGGTAAATTGGTAAGAGACATCATAGATTGCACTATATCCAATAAAGTACGGTTATGACGTTCGGACACACCATTACACTGTGGTGTTCCAGGTGGCGTGAGTAGTGAAACTATTTCACATTGTTTTAACTGAAGGCCAAACTCGTAACTCAAATATTTTACCTCTGCGATCATATCGTAGAAACTTTTATTTTCTTGGTACGATGATTTTCAACTTCACTCTGAAATTCTTTGAACTTTTCAAATGTTTCAGACTTATGTTTCATTAAGTATATATACCCATATCTGCTCAAATCATCTGTGAAGGTGAGAAAATAACGATATCCGCCACGAGCCTAAATATTCATCGGACCACATACATCTGTATGTATGATTCCCAACAAATCTGTTGCTCTCTCCATATTTCCGGAGAACGGCGTTTCAGTCATCTTGCCCATGAGGCACGGTTCGCAAGCATCAAGTGATTCATAATCAGGTGATTCCAAAATCCCATCAGTATGGAGTTTCTTCACGCGCTTTACACCAATGTGACCTAAACGGCAGTGCCACAAATAAGTTGCACTATCATTATTAACTTTGCATCTTTTGGCTTCAATATTATGAATATGTGCATCACTACGATCGAGATCCAACAAACCAATTTCGTTGGTGTGTATGACCATAGAAGGTTTTTTATTCATGTAAACAGAACAACAATTGTTCTCTTAACTTAAATGAATAAACGTATTGCAATAAACATGATCAAATCATATTCATGCTCAATGCAAACACCAAATTAATAACACTTATTTAGTTTCAACACTAATCCCGAAAGTACAGGGAGTGTGCGATGATGATCATATCAATCTTGGAACTACTTCCAACAAACATCGTCACCTCGCCTTTTACTAGTCTCTGTTTATTCTGCAACTCCCTCATTTGAGTTACTACTCTTTAGCAACTGAACCAGTATCAAATACTGAGGGGTTGCTATAAACACTAGTAAGTACACATCAATAACATGTATATCCAATATACCTTTGTTCACTTTGCCATCTTTCTTATCCACCAAATACTTGGGGTAGTTCCGCTTCCAGTGACTAGTCCCTTTGCAGTAGAAGGACTTAGTCTCAGGCTTAGGACCAGACTTAGGCTTCTTCACTTGAGCAGCAACTTGCTTGCCGTTCCTTTTGAAGTTCCCCTTCTTCCCTTTACCCTTTTCGTAAAACTAGTAGTCTCGTCAACCATCAACACTTGAAGTGGTCTCGTCAACCATCAACACTTGATGTTTTTCTTGATTTCTACCTTCGTCGATTTCAGCATCACGAAGAGCTCGGGAATTACTTTTGTCATCCCTTGCATACTATAGTTCATCACGAAGTTCTACTAACTTGGTGATGGTGACTAGAGAATTCTGTCAATCACTATTTTATCTGGAAGATAAACTCCCACTTGATTCAAGCGATTGTAGTACCCAGACAATCTGAGCACATGCTCACTAGTTGAGCGATTCTCCTCCATCTTTTAGCTATAGAACTTGTTGGAGACTTCATATCTCTCAACTCGGGTATTTGCTTGAAATATTAACTTCAACTCCTGGAACATCTCATATGGTCCATGACGTTAAAAACGTCTTTGAAGTCCCGATTCTAAGTCGTTAAGCATGGTGCACTAAACTATCAAGTAGTCATCATATTGAGCTAGCCAAACGTTCATAACGTCTGCATCTGCTCCTGCAATAGGTCTGTCACCTAGCGGTGCATTAAGGACATAATTCTTCTGTGCAGCAATGAGGATAATCCTCAGATCACGGATCCAATCCGCATCTTTGCTACTAACATCTTTCAACATAATTTTCTCTAGGAATGTATCAAAAATAAATACAGGGAAGCAACAACGCGAGCTATTGATCTACAACATAATTTGCAAAATACTATCAGGACTAAGTTCATGATAAATTTAAGTTCAATTAATCATATTACTTAAGAACTCCCACTTAGATAGTCATCCCTCTAATCCTCTAAGTGATCACGTGATCCATATCAACTAAACCATGTCCGATCATCACGTTTGATGGAGTAGTTTCAATGGTGAACATCACTATGTTGATCATATCTACTATATGATTCACGCTCGACCTTTCGGTCTCCGTGTTCCGAGGCCATATCTGTTATATGCTAGGCTCGTCAAGTTTAACCTGAGTATTCCGCGTGTGCAACTGTTTTGCACCCGTTGTATTTGAACGTAGAGCCTATCACACCCGATCATCACGTGGTGTCTCAGCACGAAGAACTTTCGCAACGGTGCATACTCAGGGAGAACAGTTATACTTTGATAATTTAGTGAAGGATCATCTTATAATGCTACCGTCAAACAAAGCAAGATAAGATGCATAAAGGATTAACATCACATGCAATCAATATAAGTGATATGATATGGCCATCATCATCTTGTGCTTGTGATCTCCATCTCCGAAGCACCGTGCTTGTGATCTCCATCTCCGAAGCACCGTCATGATCACCATCGTCACCGGCGTGACACCTTGATCGCCATCGTAGCATCGTTGTCGTCTCGCCAACTTATTGCTTTTACGACTATCACTACCGCTTAGTGACAAAGTAAAACTATTACATGGCAATTGCATCTCATACAATAAAGCGACAACCATATGGCTCCTGCCAGTTGCCGATAACTCGGTTACAAAACATGATCATCTCATACAACACATTATATCACATCATGTCTTGACCATATCACATCACAAGATGCCCTGCAAAAACAAGTTAGACGTCCTCTACTTTGTTGTTGCATATTTTACGTGGCTGCTACGGGCTTAGCAAGAACCGTTCTTACCTACGCATCAAAACCACAACGATAGTTTGTCAAGTTGGTGTTGTTTTAACCTTCGCAAAGACCGGGCGTAGCCACACTCGGTTCAACTAAAGTGAGAGAGACAGACACCCGCCGGTCACCTTTAAGCAACGAGTGCTCGCAACGGTGAAACCAGTCTCGCGTAAGCGTACGCGTAATGTCGGTCCGGGCCGCTTCATCTCACAATACCGCTAAACCAAAGTATGACATGCTGGTAAGCAGTATGACTTATATCGCCCACAACTCACTTGTGTTCTACTCGTGCATAGCATCAATGCATAAAACCAGGCTCGGATGCCACTGTTGGGGAACGTAGTAATTTCAAAAAATTTCCTACGCACACGCAAGATCATGGTGATGCATAGCAACGAGAGGGGAGAGTGTTGTCCACGTACCCTCGTAGACCGATAGCAGAAGCATTATCACAACGCGGTTGATGTAGTCGTACGTCTTCACGATCCGACCGATCAAGTACCGAACGTACGGCACCTCCGAGTTCTACACACGTTCAGCTCGATGACGTCCCTCGAACTCCGATCCAGCCGAGTGTTGAGGGAGAGTTTCGTCAGCGTGACGGCGTGGTGACGATGATGATGTTCCACCGACGCAGGGCTTCGCCTAAGCTCCGCAACGGTATTATCGAGGTGTAATATGGTGGAGGGGGGCACCGCACACGGCTAAGAGATCTCAAGGATCAATTGTTTTGTCTCTGGGGTGCCCCCCTGCCCCCGTATATAAAGGAGCAAGGGGGAGGCAGCCGGCCAAGGGGAGAGGCACGCCATAGCGGGGAGTCCTACTCCCACCGGGAGTAGGACTTCTCCTTTCCTTGTGGGAGTAGGAGAAGGGAAGGGGGAAGGAGAAAGAAGGAAGGGTGCGCCCCCCTTCCCTAGTCCAATTCGGACCAGACCATGGGGAGGGGTGCGGCCAGCTTTTGAGGCCTTTCTCTCCTTTCCCGTATGGCCCATTAAGGCCCAATACGAATTCCCATAACTCTCCGGTACTCCGAAAAATACCCGAATCACTCGGAACATTTCCGAAGTCCAAATATAGTCGTCCAATATATCGATCTTTACGTCTCGACTATTTCGAGACTCCTCGTCATATCCCCGATCTCATCCGGGACTCCGAACTCCTTCGGTACATCAAAACTCATTAAAACTGTCATCGTAACGTTAAGCGTGCGGACCCTACGGGTTCGAGAATTATGTAGACATGACCGAGACACGTCTCCGGTCAATAACCAATAGCGGGACCTGGATGCCCATATTGGCTCCCACATATTCTACGAAGATCTTTATCGGTCAGACCGCATAACAACATACGTTGTTCCCTTTGTCACCGGTATGTTACTTGCCCGAGATTTGATCGTCGGTATCTCGATACCTAGTTCAATCTCGTTACCGGCAAGTCTCTTTACTCGTTCCGTAACACATCATCCCGCAACTAACTCATTAGTCACAATGCTTGCAAGGCTTATAGTGATGTGCATTACCGAGTGGGCCCAGAGATACCTCTCCGACAATTGGAGTGACAAATCCTAATCTCGAAATACGCCAACCCAACAAGAACCTTTGGAGACACCTGTAGAGCACCTTTATAATCACCCATTTACGTTGTGACGTTTGGTAGCACACAAAGTGTTCCTCCGGTAAACGGGAGTTGCATAATCTCATAGTCAGAGGAACATGTATAAGTCATGAAGAAAGCAATAGCAACATACTAAACGGTCGGGTGCTAAGCTAACGGAATGGGTCAAGTCAATCACGTCATTCTCCTAATGTGGTGATCTCGTTAATCAAATGAAAACTCATGTCTATGGCTAGGAAACATAACCATCTTTGATTAACGAGCTAGTCAAGTAGAGGCATACTAGTGACACTCTGTTTGTCTATGTATTCACACATGTATTATGTTTCCGGTTAATACAATTCTAGCATGAATAATAAACATTTATCATGATATAAGGAAATATATAATATTTTATTATTTCCTCTAGGGCATATTTCCTTCATTTCCTTCGCTGACAGGTGGGACCCACGCTTATGGGTCCCATGTCAGTGACAGAATAGTAGGATTGTTCGCGTCAGGGGATCCTCATCCCCCCGACGTGCCCCTCATCCCTCTCGGCCCCACCGCTCCTCTGCCTTTGTGTGCATGACATGCGGGCCAGCTGAACTGCGGCGACCACCACAGACACACCCGATTGGACGCGGTTTGCCTGCTCCGCTGCTGTGCTCCGATCCGTACTCCCGCACCATCGAATTTTCATCCAGCGGCTGTGACACATTTCGTCCCGGTCATCAATCCTCAGCTGGAGTACTTATGTACTACAGGTAGTACCCGCCGGTGTGGCCATCTACGCCTCGTAACGCCCCGACGCCCAGCTATGGCACCCTCGCCACGGCCACGCCACCACCGGCCGGTTCATCTCGAACGAGTGAGTCGCGAACCACGCCACAACCATGAGAATGACATGTGGGCCAGCCGCATTTAAGGTCCGCATGTCATTGACTCATAGGCCGGGCACTAAGCCACTGAAGTTCGGTCCCGTGGGCCCCGAGAGGGAAATGTATCTCCTGCGGCAGCCCTTGTGGTGCTCCCGCAGTACGAGCTCGTGCCAAAACTGGAATTTGTTTCTTACTACTACCAACTAGAACTAGTAAGGTACACGTGCATTGCACGCATGAGATTCTGGTGGTTTGTGCATTATGCTTCTACCTGTGGAGCTTTCTGGATTCTAACATGTGGAAAAATCTGGTGGAATGTAAGGTTAGGCAAGTTTGATTAACTTAGGTGAGTGTGGTTCAAGCCACACCTTAGGCAAGCCACACTAAGGCCCCACATGAGATACACACAAAAAATGTGGCAAGATTCCCTTAGGCTTGCCAACTTGTGGCTCTCATTTTGAAGAACTAATAACTTTGCCTAAGCTTAGTTGTGGCAAAATTAGTCGTGAATTAAGTTCAACCATGGAGTCTTCTAGATTATACATGTGGCAGAATCTGGTGGATGATATCCAACGGCCAGTAGTGCTCGGATTTGCCATCTTTGTACCGTCGGATTGGCTTCATCCAACGACCAACTTTCAAAGTTTTTCACACACTATATAGGGGGTATAGATATAGATGTGCCGGTCCGTTGCAAATGATCCAAAGTATATCTATTTAGTGGAGTGCACTCTAAACACAATATCTATTTATTTTTCTCTAACCTTCCGTAGCCATGCAACCAAGCCACATAAGCTTCATGGGTGCCCCCCACATCATATTATTCATACTACGTTGATTGAAAAAAAGATAAATCACCCAAAACAAGATCTTCCCTTTTTTGTTCCTAAGATGTTGAGCCGTGCACGTACCTACTAGTTGTATAGTGGTAGTACTAGTAATATAGTATTAGGAGTACAAACTTGGTACTAGTAGGAGTAGTACTAGTACGGAGTGCTCCTACTCTATCAACGAGCCCCGTCTCACACCAAATTTCTTGGCTTCCGTGCTACAGCTAGATCTTCCCCTCGTTTCTGTTTTCCAACCCGGCGGTGGGCGGGGTGTCGGTTTGCTCCACGGCGGTCCCACATGAAAGTGAAAATGCTAGGCAACACGCCTTCCCTAAGCTATGTGTCGTGTCGGACGGGCTATGTTGTACTCCCGATTCCCGGGCGTGTGGGGGTGCGACGCGAACGCGGCAGGCCTTTTCCTTTTACCAGCAATGTGCCCATGCGTTGCGACAGATCCAAAGTAGTAGAATAGTAGTATTTGTTCACAAACTTGAAAGAAATCACTATTGTTTTGATATACTCCTAATATATTACTCCCTCCGTACCTAAATATTTTTCTTTTTTGAGATTTCAAATGGACTATCACATACGAATTATATAGACATATTCTAGTGTTTCTAGCAAGATGCCCGCGCGTTGCACGAAGTTGATGGAAAAGGTAAGCACAACTTATAAATTGACGGATGGAGTACTAGTTACAGTGATGCATATTATTAAGCAAAGGGATCGCACATGTCGGTATTGACTGGAACGAGAATGCAACAGCACAATAAGAATTAAGGCCACGATGATGCGATCGTAGTGGTGGTTACAGAAGGCAAGAAGAAAGATGGATCCACGAACGTACGACCTCCTCCTCCTCAACTTAGTGCGCGGGGCCACCGACCGGCGGCTAAGGAGCGGCGGATTTTGTGGCGAGATTGAGGTGGTTCTCAGCAAAGGCATCCAAGGCTTCCAGCCGGTTGAGGAAGGCCAATGTCGTAGCGTCCTCACTGGTCTTGTAGATACCTATGTACACGATTTGCTCGTACACGTGGATGTGTAGGTCGACTAATTCTTGCAGGGCGAGGCGCCTCGCGGCGAGCGCGACCTCCAGGTGGACATTCTTCATGGCGTCGGCGGGCAGTCGCAGGGCCACTAGTGCTTGAAAGAGGTTCCGGCCATGGAGGCCGATTAGGGTGGCAGGCAATGAGGAGCCCGGGCGCGCGGGCTGGAGGAGTACGACGATGTCGTCCGCGAGCTTCTGGAGGACGGTGAACTTGTTGCTGGTGGCAACGAACATCCGGTCCAACTGAGAGTCGTAGTTAGCGTCGACGGCGGCCATCCACCAGCCAGTCTCCAACACCGTCTGGAGACGATCCTCGGCGCCATGCCGCAGGCCGGCGTTGTGGACCATCTGGCGCAGCCGCTGGCCGCTCACGCGCATCGCCGCCATGGGTCTGGAGTGAGCTCTTTTGCGCTTAGTGTAGGTGCTTAGGCAAATGCTAAGGTGCGTACGATGTGGTAGATGCATTGGAATGGAGGGGCGCCTTTATATGAGGGCAATGAGGGCAAACTGCGTTGCATTCACATCGTGCAGCCTCTTTTCCCGGACCTCCTCCCATTACTTCCCTCATGCATTAATTGAAGGAGGATGCATTGGCCGTTCAACATATCGGGAACCGCTACTCCCTCCCTTGTCTGCATTAAAGCCGTATCGGGAACTGCGCCGCCCGCTGTCAAATCGAATACTCCCTCCGTCTAGGTGAGTATTAAGTCATCTTACGAAAACCAAATAGTAAACACATAGGCGTGGTGCATTAAATCTCACGTTGTTTCTTATTTTTTGACATAAATAGAGGAATCAACCAAGAAGAGATGTGGGGCTTGTATGCTTTTAATGACTTGAGACTATCAAACATGACATGTAGTGGTCAGTTCGTTGCACAAGAACAAATACAACCCACGTCAGCACACATGCATCTTATATAGCATCACATCCAATGGCTATAAAAGATGAATGAGACCAAATTATATCTCATCTAGATGAGTTCTAGCAAAACTGTATTAATAATACTTAGTACTCCTGCGCCATGTATCATATATTAGTATCATGTAGTACTTTATTTATTGCCATGTATGACACATAGTACTCAACTCTGTCTCTTTCTTCATTTAATTCTATGACACCTCATCAAAATTGCTAAGGCTAGTACCATTACAACCAGCCTTAGCAAATACTAAACGTTAAGTTCTCTCGTTTTCCTCTCCACCTTGGTCACCTAGACGGAGGGAGTATACTGCGCGGGCTTTTCTTGCGTGGTAGGCGGGGCTGTTCCGCCTAGTCAGTTCGACAGAGACGCAAGAAGACGAGGGAGTAGGCTGCTGCAAACGTAGGGCTGTGTGATTTGACAGCGAGTTACTGCTGGACAGGTGGGGCCCCGTGATTTGACTTGCCATTATCATTTTAACTGCGGCGCTACGACCAGCGTGAGTCTCCTGATTCCTGACCACCTCCATACAAGTGCCTCTCCCAATGCTCCACCATGTAGTAGAGGCTGGCTCTTGCATGACAGCCCACTTCTCCACTTTTTCCTTGCCTCTCTTTCCTCCACATATGCAAAAATGCCATGTAAAGCGCACTATTGTACTTACTTGCTCCTACAGGTGCTTAAGCTTGCCACATAGGCATAAAGTCTGATGTGGCAAGTTAATCAAGAAGAGAGAGACTAGTTTGGTGACCCAAGGAAGAAACGGTGCTAAGCGCGTGTACCTAGGTGAAAAGACAATTTTGAGTCTATAGCTAATTAAATGAAGCAAACTTAGCAACACCATTTCATTGGAAGAGGTAACTCCTTGGCAATGCAATAAGTACTAGTACTCCCTGTGTCCCATAATATAAGAACGTTTTTGGCACTACACTAGTGTCAAAAACGTTCTTATATTATGGGACGGAGGGAGTACGAAGAAAGAGATAGAGAGAAGTAAAATAAATAAATACACTCATAGCCAACCTTATAGCCAAAACTTGTTGTAGTATGAGTGACTAAGTGATGACTATGTATGACATGCCAACATCAGATAGCCTAACGAACCGTGTTAAATCTCCAAGGGCGCGACCGCACGAGCGACACCACGGTCATGGTAGGCGCGACCATGATACGGGCTGCTGGCAGCCCTTGGATCTGATATCAAACGGTCGCATGCTAAGTTGATGAAAATTTGCAGAATAACCCTCCAGGATAGGATATTCACCCATAGGTCTAGAATCACGCCATGCAACCGTTCGATCTCAGATGCAAGGGCTCTCGGAAGCCCGTATCATCGGAGAATGGAAAGCCACTACCCTGCCGTTGGCACGCTGGCAGTTCGCTCCTACTCGTCCCCGCACGTCCTTCAATACTACGGCGGTTCGCTCCTAGTCATCCCGTCCATTCACATTACGGCAGTTCCACTAATCCTAACCGTCCTCCCAAATCCATGGCGTCCCAAATTTCCCCCATCGGCGGTGAGTACAAGGTTAGAACCATCACCGGCGATGAGTTCGACGTCATCTACACCCGTTCTTCCGCGACGGTGAAAGGATGCCTTTTTCGCTTCAGACGCATGTTCGAAGACTCAGATGATGAGTGGGTCACTGGGCTAGATGTTGAGTACACCACAGTCCTGGGACAAGAGAAGGATCTAAAGGACGAAGAGAGGAAGAAGCCCGCCGTGATCCAGGTTTGCATGCGTGCCTTATGCTTGGTCTACCATATATGCCATGCCGACGTTGAGTGCCAGGATTTTAAGGACTTCCTCGAGAGCAACCTAGTCAAATTCGTTACTGTAGACTTTGGTAACGACAAAGAAGTCCTGCGTCGGATAGGCCTCGTTGTAGGCAACACCTTCGACCTCCAGAAGAATCGGCTGGTGTCCTCTCGTCAGCCTTCAATGCTGACCCTGGCAGGAGCCATGGTTCATCCTTTGTACGGTAAACTGGAGAAACATCCATACATGTTTCATCGTCATGCATGGCAGCGGAATTTACTAGATATACACCACATCCACTACGCTGCAATGGATGGCTACCTTTGCTTCAATATCTACAAGGGCTGGATGAAGAGCAACAACCAAGTGTGCGGTTCAAGCAAAGAAGTATCACTACAGGAATCAGCTACTTTGCCATCTGCCACGGCAGACGTCGAAGGCAAGGATGGCGGACGGCAAAGGCCTTTGCCGTCTGCCGCGGACGGCAAAAGGCTCCGGCAAAGTAGGCTACGGTAAAGAGCTTCTTTGCCGTCTGCTTTCTGAAGCGGACGGCAAAGGGGCCTTTGCCATCAGCGGCGGACGGCAAAGAAAGCCGACGACAATAAATGTGTTGTTAGTCCGTTAGGCGGCTAACGGCAGCATTTGCCGTCCGCCGCTGACGGCAAAGAGCATCCGGCCTTTGCCGTCCGCCGAATGACGTCAGCGGGACGTCGGGGTCGGGGTGTCGGGGTGTGGTGTCGGGGTCGGGGT